>NC_025998.2:99459692-99776822 GCF_000442705.2 Elaeis guineensis | reverse complement strand
TTTATGCATACTTTACATATCCAGAATACCCCATACAAAGATCAAAGAATCAACTTACAAAGTGAACCAAAATATGGATCCATGTATACAAGATACCATGACGATCTCAGATCAAAAGATCACTTACACAACTCTCACTAGAGAATCATCAGTTGACATATAAATAAGACTCCATTTAATGTTCTCTCATAGGGCTATTCAGTGAATTCATTCTCTAATAAGCACCCACATCCTTATATTAGTGCCACCACACAAGTGGTTGTGAGATCAACTACCCTCATTTTTGAGCATACATAGGACATACCAGTCTTACCGGTATCATTAATCTTCAACTCAATGAACCAATGACTGAGAATATTATAGGTCATGGCTATTAAGAATTTAGGTCTCACTGACGTGATCTCATCACGGCCCTAAAATCATTGTCCAGATCTATGGGGTTCATTATAATCTTAAGAATAAAAAGATGCAGCATATAATGAATCAAAAATATCTATTTTATTAGTAATATTAATATCAATTACATGAGTCTGGAAGATAAATTATAAAAAATATCCTACCGCATCCCGTATATGATTGGCTTGTAGGATATTATTCTTTCAGCTCCTTAGAATTTTTATGCACACAAGAGAAGGGGCGTTGATCCTCTCTCTCTCTTTCCACACCAAAGCAAAGAGGGGGCGTGCCCCTCTCTTTCTCTTTGCCAACTCCAAAGGGGCGTGCACCCTTTAGACTTTCCAAAATTGAAAAGGAGGCATGCACCTCCTCTCTTCTTCTCTTTCTAATTAATCCATGCCAAAATGAAAATATCAAGGGAGAAAAATAAAATGATTTATTTGCCAACTCATTGGCTTGATCCAATCTTTTTATGCTCTCAAATAGGTGCCCCTCTAAATCCAAATCAAAGTGGATCAAGATTAGGTTCAAGCCTATGGACTTGATCCAATCCTTATCTAATAAGAAATCCAAGTCCAGAGAAGAATTGGGTTTAACCATGTGCTAGCATGGTTCTCCTAAACCCAATAAGATTTCACTAAATCCTAGCCTAATTATAACTTCTTAAGCCCAATTATTTAATTTAAGATTAAATTTCTTATTGTGTGATCTCATAGATTCTATTCTAGTAGTGAGATATATTGCGATCTTCATCACAATATCATCGAAACTTCTTTCAATGGATTGGAGCAATTCTAACTCTGTCCTTCGAGAGTTATCGATCATCAAGATGACGTCTGAAAAGTTTCACAATCCACCAGTGATACCTAGCAGTATGTAGTGGTAACTTAGTAGAATAAAAGTATAAATACCTAGGTGAAGTTATCGTATGAATACATAGGTATGCTTATGGAGAAAGTAAAGAAAATGCTCCTTATAGGAGATAAGGGTCATGGTGATGATCTTAATACCTTTGATGAGATGATGTCTGACATCGATTTTGAGATATAGTTAGATACAATGAAGTCAGAAATTGACTCAATGCACTCGAACCAAGTATGCAATTTAATGGATCCACCCAAGGGTATAGTACCCATTGGGTGTAAATAGATCTATAAAAGAAAAATAGATGTCAATGGTAAGATAGAGACCTATAAAGTTAGGCTCATAACAAAAGATTATAGTCAATGCAAAGGTATTGACTATCAAAAAAATTTTTCGTTCGTAGTCATACCGAAATCTATCTACACTTTGCTTGCTGTTGCAGCTTATTATTATGAAATTTGGTAGATGGATGTGAAAACTACTCTCATGAATGGATATCTTGAGGATGATATCTATATGGAGCAGCTTTTGGATTTCACATCTGATGATGGTGATCATCGAATCTGTAAGCTGCAATGGTCCATATATAGATTAAAGCAAGCTTCTCAGAGTTGGAATCTTTATTTTGATAATGCGATCAAATTATTTGGTTTCATTAAAAATGAAGAGAAATCTTGTGTATACAAGAAGATCAGTGGGAGCGCAATAACATTCCTCGTATTATACTGATTGGGAATGATATTCTCATACTGACCTCAATCAAAAGATGGTTGTTCAAAAAATTCTTCATAAAAGATCTAGGAGAAGCATCCTATATTCTTGAAATAAAGGTCTATAAGGATAGATCTAAGAGGATACTGGGCCTGTCACAAAAATAGTATAAAGAGGAGATGCTGAAATGGTTCAGCATAGAAAACTCTAAAAGAAGACTTCTATCTCTTAGGCATAGAAGTATGCTATACTATATACTCGATTTGATATAGCCATTACTATGAGTGTCACAAGGAGATATCAGTCGAATTCAGACTGGGAGTGCTAGATTGCTATAAAAATATCCTTAAGTATTTAAAAAGTACTAAGAATTTATTTTTGATCTTTGGAGAATGGACAGGTTAGGAGTGGGAGGATACACAGATGCTGATGATAAAATATCTACATTAGAGTATATTCTTATGTAATGTTGGTTCGGTATATTGGAAAGATTCCAAACAATCGATCAATGAAAGCTGAGTATGCTATAGATGTGTAGGATGAAATCTAATTTTAATATTAGTTGCAGAATTGGATGTCATACCATTAGATGCTATGACAATATACTATAAAGAAAATGGTGCCATAACCTTCGCTAAGGAGCCCAGGTCTCATCAGAAATCAAAACACATCAAGCAGTGGTTCCATATCATACATGACTGTCTCAAAAAAAAAATATCGAGATGTGAAGATTAGACTCTGTGAACAATATAGCAGATCTGCTAACAAAGTAATTGAGCAAGCCAAAGATGGAAGTCCTTCTTGAGAAGATGGGACTTAGATTAGTGGCCAATTAGCTTTAGTCTAAGTGGAAGATTATTAGATGTATAACCTAGAAAATAATATGGCTGATACATTGTAATAATTCTAGGGTATAATTTTATACTTAATACATTGATTTGGTCAATAAAAGGGTAAGTTCAATTTTCATTCAAGAGTGATGTGTCCTTGAATCATCCATAGAATTAATACTTCAATACATATTCTTAAAGTGTTGAGAATTAAAGCTATGTATAATTAATTTCTAAAAGCTTTCGATGATAGTATCATCATAAGGATGGTGATCAATCTGGATAGATCGATATACAGATCACTTTCTTTAGGATAAATGAGTCTCTGACCTACAATATAGAGACACTGAGCGATGAGTGCGGATAGTTGTTAGAGAACAACTAGTACTAAGTATGATCATATGAGAGATCACTTGGATTTCTAATCAATCGTCAGTGATCATCTCAATGTTATAGTTATGTGAATGGTCCTTTGATCTATAATGGTATGACTGCTTATAGTAAGGCTGCTGAAGTTTGATTAACATATTAACATGGCCTCATTAAGATCTTATAGTAAATGTTGATGATAGTTGGTCCACTGTAGGAGTAGGATGCACATCTATATAAAATCTATTGATCTTGATAGAGAAGAGTAGACCTATGAGATTTGAAAGGCTAAGTCCAAGAGTTTGTGGCCATAGTAGTATGATTGATGGAAAAAAATTTTCATGAGGATCGCAATTGGACTTGAGGTGATCGAATCTATCATATGACTGATGATGAGATTTGATGATTTATCTATGACCTGCCATCTAGTTGAGACTCACGATAAAGGGACTGAATCACATATGAACTACACCTTGAGGTTTTTTTATAATTCTACTGGATTGCTACTACATACTACTAGGTGTCACTAGTGGATTATGAGAATTCACTAGGGTTGCTCAGGATCGATAATTTTTGTTGAGTTAGAGTGGAATTATTCCGACTCATTGAAAAGAGTTTCAATGACACTATAATAGAGATCATAGTATATCTCACTACCAGATAGAGTTAAACCTATGAGGTCATACAATAAAAAGATTAGATCTGGAATAAACAATTAGGCTTATGAAGTCTCAATTGGGTTTAGAAAAATTCTATTTGGTTCAAGATAACCTTACTAGCACATGGTTGAACTCAATTTTCTCTTTGTACTTGAATTACTTATTTGATAAGATTAATTCAAGTTAATTATCTGCTAATAGCCTAAATAAATTAGATTTATTGGGCTCTAATTGTTGGGTGCCTAATATTTTGGATCATATGCATTAAGGATTTAAACCTTTAATCAATTTTCTTGATTATTTGCATAGGGTGCAACTTGATCAAGTTGGCCGTGCCCACTTAAAAAAGGGCATATGGGACCAGCATGGGGTGTCCCTTACACCCCATGTGGTATGTGAAAAAGTGGGTGCAAAGGCTTCAATAGTTGGTGCCTAATGGATCTCCTAAAGGGAGTCAAATATCTAAGGCTACAAGGATTCCTAATTCAAGTATGACTTGTATAAAGGGGCTATTTGGTTTTGAATATGATTCAAACCTTTTGCCTATTTAAAGGGGCCTTCTCTAAGGCTTTTTACATTAGAATTTCAGCAGCTCTCATACCTCCTAAGAGTCCCAATGCCTCTCCCTCTCTTTTCCTTTCTAGTTCTAATGCCCAAAGGTTGGGCATCCTCCATCTCCACACCCAAGAGGAGCTTGGGCATCCCCTTTTCTTTGCTGGTATTCAGATCTTGGTTGATTCATAATCAAGGGAAGGAGAGTAAGAGAAGAAGAGAAAAAAAAGATTAAGGAAAGGATTAAAGTGTTGATCGTGATCCAGACTTTGTTCAGATTCATAGGGTGATTGTTTTTAGAGAAAAAAAATCAACACCAAAGATGGCTATTCCAGATTGATCCTGAGTGGGTACCCATAGAGGCCAGATATTTGTACGTCTAAAAGAAAATCTACTCTTTTTCAGATCTTAATTTGAAGAAAAAGATTATGCAATTACATATTTAATTTCAGCATAAAATTCAGCATATGAAGTAGATCCTTATATTCTTTATTTTATGCATGCATGATTTAGATTAAAAGATATTTTAATCTTCTATTCTACTATATTATTAGAAAAAAAATTTGAAACACACATGCATGCCTCGACATGAAATTTCAACACATCAGTCATGAAATCTGAATTGATGTATCCCTCCACTTTCAGCTCTGATCTTTTACCAAAGATCAAGAATAAATCTTTAGTCTTTCTCAAGTACTTAAGGATGTTCTTCATAGCAATCCAGTGCTCTTCTCTTGGATTCGCCTGATATCTTTTCGTAACACTCATGGTAAGGACTATATCAGGTCATGTACATAAGATAGCATATATAAGGTGTTGGGTTCTGATGATGCAGCAGAATATAAATTTTAAAAATTTTTATATATATTCAATAATTAAAAATATGTTTAACAATTAATCTAGACTACCAAAATATAAAAGTCCTAGAAACACCTTGATGATTGCAATCAAACAACATAAGCATGTATAACAAAAAAAGATCAGAAGTCATATACCAACATAAAAATGATGATCTGGTAATCATGAGATCTCCATAAGACTCCAAAGTAGAATCTCTCGAATGGTAATCCACACGGGACTGATCAGGCTCTTCTCAATTTGATGCAGAGCTGCAGCCTTCTTTGCAAGTTCGCTACCAATTATCCTTTGCAAGAATGGATTGTACCACCATTTGTATACCTTCGAGACCTCCACTAGGACCACTCTAGAATTCATTTTCCTAATGATCTCACTACACAAAAAATCAGATTAGACGTTCAACACTTGAACAATCTAATTTTAGGACAAGCATCTCATGCTTTCCTTTTTCTCTTCCCTTCCTTTCCATTTCTCTCCCCCTTTTTCTTATCTTTTTCTTTTCAAATTTTTTTTATTTTTTTCTCATCTAATCCCATGCCTAAAGCCCTCTTGGATTAGATTTTATCCCTTAAGGGGTGTCCCTTATATAAGGAATGAAGGGGCACCACAAATGTTTCCAAGGGGCACCAACTCTTGGCGTCCCTTAATCCTTACACAGTAAAGAATTAATTTTTATGTGAAAATCAAAGGGGATGGCATGGAATAAGAAGTGGTTTACTAGCAAAAGGACTCCTCCTCTATGTAGAAAAAATAAAATGCCATCTGATGGCATGTGGAATTAAAGGGAACACATGAAACTAAGAGTCCATAACAATAAAAACTCTTCCAAATTCAATGCACAAAAAGGATGGGCATCCCAATTAGTTTTGGCATGGAGTTTCTTCATAGAGAAGGACTCCTCATTCTCTTCCACACCCATATCCCAAGGCACCATCTGATGGTGCAAAAAATAAAGTGACATGTGGAATCATGTAAGGAATTTAAGAGGAGTAAGTGAGAAGGACTTCTCCTCTTAATGCCTAAAATAAATGGGGTGGCATTTTATTTCTTGCATATGGATTAGCATGGAGGAGGTTGATCTGATATGAAATACTTTCATAAAAATTAGATAAGCCACCTATTTAATTATAGGTTCAAACCCAATCACATAAAGTCAAGGCAACAAGTTAAGGTAAGCACAAACATCTTTGTACTGAACCTAACTGGGAACTTGGGTTAATTCATGTACTAGCAATTTAATTAATCTATTAGATTTACAATAAATCTAAATAGATTGGATCAAGACCAAATTTCTATTGTTTATGACCCATTGGATTCCAAATCTAGCCAGCAGTAGACCTAGACTCTCGACATAAATCTAATATGATTAGATTAGGTCAGCTCAAGAGTTTCAATCAACTAAGACTCTTCTTAATTGATTTTTGAATTAAACTCTTTTAATTTTGATGAGTCCACAAGTCAAGATTGACATTTAGCAATGTATCATGACTATCCGAAAGATTTAAAATTCGATGAAAATACTAAAATTATCCTTTCATGGTGAGTTATCGTACAATTCAATCTTTCGATTATACAATATCCCAATCAGGCCATGGGTATAAAATCATGTCAAGTCTAAATATCTATTTATATGTATCTTAATTTGATGATGATAACTTGGTTGATGAACCAGTAGAAATCTTTTCTACTGTTCATCCCTGCTCTGGCCAGAGACTCTCAGAGTCATCATCCTATGAGATCACATAAGATGTTCTCTTCTCCTACAAGGAGTGATTGATTCCTTGTTGACCACTCACAACTTCCTTGCAGACTTCACCATACTTAGAATATCCCACACATATCTCACAGTGGCATGCTAGGGAATAAACCAAAGTAAGGATCCATATACACAAGGTACCATGGTGATCTCAGGTTAAAGGATCACATGCACCACTCCTACTGAAGAACTTATTGGGTTTCGATGATATAGCAGAATATGAATTTCAAAATTTTTAACATATTTTCAATAATTAAAAATAAAGTTTAACATTTAAACTAGTCTATCGAAATACAAAAGCCCTAGGAACCCTTTGATGATTACAATCAAATATCAAAAGCATGCATAACAAGAGAAGATCAGAAGTCATATACCATCATAAAGATCATGAACTAATAATTTTAAGACCTTCATGAGACTCCAAAGTAGAAACCCTCCAATGGTGATCCACACACGATTGATCAGGGCCCTTCTCAATTCATCATGGCGCTGCAGCCTTCTTCGCAAGCTCGCTGTCGACTGTCATTTGCAAGAACTGGTTGCACCATTGCTTGTATGCCTTCATAATCTCTACTAAGACCTCTTTAAGAGTCTATTCTAAAAAAAACTCACCACGCATAAATCAGATTTTATGTTCAATACATGAACAATCTGATTTTTGGACAAACTTCTCATGCTTTCCATTTTCTCTCTTCCCTTTCTTTCTATTTTTCTCTCTCTTTTTCTTTATCTTTTTCCCATCATTTTCCTCTCATTTCTATGCCGATTCATAGCCTAAATTGGCACACAGAGCCTGACTGTAGCACCCCCTATTTATAGAAAATAAGGGGCGACACCATGGGACGCCAACTCTTGGCATCCCTTAACTCTTACACACTATGATTTAATTTTTGGCATCGAATACAAGTAGATGGCATGGAAAAGAAATGGATTGACCAATAGAAGGACTCTTCCTCTACTTGAAAAAATTAATACACCATCATATGATGTGTGGAAAAATGATTTAATGTAAGAAACAAAGAGTCCATACCATTAAAGACTCTTCCACAAACTCAATGCATATAAGGAAGGAACCAAATTATTTTTGGCATTCAAACTCTTTGCCAGAGAAGGACTCTTCCTTCTCTTATACATCCCATAATCCCAAGAGACATCTCATGTCACGAGAATTTAAGAAATGCATGAAGAATTAAAGGAAAGAATTAAGAGTTTGTTATGAAATGGACTCTTCCATTTCATTGCATAAAAAAGTGGGCATCCCTTATCTATTTTGGTGGGGAGTTCCTTCCAAGAGAAGAACTCCACCTCCTCTTCCATGCCCACTTATCCCAAGGTGCCATCTAATGGCACACAAAATTAAGGGATATGTGGAAGATGTAAGAGAATTAAGATAAGTAAAGGACTCCTCTCCTTAACTATCAAAAATAAATATGATGCCTAAATTTTTCTTGCATGGCTTTTGGCATGGAGGAGGTTTATTCACATGAAACTCTTCCATACAAACTAGATAAACCAACTAATAAATAAATAGCTCAAATCCAATCACATTAGGTCAAGGCAACAAGCAAAGGGTTAGCACAAACACATTTGCACTAAACCCAATTGAAAACTTAGGTTAATTCATGTGCTAGTAATTTAATTAACCTATTAAATTTAAAATAAATCTTAATAGATTGGACCAAGATCAAATTTCTATTGTGTGTGATCCATTGGGTTCCAAATCTAGCTGGCAATGAACAAAGACTCTCGATATAATCCTAATTTGATTGGAATAGGTCAGCTCAAGAGTCCCATCAACTAAAACTCTTCCTAATTGATTCTTGAATTAAACTCTTTTAATTTTAATGAGTCTACAAGTCAAGAATTATGTCTAGCAATGTATCATGACTATCCAAAAGATTTAAAATTTGATAAAAATATTAAAATTATCCTTCTATGATGAGTTACCGTATAATTCAATCCTTCGATCATACAACATCTCAAAAAGACTATGGGCATGAAAATATGTCAAACCCAAATACCTATCTATATATATCTTGATCTAATGATGATGATTCGATTGATGAACCAGTAAAAATTATTTCTACTGTTCATCCCTGTTCTAGCCAAAGACTCTCAGAGTCATCATCCTATGAGATCACATAGGATATTCTCTCCTCCAACAAGGAGTGATCAATTTTTTATTGACCACTCACAATTTGCATGCACACTTCACCATACCCAGAATATTCTACACACATCTCAAAGTGGTGTGCTAGAGAATAAACCAAAGGATCCACATACACAAGGTACCATGATGATCTCAGGTCAAAAGATCACATGCACCACTCCCACTGAAGAACTATCTGTTGACATGCTGTAAGGCTCCATCAGGTATTCTTTCGGTCAGTCAGTTCAGTGAACTCATTCTCTAATGAGCACCTACATCTTTGTATTAGTATCACCACACAAGTGGTTATGAGATCAACCACCCTCTCCATTGAGCATACATAGGATATACCAGTCTTACCGGTGTCATCAATTTCCGACTCGATGATCCAATGACGAAAATATTTTAGATTGGGGCTATCAAAATTTTAAGTCTTACTGGCATGATCTCATCATGGTCCTAAAATCATTATCCTAATCTATGGGGTTTATCATAATCATAAAAAATATGATGCAGCTAATGATAAAACATAATACCTCATAAATAGAAATAACTAATATCATACAAATGAATAGAAAAAAAAAAAAAAAACTCTTCGCATCTCTATGCGATTGGATTGTAGGGTACTATTCTTTCAATCTCCCACTTATACTAAAGCCAATCGCCCCTATACCTGATGCTTATGCAATCAGGATGGTGATTACATTGCTGCTGTGTAAGGCTTAGTGAATTGGTCCATTATGATATTCTTAATATAACTCATTTTATGATCATATCATGAATGAGGTGAAAGTATCTAGGATGTGCGTGGGTTTATAGTGAGACCACACCCAACTCAGTGATGAACTCTTTCTTCTGACGATTTTTTTTAGCAATCTTTACTAACAACATTTAACTGAAACAAATACAGTTAGCTATTTGAAACTTTTTCAATTCACTGCTCTTCTAATACTTCTCAAGTACTTTGAAAATATTTTTCATAGTTTTTCAAAAGATCCTATCAAGGATCTGCCTAAAATCAATGATTATGCATAAAACATAATTCACATTAGGCTTGGTACATTGAATGTATGGATAAGTAAACTCCTTTACATCCATTCATGTTGAACCCCTTCAACATAAATTCCATGTACCTAGACTAGGACAAGCCTAGCATCCACTTACATCTATCTCTATAGATGCTAAATATATTGGATGCTTAATCTAAGTCTTTTTCATGAGAATATTTGTGATAAGCATATCATTAACTGAGTGCAATATCGGGACTACCTTCCCAATAAGCTATATGTCATCCACATAACCAAGAAGTTAGTGGAAGTCCCACTTATCATCTTACATACACACATGGTTCATCTATATTTGATGATGACAAATATTTTAATTGTCTTATCAAAAATAGAAGTACCTACTCCTTAATACCTGCTGGATTCTATAAATGCATTTGCCCTCCCACTAGAGACAAACTCTCTAGATAGTATGTAGCAATAACAAAAATTTAGATTGACATCTCTGTTAGTAACTTGTTGGGTCATACCCATAGATGCTTCAACCACAGTCCATACTTGGTTGATGTACAGGAAGTCCATTTCGGATGTCATGATTTCAAGCCAATTGTCAGAATGTCTACTCATGATGATCTTCGAATAGGTCAAGGAAACACCATTCTCAATGATGTATGGTGTATCGTCATTCATAATGACAAACCATATTTGAGTAGTACATTACACACTCGAATTGACCTTCGATGAGGAGGTGTGTATCATGATTGTGCCTCATCAATGAGCACATCTAGTTGAGGATCAATTTGTGGATATTCCATAGGTTATGATAAGATAGTTCATAGGTGTTGGACTTCTCAAGTTCAATTATCCTCCCACTGTCTCCTTTTTAGAAATTTTTTTTTTCCTAAAAGGTGGCATATCTACTGTCAAAACACCTTTTGTGTAGTAGGGTGATAGAAATAGTATCACATACTACTCTTTAGAATAACTTATAAACATAATACAAACCTGTTTTAGCACAAACTTATGTACATCAACTCTTTTCGCATAAGTTGACAACGTACCTTTTGCCTTTTCCATACCTCATATGGAGTGCTTATAACAGATTTTATTGATATCTAATTCAAAATAGATACAGCAACTTTCAAGATATAATTTCAGAATGAGAATTAAAATTTGTGAAGCATATTAAAGAATACACCATATCTCATATGAAGTGTCTATTTTTGGATCGAGATATTATTAGTCTTCGAATATCCATATGTTCAAGACCTAATATGTTGCTTTTTCTGAGATATGTAACCATCACATATTTATTTTTTGTTCTCATCAATATGAAGAGCAACATCATTGAGTGACAGAAATGTGAGATCATAGTCCTAAAATTTATCAGAAAGAGAGTAACTTTTACTCTAAATATTAATTTCAAAACTATGCTACAATAGCAAATGGTTTGAAATAATGTCTCTGATAAGTTCAAGTACATAACAATGATCTACTAGTTTCTAAACTTTACTATAAAGTTACATAGGATCCTACAGCCTCAACATGAATGGACTATCCATCAGTGCCAAAAGGCAAGTAGTCACCTTACTTCAGGTTTATAATTCCAGCAATACTTTGTATAAGTAGAACTTATATAAGATATTACATACTTAATATTTTAAAACTGAAATACTTAATGATAATTAATTTGTATCTCATACAAATTATTAGCAGATACAATTTTTGCATCCTGCTCCTGCTTTACACTTGCAAGACAACTCTTATAATTTAATTCTAATATTCATTATTACTGTAATACTAAATTAGATACCCTAGTGAAGATATTCTTCACCTTCTTTTCCTCAACCATTCTATGATGTTCAGTCTATTTAAAAAATTTACTATGCAGTGATAGTAAAGATGTATATGTGTATATAAGAACATTCAAGGACTACTCATGATAACATGCACAAGTTAGATGAGGTTTTTATCTAATTGTGTCTCTCACTATTTTAATAGATTTCATAGCCCTCAAGTATGAAATCAAAAAATCTTATCATAAAGTTTCTTAGTGGGGTTGAAATTCTAATTTCTCATAAAAAGTCTTATGGATAGCACAACAAGCTCCTATGAGTTCAAAAGTAAGTAACTCTTTATTAATTGCATCTCATGCAACTCTCAACATAACTTTCGCCTCTAAAATACTTATAGCCTTGTGGATAGCATAACAAACTATAATATTTTAGTTAAGTCATAACCTTCAATCTTATATGGTCATATCTGAATAATACTATCTTTGTGGATAGCACAACAAGGCAGCACTATCAAAATATACCATAAGCATCACTAAGTCAACATCATACCAATAACTATAGCAAGCCTTATGGATAGCACAACAAACTCACTACAGTTTTTGACATACTCTATTGACCTAGTATGAGCTAAGTACAAGTAGCTTCATAATGCACTAAGACAGTATTAACTCAGTTCCCACAACAAGCCTTGTGGATAGCACAACAAGCCTACTATGGTTCTTGAGATAATACAGGCTTAGCATGAAGGAAGGCAAGGGTAGTATTCTTAACACTTCACTATTATGACTTAATATTATTTTAATGAGGCACTTAGGTCTCAAGCACTTCCTAAACATATACATACATTATATGTTATGTAAATTCTAATTTGTAACTACCAGCATGCAAGAAAGAAGACAAGTAGTTATGGACTTTTGAAAAAATCATCCAAGCCATAGGATAATCTATGGGTCTAACCCTAGGTGCATTATAGATTGAACCATCTTATGATCAATCTTAATGCGCCTCTGCTCTCCAAAAGCCTGGCAGTCCTGTCTTCATCACCATGAAGTCTACCATGAATGTTTGATCTTTATTTGAAAATAGAAAGAAATAATTTCTATCTATTCTCAAATAATTTTTTTCTATAATTTTACATCATTATATAAAAATCTCAATCAACAGTTGAAAACATAGAAAAGAAAGGCACAGTTGATAATATAATGCATCAAGGGCACCTAGCCCCTATTACAACTCTTGCAGATGCATTTACATAATTAGCTAACATGAAAGTATTCATGCAAACATCCATCACATGGATGTATCATAGTCCATAACCACTCAACAAATATTTTATAATAATTATAAAATATTATAATAAACTGCTTATGTTATTTTCATTACGATATCATTCATACACATGTCAATGGATATGTTTAAATATATGGGCATTAGACCCATCTAGGATTTTTTATTCAGGTTCAACACTTGACCCAATATTAATTTCAAGTCAATTATTTATCATCCATTTGAGTTAAGTTGATCAATTCTTTGTTATAATTATTATCCTAATCTATGAAGTTTATCATAATCATAAAAAATATGATGCAGCTAATGATAAAATACAATATCTCATAAATAAAAATAACTAATGTTATATAAATGAGTAGGAAGAAAATAAAAAAAATCTCTTCGCATTCCTATGCGATTGGCTTGTAGGGCACTATTCTTTTAGAACCATCTGTCGACATGCTGTAAGGCTCCATCAGATATTCATCCTGAGGGTCAGTTCAATGAACTAATTCTCTAATGAGCACCTACATCCTTGTATTAGTGTTACCACACAAGTGATTGTGAGATCAACCACCCTCTCTATTAAGCATACATAAGATATACCAGTCTTACTGACATCATCGATCTCTGACTCGATGATCCAATGACTGAAAATATTTTAGATTGGGGCTATCAAGATTTTAGATCTCACTGGCATGATCTCATCATGGTCCTAAAATCATTGTCCTAATCTATAGGATTTATCATAATCATAAAATTATATATAATGCAGTAAATAATAAAACACAATACCTCATAAATAAAAATAACTAATTTCATGCAAATGTGTAGGAAGATATCACAGAAATTTTTTTTTGCATCACCCATGCGATTGGTTTGTTGGACACTATTTTTTCAATCTCCCACTTTCACTATAGCCAATCACCCCTGTTGGTGTAAAAATTCGCTTACGCCGGAGAAGCTGGAGTCGCGGTCACCACCGGGACCTGCAAAAGAAGTCTAAATCGGAGGTGGGGTTGCTCTGGCAAGACCCTCCAATGCTCAAGTCAGTTCTCTGCCTCAATGAAAATGGAGTGCTCGAATGGAAATTTTAGCAGAGTTTCTAGGTAAAAATGAGAGCTTAGAGAATAACGTATCTGGGGTCCCCCTTTTATAGGCGGAGGGAGCAACAGACTGATAGCGATGTCTGTAACCATCTGGCAGTGGGCTGCCTAGAGTTAGGGGGAGTTTGTTGCGAAGAGTAGTGGGGTGGAATCGTGGCTATCACTGGGACACGCCATGTGGAGTCTGTCGCGGGGAGTGGAGTGGCATCCGTTGTCGCGACTTGCCAGAGGATGGAAGAATCGTGCGGTATCTGTCGTAGGAAGTGGAGCAGGATCGTGGGCGTCATAGCGATCTGCCAGGGAGTAATGGAGCCATGCGGAATCCGTCGCAGGAAGTGGAGCAGAGTCGTGGCCTTTACTGCGGCCCGCCAGGGAGTGATGGGGCAGTGCGGAATCCGTCGCAGGAAGTGGGGCAGGATCGTGGCCGTTGCTGCGTCACGTCAGGGAGTGCAGACCTGTCGGCTGAAGTTCGGCTGGAGTGTCTGGCGGAAAGAGGTGGTTAGCTACCCGTTTGAGAGGAGCCCGGAGTCCGGCTCTCGTAGGAGTCCGGACGAAGTCTTCCTTCAGCCGAAGTTGGGGATGAGGTCCGGCTCCCATGAGAGTCCGGACGGAGTCTTCCCACAGTCAGAGTCGGAGACGAGGTCTAGCTCCCGTAGGAGCCGGGATGAGGTCTACCTGCACTCAAAGTCAGGGACGAAGTCCGGCTCCCTTAGGAGTTCGGATGGAGCTTACCAGCAGTTGAAGTTGGTGACGGAGCCCGGCTCCCGTAGGAGTCCGGGTGGAGTCTACTGGCAGTTGGAGTTGGAGCCAGGATGAGGTCTACCTGCAATGAAAGTCAGGGGCGAAATCTGGCTCCCGTAGGAGTCCGAACGAAGCTTACCAGCAGTTGAAGTTGGCGACGGAGCTCAGCTCCCGTACGAGTCCGGGCGGAGTCTATTGGCAGTTGGAGTTGGAGCCGGGATGAGGTCTACTTGCAATGAAAGTCAGGGGCGAAATCCGGCTCCCGTAGGAGTCCGGACGAAGCTTACCAGCAGTTGAAGTTGGTGACAGAGCCCGGCTCCCGTAGGAGTCCGGGCGGAGTCTACTGGCAGTTGGAGTTGGAGCCGGGACGAGGTCTACATGCAATGAATGTCCGGGGCAAAATCTGGCTCCCGTAGGAGTCCGGACGAAGCTTACCAGCAGTTGAAGTTGGTGACGGAGCCCGGCTCCCGTAGGAGTCCGGGCGGAGTCTACTGGCAGTTGGAGTTGTGGGTGGAGTCCGGCTCCTGTAGGAGTCCGGACAAGGTCTGTCTGCAGCCAGAGTCGGGGATGAGGCCCGGCTCCCGTAAGGGTCCGGGTGGAGTCTTCCTGCAATGAAAGTCAGGGGCAAAATCCAGCTCCCGTAGGAGTCCAGACGAAGCTTACCAGTAGTTGAAGTTGGTGACGGAGCCCGGCTCCCGTAGGAGTCCGGGCGGAGTCTACTGGCAGTTGGAGTTGGGGACGGAGCCCGGCTCCCGTAGGAGTCCGGGTGGAGTCTGCTTGCGGTCGGAATTATGGGCGGAGTCCGGCTCTCGTAGGAGTCCAAACAAGGTGTGTCTGCAGCCAGAGTCAGGGATGAGGCCCGACTCCCGTAGGGGTCCGGGCGGAGTCTTCCTGCAATGAAAGTCAGGGGCGAAATCTGGCTCCCGTAGGAGTCCGGATGAAGCTTACCAGCAGTTGAAGTCGGTAATGGAGCTCGGCTCCCGTAGGAGTCCGGGCGGAGTCTGCTGGCAGTTAGAGTTATGGGCGGAGTCCGGCTCCCATAGGAGTCCGGACGAGGTCTGTCTGCAGCCGGAGTCGAAGGAGACTCACGAGGGTTAATCCCGTTGAGAACTTCGACTGAGGATATTTTATATCCAACACCAGTCCTCCTACTTTTGAGTTTGAATTTTGAATGAAGGAAGTACAGAGAGGTTTGCACAACCGAAGTTGCCCCCTTGAATCTTGTGCGCGGCTGCCCTCAGATATTTTGGCATTAAATGTGCGCATGCTGGAGTCTTTTCGAATTGGGGTGATACGAAGGGACCCTTCGAAATTCCTGCTGGTACGCTGGCCCAGGTACGATGCGATAATGGCTCTGTCAGCCGTCAGCCGCTTTTAGCCGCCTGCTGTGGTGACTGAGACACGTGTCGAGTGCGGGCCGGTCTGGGGGGATTCGCGATCATTATGGCGTTGGATCCCAGGGTCTATTTAAACCCATCCTTCCGCCTTTAGGGGCCCTATTCTGCTTGAGAGTTCTATCGGTATCTGTCCTTTCTTCGAGAGTCCTGATTCTCTTGGCATCTTCTTGGGCCATAGGCATCCTCCGAGTCATCCCTGTCCTCACCCCTCTGCATCCCTCAGAGCGATCTAGGTTAGTCCCAGAACCTTCATTTTTCTTCCCACCATTTAGGGGCCTTTTCTTTGCCATTTTCTTCTGTCGTATTCCTCTGAGTTAGTCTCCTGTGACCTCTCGTCCTTTGTCCCATCTGTTTTCTTCGGGATCTTTAGGGTCTTCATTTGAAGGTATTCGAAATGTCTTCCGGTACTTTTGCTTCCAGCGGTTCCGAGAGTTCTTCCGCCTCAACGCCCCAGGTCCCCTGTTCTGTAGATGAACCCACACCTGGGGTGGGGCCTCGCCCGATTTTTGCGTCGGGTGCCATTCCCTGCTCCCTGACTCCGGATGAACTCCTTCTGATAAAGGTTCAGTATGAAGTTCCTCCAGAGTACGACCTGGAGCTGCCTGGCCCCTCCGACCGGGCTAGCGCTCCCCCACCCGATCATTTTTGCCTGTATCAGGAGGCGTTCCGTGCTGGACTCCGGCTTCCGCTTTCGCCCTTTGTCGTCGGCCTCTTCCGGTTCATAGATATCTCTTTGGCTTCAGTTGCTTCGAATTCTTTTAGGTTTTTGATAGGGTTTCTCTCCCTTTGCCACGTAGTCGAGGTCTAGCAGTCCCTCTCTCTGTTTAGGCATTTCTATACCTTCAAGCGTCACCCTTCGGCGAAGGACTGGTGGTATTTCTCCCCTCAGTTTGGCAAGAAGGGGTTGCTGAAAGGTGCCCCCTCTTCAATCCACAACTGGAAGGGAAAATACCTCTTCGTCCACTGCCCAACCTTGAGGCTGGGGCTGCCCCCTTGGGGCTCTCTGAGGGACTCTGTCCGCCGGGCTCCCAGCTTGAGGGAGGACGACCTCCAGGCCACCTGGAAGCTTCTTGACTATTCTACTCATTCCCTTCCCAACCTTCTGAGGGAGCAATTTTTGTTCAACATCGGCCTGAGCCCCTAGGATCCTGCGAGTACTCCATCTTTTCCTTTCTCTTCTTTTCTTCTGTCCTTCTTCTTTTTCTTTCTTTTTCTTCTCTCTTCTTTTCTTCTCTTTCTTTTCTTTTTTTTTTTGTGTGCCACTCCTTCCTTTTTCATCCCATTATTGATTTCTGATTTCTCTTTTTTTTTTTTTTTTTTTTTTAGGAATGGACGCCAAAGCAGCACGGATGCTCGCCAGGGGCCTCAAGGCCCACAAAAGAAAAGGTGCCGCGGTCTCCGGATCAGCAAAGAAGGCCAGGGTGGAGGAGACGAGTCTGGCCATGCCTGTCCAGGCAGCCCCCATGATCGATGTTCCTTCAGACGCCGAACCAACGGCCCCCCGGGCCTCTTCAAGGAGTCCGCCAACTGGGAATCCCGTTTCGGGGGTCCGCTCCATGGAGGCTCCCATAGTCGAGAGGGGGAGGAGAAGAAAGTCGATGGCCCGTAGGGTGAGTAGCCACCGAGCCGCCACTGACGAGTCCCTCGATTTCGAAGAGGAGCCGGAGAATCCCTTCAATGATAGGGACTTGATCAAGTGGTTGATCGACGGCTGCATTCTGCCTGAAGTTGTCGAGAGGATCGACCGCGCCGATCCTTAGCAGCGGGTTTGGGACTCCCTAGGGTCCTTTCTCGAGGTAAACAAATCTTCATTTAATCAGCTATTCGACCCTTGTTCTGATCCCCTAGCCGCCCTTGCAGATTGGGCACCAGCTCCTCGCCAATATCGAGGCGATGAACCGGGCGAGGAGGGATGCCATCCAGGTAGAGGAGCATCGTCAGGCAGAGGTCGCTCACCTCAAAGAAAAGACAGCCGAAGTAGTTGCCCTCCTGGAGGCCCTAGGGAGAGAAAAGCAGGCCCGGGAGGAAGAGAGGCAGACTTCGGAGGAGACGGTGAGGAAGGCAGAGGCCGAGGTTGCCAACTTGGCGGAGCAGATTTCGGTCCTGGTCTCAGAGGTCAGGGTTCTTACAGTGGAGGAGTTCAAGGCCTCCACAGAGATGAGGGACCTCAACGTCAGGTTCGGCCAAGAAGCATTCATCAAGGGGTTCGAGTTCTGTCAGGAGAAGGTGGCCAGGAAATTTCTCGAGCTCGACATCAGCTTCTTGGGCGAGGAGTCTGAGGATGAGGCCGGTCCTTCTCTTGCCGCTATTACTGCCGCAGCCCCCCCTCCAGGAACACCGAGCTCTCCAACTCCTGCTTCTGAGGTCTGAGACCTCCGACCTGGTATCTTTCTTTTACTGTAATTTTTCTTTTCCTTTTTGTCTCCAAGAAGCATTCAATCAATAAAGTTGAATTTCTCACCGTGGATGGCTTCTCTTCTCCCCCTTCCCCCCCTTCTTATTTTTCTTTCTGCAATGAGACGCGCCTTGACACTTCTGTCTCTCGATGGCAGTGTCCTGCCAAGGCACTTTCCCTGCCCCAGGGGATCCCGCTGAAGTCCACGATTCAGCGGCTGAAGAAGGAGGTTCTTCATGCGATAAAAAGGTCGAAGAAGATGGAAGGCGAGCTTCATAGGTTAAGGGAGGGTTACTCTGAAGCCACCTCGGAGGCCACCCGCTTTCGGAATCTCCACGTGAAGGGGATCATGGAGTATAGCCGGAGGAAGGCGGACTTTGCGAAGGAGCTTGAGGAACACAAGAAGAGTGCCAGCGATCGAATTTGGGCTCAAGCTGCCAAGATCAGCTCTCTCAGGGTGGAACTGTCAGCTGCGTAGGAGAGGATTGGCCAGCTGGAAGGAAGTTCGTCTCGGCTCTTGGCTCGGGCCGACGGCGATCGGGAGTGGTCGAAGAAGGTCTCCGACCTTCAGCAGTGGCTTCAGGACACCGAGGTGAGCTACGACGTGCATCGGGCCGATTGGCGCAGGCAGGTGGATGAATATAAAGGGAGACTCAGGGTGGCGGCCGACGAAGTCGCCTGTCTTCAGAGGCAGCTGGCTGACAGGGCTCAACTTGCTTCTTCTCGGGATTCCAATGAACTCCAGTCCCTAAGAGGAACCGCCGAAGGGCTTTCTGTCACCCTCGGGGAGAGGACGGCTGAGCTGCAGCAATTGAAGATCCAGCTGGCATACGAGCAGCAAGCCGTCACGGACGCGGAGGCAGAATCTGAGGTCCTGAGAAAGAGGCGTCGAGAGGCAGAGAATGAAAGCCAGTGACTTCGTCGGGGGCTCCAGGATGTGCTGCTAAAAAAGAGAGAGCTAGAAGAAGATGTTGAAAATCTGAGGCAGTCCTGGATAAGGGGTGAAGCAGATAACTCTAGGTCGGAAGGAGCAGGGCTTCCCTAGGGCTCCTTTTGGCCTTCCATCTTTCCATGCGTACATTTTCTCTTTTGTTGTTTTGTCTTGCTTTTGTCATTTTGCTTTTCTTCCTTTGGCCTTCTGGGCTTCATGGTGTATATTTCGCAAATGGAATGAAAAGAGAATTTTGCGTTACCTCATCCGCGTACTGTATTAAATTATCGCCCGTCGAACTTCTCTGGCCTTTTGACTTGTCCGACGTTGACGTCGTTTGGAGGTGCCCAGTCGTTGACATGCTGATTTACTTTCCTCATCGTCCATGGCCGTAGGCTCGAGCTTGGTGGTCCGATCTCCACATTACCCTGAAGGTGTCGCTGTTTTCTTGACCTGTGTCGAGAGCCCTCTTAGAGGCCGGGGGCACCTGGTAGGAACTTTCCGTCTTTGTTAAGATGAGGTTCTTTACGTCTTTGGCGTAGTTTATCCTTCATCTATTTTCGATGTAGTTTGTCACTTTCCTTTTTAATTTTCCTCCTCCTTTCGGAGTGAGGGTCCTCCCCTTGCCTTTCGTGGGGTTGCGTAGAAGTGTGGAGGTGCCGCTGAGGGGCCTTTCCCCTTCATCCGATCTTGTTGGGCGGCCGGGTTTCGTCACCGTTAGGATGAGGTTCTCCTTCCATTTCTGACGTAGTCGATCTTGACTCAGGTTAGGATGAGGTTCTCCTCCTGTTCCCAATGGAGCCACGAGGGCACATAAGGGCCATCGCAAGGGCCTCTCCCCCCATCCGGTCTAAAAAAATCAGGCCTTCAACTTTGCTCATGTCAGAACGAGGTTCTCCTCCTATTCCTGACATGGCTGTGGGGGCGCATTAGGGCATTGTAAGGCCTCTCCCTCTATCCGGTCTAAAAGAACTGGGCCTTTGACTTTGCTCATGTCAGGACGAGGTTCTCCTCCTGTTCCTGACATGGCTGTGGGGGCGCATTCGGGCATTGTAAGGCCTCTCCCCCCATCCGATCTAAAAGAATCGGGCCTTTGACTTTGCTCATGTCAGGATGAGGTTCTCCTCCTGTTCTTGACATGGCTGTAGGGGCACATTCGGGCGTTGTAAGGCCTCTCCCCCCATCCAGTCTAAAAGAACCGGGCCTTTGACTTTGCTCATGCCAGGACGAGGTTCTCCTCCTATTCCTGACATGGCTGTGGGGGCGCATTCGGGCGTTGTAAGGCCTCTCCCCCCATCCGATCTAAAAGAATCGAGCCTTTGACTTTGCTCATGTTAGGACGAGATTCTCCTCCTGTTCCTAACACGGCCATGGAGGCACCTAAGGGCCGTTATATGGAACTCTCCCCCAATCCGATCTCAAGATAATCAGACTTTCATTTTATTTATGTTAGGATGAGGTTCTCCTCCTGTTCCTAACATAACCTTGTTTTAATTGTTTGAAGGGGTTATCCCCAGTCGTAACAAATCCATGCCAAAAGGGAAGAACATGCAAAGTCGAAAGGAATTTAGATTCAGGGCAAAGTCGTAAGCGATACATTTACAGGTTTTCCGAGTTCCATGGTCGTGGAAGGTCTGCTCCCCCTTGAGGCTCTCCGGTGATGGAGTCGATGGTCCCGATTGGAGGCCAATCTCTGGGCTACTCCTCCCTCCTTGGTGGTTCAGGTTGCGGTAGGACCCTTGGCCGATCTTCTCTACCCACAGACCGACGTCGGATGAATCTGTCGAGTTGACCTCGTCGGATGAGCTCCTCGATCTCATCTCGGAGCTGGATGCATTCCTCCGTGTCGTGGCCGTGGTTGCGGTGGTAGAGACAGAACCTGTTGGGGTTGCACTTTCCGAGTTGTGTGCACATCCTCTCTGGCCTAGGGAGCTGCTCCCTGACCTCCATCAGTACCTGGGTCTTCGAGGCATTGAGGGGGGTGTAGTTGTGGAATCTTCCCGGTGGAGAACCCCGTCGACCCCACGATTCGGACTTCTCTGCCTATGTACCCGGAGAGGAGTATGGGCATGCTTGTGCCCAGGAGGGGATCGAGAACGCGGCCGAGCTTCTCTCGACTTTTTTTCGACTGCGGGCTTACTCGAGTCTCCCACCTGCCGCTCTCTCGCGGTCTCCTCATCCTTCATTTTGAAGGCTTCTTCCGCTCGGGCATACCCTTCAGCCTGAGCCAACAAGTCAACAAAATCCCTGGGGTACTTCTTCTCCAGGGAGAATAAAAGGTCATTCTTCTGAAGACCGCCTTTCAGAGCGGCCATTGCGACTGATTGGTCTAAATTCCAGACCTCCAGCACTGTGACATTGAAACAGTTGATGTAGGCCCGAATGGACTCCCCCTCCCTCTGCCTGATATTAATGAGGGACTTCGAGCCCTTCCGGGGGCATCGACTGCTGACAAAATGGGCCATAAATTGGTGGCTCATCTGATCGAAGAAAAATGGTACCCGACTTCAGCGTCGAGTACCAATTTCTCGCTGCTCCCTTCAAGGTGGAGGGGAAGGCTCGGCACAGGATGGCGTCGGGTGCGCCATGAAGCAGCATCATCATCCGAAAGGCTTCCAGATGATCAATTGGGTCTGAAGTCCCGTCGTAGTTTTCAAACTGGGGGAGTTTGAAGTTTGACTGGATCGGTTCCTGCATGATCATTTGAGAAAAGGAAGGGTCAGTGCAAATATCCTCACCGTAAGTGGGGGGAGCGTGGCAGAGTTCTTCGATTCGTCGGTTCATCTCCTGGAGTCTCTGGTCCAGAAAATCCTCTCGACTTCGGGTCTCGAGGGTCCTCTGGCAGAATAGGGGTAGGGATCTTTCAGGGGTGGAGTCATGATCCGATTGAGGGCTCTCCACCCTCGGGTTCATCTTCTCAGGAAAGACGGGGTGGCTGGCCCAAGTGGCCTGCCCCACTGCCGGATTCTGGCATTTCGGTGACACCCTTTCCAGGCGCACTGATGCCTGTGGCTGCTGCTGCTGCTGCTGTATGGCCTGTACAGCTTCAGTGAGGCTTCTGACCTGCTGCACCAGTAGATCAAATTGCTCCGTGTCGACCACCGTCGCCGGAGGAGGAGGAGGAGGCTGGGAAACTGGAGGTAAGACCGGAGCCTGAGATATGGCTGTGGAGGCCGTGGATCGTCGCGTGGATGCCTTGCGGGGAGGCATCGGGCAAAGACCAAGTGGGGGACTGTCGGAGGGGAGGGGAGCACGGCAAAGACGCCCGGGGGCAATCCCGTTGAGCGCTCCTTTAAGAACAAGGGCACCGCAAAGGTTCAAAGCCCCTTCCTCTAGCGCCAATTCTGTTGGTGCAAAAATCTGCTTACGCCGGAGAAGCTGGAGTCGCGGTCGCCGTCGGGACCTGCAAAAGAAGTCTAAACTGGAGGTGGGGTTGCTCCGGCAAGACCCTCCGACGCTCAAGTCAGTTCTCTGCCTCAACGAGAATGGAGTGCTCGAATGAAAATTTTAGCAGAGTTTCTAGGTAAAAATGAGAGCTTAGAGAATAACGTATCTAGGGTCCCCCTTTTATAGGTGGAGGGAGCAACAGACTGATAGCGATGTCTGTAACCGTCTGGCAGTGGGCTGCCCAGAGTCAAGGGGAGTTTGTTGCGAAGAGTAGTGGGGTGGAATCGTGGCTATCATTGGGACACGCCACGTGGAGTCTGTCGCAGAGAGTGGAGCGACGTCCGTTGTCGCAACTTGCCAGAGGATGGAAGAATCGTGCGGTATCCGTCGCAGGAAGTGGAGCAAGATCATGGGCATCATAGCGGTCTACCAGAGAGTAATGGAGCCATGAGAAATCCATCACAGGAAGTGGAGCAGAGTCATGGCCGTTACTGCGGCCCGCCAAGGAGTGATGGGGCCGCACGGAATTCATCGCAGGAAGTGGGGCAAGATCGTGGTCGTTGCTGCGTCATGCCAGGGAGTGCAGACCTGTCGGCTGAAGTTCGACTGGAGTGTCTGGTTGAAAGAGGTGGTTAGCTACCCATTTGAGAGGAGCCTGGAGTTCGGCTCCCGCAGGAGTCCGGACAAAGTCTTCCTTCAGCCGAAGTTGGGGACGAGGTCCGGCTCCCGTGAGAGTCCAGACGGAGTCTTCCCGCAGCTGGAGTCAGAGACGAGGTCTGGCTCCCGTAAGAGCTGGGATGAGGTCTACCTGCACTCAAAGTCAAGGGTGAAGTCTGGCTCCCTTAGGAGTTCGGACGGAGCTTACCAGCAGTTGAAGTTGGTGACGGAGCCTGGCTCCCGTAGGAGTCCGGGCGGAGTCTACTGGTAGTTGGAGTTGGAGCCGGGATGAGGTCTACCTGCAATGAAAGTCAGGGGCAAAATCTGGCTCCCGTAGAAGTCCAGACGAAGCTTACCAGCAGTTGAAGTTGGTGATGGAGCCCGACTCCCATAGGAGTTCGGGCGGAGTCTACTGGCAGTTGGAGTTGGAGCCGGGATGAGGTCTACCTGCAATGAAAGTCATGAGTGAAATCCGACTCCCGTAGGAGTCCGGGCGAAGCTTACCAGCAGTTGAAGTTGGTGACGGAGCCCAGCTCCCGTAGGAGTCCGGGCGAAGTCTACTGGCAGTTGGAGTTGGAGCCGGGACGAGGTCTACCTGCAATGAAAGTCAGGGGCGAAATCCGACTCCCGTAGGAGTCCGGACGAAGCTTACCAGCAGTTGAAGTTGGTGACGGAGCCCGGCTCCCGTAGGAGTCCGGGTGGAGTCTACTGGCAGTTGGAGTTGTGGGCGGAGTCTGGCTCCCGTAGGAGTCCGGACAAGGTCTGTCTGTAGCCAGAGTCGGGGACAAGGCCCGACTCCCGTAGGGATCCGGGCAGAGTCTTCCTGTAATGAAAGTCAGGGGCAAAATCTGGCTCCCATAGGAGTCCAGATGAAGCTTACCAGCAGTTGAAGTTGGTGATGGAGCCCGGCTCCTGTAGGAGTCCAGACGGAGTCTACTGGCAGTTGGAGTTAGGGACGGAGCCCAGCTTCCGTAGGAGTCCAGGCGGAGTCTGCTTGCGGTCAGAGTTGTGGGTGGAGTCCGGCTCCCGTAGGAGTCCGGACAAGGTCTGTCTGCAGTCGGAGTCGGAGACGAGGCCCGGCTCCCATAGGGGTCCGGGTGGAGTCTTCCTGCAATGAAAGTCAGGGGTGAAATCCGGCTCCCATAGGAGTCCGGACGAAGCTTACCAGCAGTTGAAGTCGGTGACGGAGCCCGGCTCCCGTAGGAGTCCAGGCGGAGTCTGCTGGTAGTTGGAGTTGTGGGCGGAGTCCGGCTCCCGTAGGAGTCCGAACGAGGTCTGTCTGCAGCCGGAGTCGGAGGAGACTCGTGAGGGTTAATCCCGTTGAGAACTTTGGCTAAGGGTATTTTATACCCAACAACCCCTATACTTGATGCCCATACAATCAAGGTGGTGAACACACTGCTGTTGTGTTAAGGCTTAGTGAACTGGTCCATTATACTATTCTTAGTATGAACTCATTTTATGATCAAATCATGAATGAGGTGAAAGTGCCTTAGGATGTGCGTGGGTTTCTAGTGAGACCACACCCAACTCAGTGATGAACCCTTTCATCAGGTGACTTTTCTTAGCAATCTTTACTAACAGCAATTAACTGAGTCAAATTCAGTTTACTGTTTGGAACTCTTCCAATTCATTGCTCCTCTAGTACTTCTCAAGTACTTTGAGAATGCTTTTCATAGTTTTCAAAAGATCTTATCATGAATCTACCTAAAATCAATGATTATGCATAAGGCATAAATCACATCAGACTTGGTACATTGAATATATGGATAAGTAAATACTTTTACACCCATTCATGTTGAACCCCTTCAATATAAAATCTATGTACCTAGACTGAGACAAGCCTAACATCCACTTACATCTTTCATTATAAATGCGAAATATATTAGATGCTATACCCAAATCTATTCCATGAAAACCTTTGTGATAAGTATGTCATTGATCGAGCGTAATATCGGGACTACCTTCTCAATATGCTGTATGTCTTCTATATACATAAGAAATTAGTGAGACTCTCACTTATCTTCTCGCACACATATAGATCATCCATATTTTGATAAAGTCAAATATTTTAAGTATCTCATCAAAAATAGAAGTACCAACTCCTCAATACCCGCTATAATCCATAAATAATTTACCCTCCCACTAGAGACAAACTCTCTAGATGGTGTGCGGCAATAGCGAGCAAAAATTCAAATTAATATTCCTGTTAGCAATCTGTTGGGTCATACCCATAGGTACTTCAACCATAGCCCATACTTGATTGATGTACAGAGAGTTCATTTCGAATTTCATGGTTTCAAGCCAACTGTCAAAGTCTCTACTCATGATATTCTCTAAATAGGTCAAGAAAACATCTTTCATGTTGCCCAGCTATGCAACCCAAGAGGGGGGGGTGAATTGGGTTTCTAAAAATTTTAAGCCCAACTGATTACTTATGAAGAACAAAACAAAGACTTTAATTCAATATTAATTACCTAAAGCAGGAATGCAAGAATATAATAAAGAAATAAAGTGAAGCGATAAAGCACACCACAAACACAAGGATTTATAGTGGTTCGGTGCTAACCTTGCACCTACATCCACTCCCCAAGATCCTACTTGAGAATTTCAATCCACTATACTTTGTATTCAACCCGAATACAAAACGTCGGAAACTCCGACACTAGCTATCCCAAGTTAGATCACTTGTTTTCTGGGTACAAGTAAACCCAAAATACTCCGATTTCAGGTTCGGATCAATCTTTCCTTGTTTTGGAAATTCTCCAAAAACAAGAACAATTACTTACAAGAGTAAGAGAATTTAAAGCATAAATTAACACAATAACAGCTCCTTAAATGAGCGAATATAACAATAAAATCACTTTACTTAAATGAAGAAACCCTTTTTGAATTTTCTCAAGATGGATGAATGCTTGAACGAATGCTTGAGAAGAGGATGATCGTTGATTGAAGATCCCTTGAAGGCTTTGAACGATCTCTAGATCAAGGTTGAAACAATAAGCGTGACAAATCCTCTCTTTGAAAACTCTTGAATCTCTTTCACAATCTCACGTGTGGATTTTGGATCCTCTTTTCTTTTTCTTTCGAATATCTCGTTGATCTCAGGCTTTTTCGTGCAGATTTCGGATCCTCTCTATTGTATTTGATCTCACGTTTGATCTCTATTTAATCTGTAATTTCTTTCACCATTTTAAGCATTTTACAGCATTAGAAGCAAGAGAAAACAATTTAGGCAGATAAAGAGCCGTTAGAGCAATTTTAGGAAGCATAAAAGGCAATTAAAATGGGCAAAAAAATAGCCGTTGCTGACATTTTCCATCGCAGGGGTCGACTCATGAGTCGACTCATGCATCAGGAGTCGACTCATGAGTCGACTTCTGTTGCATTTACCAGAGAATGCGTTTCTGAAAATTCTTGGCTCAAATCAGCAGGGGTCGACTCATGAGTTGACTCATGCCTTGTGGGTCGACTCATGAGTCGACTCACAGGTCGTGCCAAGCCAGAAAACTAGCGTGCCAAGGAGAATTTTTGCGTGCCAATCAGCTCACAGTGCCATGAGTTGACTCATGAGTCGACTCATGCACTTCAAACCTTCATAACTTCAAAAATATAAGTCCAAAAATAATGAAATTTTCACCAATAGTTTTCAAATCATTTATTTTATCAAATGATACTATTAAATCAGGATTTTAGTGAAATTACAATTTTACCCTTGAAGAGCATAAGGACTTTTTTATTTTAAAATTATTTGTATCCCTTCAATCTGCTTTGTAATCATCAAAATCAATCTAGGAGCAACAATCTCCCCCTTTTTGATGATGATAAAATATTTGAATAAAAATATTTATGTGAATGCATTAATTTCAAAAGAATACATTATAGGTGTATATGCTTGAAAAGAGTATGATTCTTTTGGCATGTAATATAAATAGTCATATGCAAAAATAATTTATCCATTTGCTTAAGGGTTTGAAGATATGCTCATTTGATTATGTGATTTTGGTGTTAGAGCAGAAAACTTGTTTTTGTTATCAGATTGAGCTCTATTTTGAAAATTCCATTCTCATTTGATTTTAGTTTTAGCATCAGAGCAAAAAAAATACTTATGTGCTTAAAAAAATTATGTGTGCCAAAGTATGTTTAAAAGTTGATTTTGAGCTTAAGTGTATTAACTCATTTTGAGCTTAAGATATATCAGAGCAAGAGAAAAGAAATAAATTTTGCAATGTATCAGAGCAAGAACAATAATTTTTATAATATTATCAGAAAAGATTTTACAATGTATCAGAGTAAATGTTATAATATATCAGGGAAAATTTCACACTGTATCAGAGCAAATGTTATAATATATCAGAGAAACTTTCACACTGTATCAGATTAAATTTTATCATGTATCAGAGCAAGTTAAAAGAAATTTTAGGGTGTATCAGAGTAAATCAAATTTCTTAAGATGTATCAAGGTAAATTTCAAAAGATATATCAGAGCAAGTTTGAATTTTGAAATATATCAGAGCATATAAAAAATTACTTATTTGCATTGTACTTATGATTTTGCTTTTGATGGATGGCTTTTTGTTTAATTTCTGTCTGATATCAAATTTCTCAAATTTTTGCTTAATTTCTCAAAATACCATTTTTGTTTAATTTCTCAAATTTTGTTTAATTTCTCAAATTTTTGTTTAATTTCTCAAATTTTTGTTTAATTTCTCAAATTTTTGTTTAATTTCTCCAAATATTTAATTTCTTAAATTTTTGTTTAATTTCTCCAATTTTTGTTTAATATCTCCAATTTTTGTTTAATATCTTCAATTTTTGTTTAATATCTCCAATTTTGTTTAATATCTCCAATTTTTGTTTAATATCTCCAATTTTTGTTTAATTTTAATTTTTGTTTTTGTTTAATTTCTTCCCCTTTTTGACATCATCAAACATGGTTAACTCTTCCTTTTTCTGAAACATTTTTTAATTTCTTCCCCTTTAGAGTTTTTCACAGATGTTTGCTCCCCCTTAATATAGCAATTATCAACAGCAAACAACAACAAGGAGAAGACAATATTTCAACAAGAAGAAAATATATAACCAAAATATGATCGATATCATTACAAAAAGGTAGAAATATAAGTAAAAGATGATTCCATTAAAATCATAATTGTTTCAATACATAGTTCATATTATAAAAATCAACCAGCTAATTGTCAATACATGGTCCCAAGGTACAGATCCTAGAACAAGATACTAACTCCTAGGACCTAGTAATGATCAAGACAAATCATGGATCGGAGTCATCAGATATGGTATGAGAAGCTGATGGATCAGAAGTGCGTCCTCTACCCCGTCTGCCTCTGGCACGAGCAGGAGAACGAGATGAACTGGGAGGCTGAGAACGCTGAGATGCTAAGGACTGAACAGAAAGGGTGAGTCTGATAGAATCAAGTACGTTCAGTGCTCTGAAAACAGATTGAAGTAGAGTAGTGAACTGAGTGGTAGCATGCTCACTCGATCCTCGGATCTCTTTCCTCAGTAGCTCATATCCACCTTCTAGTGCTCCTCTGAGTCTTCCGGCCTCTGCAGTGAGGTCTGTGACCTCAATAGTTGACTCCTGTGGCTTGGGATGGGCCAATGCAAGGACTTGCCCCTGCAAGTCAAGAACTCTGCCAGTCAGTCTCCAGACTGTGTCCTCAAGCTGCTGTATCCTGATGGACTGATCTGAAATCATCTGAAACACAGTGGAGATGTGGGGAGTAATGGTCTGATCAGAAGAGGTGGCTCCAGGTGCAAAAAAAGTACTACCCCACTGACTAGACAGCAAAGAAGCCACACTCTGTGATATACGCTCGATCTGATCGTCAGCCAGTCTGAACTCTGAATGAGGTGCTCTGCTCTCTGGCTGATACACTGGTGTGGACATCCTAGTAAACTCTGAAGGGTCAGCCTCAGTATCAGGAATGAACTGGGTATCTGGTGAAGCTGCCCTGAAGTCATGTACAGGAGAAGATGGACCTTCTTCTTCTACTCTGCCTTCATTTCTGTCCTCAGCTCTTATTTCAGCTCTATCCTCAGCTCTTTCTTCAGAGCCCTTGATCCAACCACCATCAGTCTTTGTAATTCCCATTCGGTGCAGGCTGTGTTGGTTGAAAGTGTCCACATGTGAGAGCTTGGTAGGTGCCTCCCCCTCACAGCTAACTCCAAACCTCCTAAATACTCTAGTAAGGGCCATACCATAAGGCAAGTGTGCCTTGGATCTATTCAAAGTTTCTCTCATGGCCTCTATCATAAGTTCAGGGAGGTTCAGGGGGGTCTGAGTGATGACATGAAACATGACACATACATCTCTGCTGGAAAGTAAGTCATGTCTACCACTCCTAGGAAAGAAGAGCTTTGTTACTATCTGATGCAGGACCCTCATCTCAATGGACAAAATCTTTGCTTCCAATTTGTTTAAACTTCCTGAATAGGTTTCTCCTAGAATAATTCTGATCCCCTCTTCTTTAATTGGGAGTTCCATATATGAGTATCCTTCACTAGGCAACTGAAGAATTTCTCCCAAAATCCTAGAATCCAAGCAGATATCAATTCCCTTGACAGTTGAAGTCACTGACCCATTTCCATAATGTAGGTTCTGGTAGAATTCTCTAACTAGGTCAACATAGGTGACTTCCTTAAGAGAGCAGTAGAAATCCCATCCTTGGTTTTTAATCTTACTTGCAAAAGTAAAACCTTCTTTCTCAAAGAACCAAAAATCTATATTTTTCTCGATTTCTACTTTTCTATCAGAAAGAGGATTTACACTGGGGCTTATGGAGGATTGAGAGGGACCTTGAGCAGGTACTGAAACTGGAGTGGGAGCAGTTGAAGACTGAGCATGCCTTTTCTTTCGGACAATTTCTTCAGGCTCACGGATTGATTTTCTTCTTTGAGGAAGCTTCATCTTTGGAGCCATATCCACTATAGTAGCAAGCAAGGAGACTTGAATTCAGTGGAGGAGGGATCACAAGAGAATAAAGAGGGATTTTGGTGGAGAAAAGAAGTAGATTTTGGAAGATTGGTGAAGTGCTAGGGCACGTTCCAACCGCGCCAAGCAATGCGAGAAAGCCCGAAAAGTTCCTTTCTAAGGTGACATTTTTTGGTGGAGAGGAGGAGGGAGAATTGTCTCGAAATTAATCCTTGGATTTGGAGCAAAAAGAGTTGGAGAAGACGGCTTTTGGAAGAAGGACGATGGGAAGATGAGTCGTCTCACAAACAGTAACCCTTATAAAAACAATGAACCCGTTGAAAGTTGGTGGGATTTACAAGTTTGCCATTGAGTCGACTCATGGGGGTTGACTCATGAAGTTCAGAAATTCAAAAAAAATGCAAATAAATTCCAAAAAAATTCGAAATTTTGGGTGAAGGAATTTTGCTTAATGATAAGTTTTTAGAATGATAAATTTGAGCTTTTGGGACCAGGATAGTTGTTGGAAATTGGGCTCCAAGAATATTTGATATCAATTAAGAGAAGTTTAGGCATATGGATCTAGAATTCCTAGATTTCTCCTAATTTCACAGAATCTATCCTCACTAAGGGCCTTTGTAAAGATATCAGCTAATTTGATTTTCAGTGCAAACATATTCAAGAATTACATTTTTGTTTTGAACATGTTCTCTTATGAAATGATGTCTTATTTCAATATGTTTGGATCTTGAGTGTTGTATTGGATTTTTAGATAGATTTATGGCACTTGTATTATCACATCTTATTGGTGTTTTATTAAGTTTGATTCCAAAGTCTTCGAGTTGTTGCTTAATCCACAAGATTTGAGCACAACAACTACCGGCTGCAATGTATTCGGCCTCAGCCGTAGACAGTGCCATCGAATTTTGTTTCTTGCTAAACCATGAGATTAGGTTAACTCCAAGAAATTGGCAAGTTCCACTTGTGCTTTTTCTATCTAATTTACATCCAGCAAAATCAGCATCTGAATATCCTAATAAATTAATTTGTGAGTCCTTAGAGTTCCATAACCCTAGAGTTTGAGTACCATTTAAGTATCTAAGGATTCTTTTAACAGTATTCAAATGAGATTCTTTAGGATTAGATTGATATCTAGCACATAAACAAACACTAAACATGATATCAGGCCTACTTGCAGTTAAATATAATAATGAGCCAATCATACCTCTATAGTATTTTAAGTCTACACATTTACCTTCATCATCCTTGTCAAGCTTACATGAGGGACTCATTGGTGTGCCAATTGGTTTGCAGTTCTCCATTCCAAATCTTTTGAGTAGTTCCTTGGTGTACTTGCTTTGGATGATGGAGATTCCCTCTTTTGATTGTTTGATTTGGAGTCCGAGGAAGAAGGTGAGTTCTCCCATCATGCTCATCTCGAACTCCCCCTGCATAAGCTTAGCAAAGTCTTGACAAAGGGATTCATTAGTAGACCCAAAAATTATGTCATCAACATAAATTTGTATAATTAGCATATCATTTTGATTTCTTTTAATAAATAGGGTTGTATCTATATTACCTCTTGAAAAACCATTATTCATTAGAAATTTGCTTAGCCTTTCATACCATGCTCTAGGTGCTTATTTTAATCCATATAAAGCTTTATTTAATCTAAAGACATGATTAGGAAAAGCATGATTTTCAAATCTAGGTGGTTGTTCTACATATACTTCTTCAGAGATATATCCATTTAAAAATGCACTTTTAACATCCATTTGAAATAATTTGAATTTCATAAAGCAAGCATATGCAAGTAGAAGTCTAATAGCTTCTAATCTAGCAACAGGTGCAAAGGTTTCATCAAAATCAATTCCTTCTTCTTGATTATATCCCTTAGCAACCAGTCTTGCTTTATTTCTAATTACATTTCCATGCTCATCTAATTTGTTTCTAAAGACCCATTTTGTGCCAATTATTGAATAATCTTTAGGTCTTGTCACTAAGGTCCAAACATTATTTCTTTCAAATTGATTAAGTTCTTCTTGCATAGCATTAATCCAGTTATGATCATTTTCAGCTTCTTCAAAAGTTTTAGGTTCAAGTTGAGATACAAAAGCACAATGATTAAGTACATCTCTAAGTGAAGAACGTGTTTTTACCCCATGCATAGGATCACCGATAATTAACTCCTTAGGGTGGTTGTGAACATACCTCCATTCCTTGGGTAGGTCATTTGTACCTTGAGGTTGTTCTTGAATTTCTTCACTTCTCTCATCTTGTTTATCTTCTTGATCCTTGTCTTCTGGAGTTGCTGAGTCTTTTAGAGTGATCTCCTTCATACCTTCTATTAGTGGCTCTGCATCATCAACACCCTCATTCTTCCTTGAAGGAAGATCGTTAGATTCATCAAAAATAACATGTATGGACTCCTCAACTACTAAAGTTCTTTTGTTAAAAACTCTAAATATTTTACTAGTGGAGGAGTAACCTAGAAAGATTGCTTCATCTGATTTTGCATCAAATTTACTAAGTTTTTCTTTGCCATTAATTAATACGAAACATCGGCAACCAAAAATATGAAAATATGCAATATTTGGTTTTCTTCCTTTCCAAAGTTCATAGGGGGTTTTCTTTAAAAAATGTCTAATTAAAGCACGATTTAAAATGTAACATGCTGTGTTAATAGCTTCCGCCCAAAAATATCTTGGAAGGTTGCTTTCACAAAGCATGGTACGGGCCATTTCTTCTAAGGTTCTGTTTTTCCTTTCAACTACCCCATTCTGTTGGGGTGTCCTAGGAGCAGAGAAGTTATGGCCTATTCCATTTTCATCACAAAAATTTTCAAAGTCATGATTTTCAAATTCAGTTCCATGATCACTTCTAATATTTTGAATTGAAAACCCTTTTTCATTAGTGACTTTTCGATGAAATTTAGTGAAAATATGAAAAGTTTCATTTTTGTGAGCTAAAAAGAAAACTCAAGTAAAACGAGAGTAATCATCTATTATTACAAAGCCATATCATTTTTCTCCTAGACTATTGGTTCTTGTTGGTCCAAATAAGTCCATATGTAAGAGCTCTAATGGTCTAGAAGTTGAAATAGTATTTTTGGATTTAAATGATACTCTAGTTTGTTTACTTAATTGGCATGCATCACAAATTCTATCCTTTTCAAAATTCAGTTTTGGCAAACCGAGAACTAAATCTTTCTTAATTAATTTTGAAAGAGAATGCATGCTGATATGTGCAAGTCTACGATGCCACAGCCAACTAGTCTCATTGATTTTAGCATTCAAGGATACTAGGCATTGCATGTCTAATTTGGCTAAGTCATTCAAATCTATCATATAAACATTGCCATGCCTATGTCCTATAAATTTAATGCCATCGTTAATAGGACTAGTCACAATGCAAACAGATGATTCAAAAACTACTTTATACCCTTTATCACAGAATTGACTAATGCTAAGTAAGTTATGCTTTAAACCTTTAACTAGTAAAACATTCTCAATGTATTTGGAGGGAGTGATACCAATGTTACCTATCCCGATGATCTTTCCTTTGCCATTATCTCCAAAGGTGACCATCCCTCCATCCTTAGCATCAAGCGTGATGAATTGTGATTCATCACCAGTCATGTGTCTCGAGCATCCGCTGTCAAGATACCATTTTCTGTTTCCTTCTTGGGATGCTAGACACACCTGCAACCAAAGGTCAAGTTTTTGTTTTAGGTACCCAAGCTTTCTTGGGTCCTTTCAGGTTAGTCAGAATGGTTCCTTTTGGAACCCATATTTTCTTTGTGTTTGCATATTTGTTAATAAGACATGTGTATGATTTATGTCCTATCCTACCATAGTTGAAACAAGTAATATTTATAGACTTGTTACTTGAATAGTTTACATAAATATCCTTCAGAAATTTTTATTTCTTCAGGGGTTTATAGCCAAGTCCAGCCTTATCATATATAGCTTTCTGATTATCAAGAATCATATTTAGTTTGTTTGAACTTAAGGTGAACTTATCTATTATAGATTTCAGCTTGTTAATTTCATCCTTTAAGTTTTGATTTTCCTGAATCAAGGTGAATTTTTCAATTGACAGGTTTTCAGCTTGTTTCACTAAGGACCGATTTTCCAATTTCAGTTCTTTATTTTTCTTTCCTAGTTTCTTTAATTCATCAATTGAATCATAGAATGCTTCATGCAATTCTTCAAATGTGAATTCACTAGTGGATTCAGAAGTTACCTCATTTTCATGTGCCATCAGGCACAGGTTGGCTTGTTCCGTTGAGGTTTCCTCGTCGGAGCTTGAATCATCACTCGCACTCCAAGTCGCCATCATTGCCTTCTTTTTGAACTTTTTGTTGCCTTTCTTCAGTTGTGGACATTCGGATCTGAAATGTCCCGATTTCTTACACTCGTAGCATGTAAGGGGTTGATCTTTCTCTTTTTCTTTGCTTTGATCCCCTTTTGTGAATTTCTTTCTCATCCCCTGTTTTCTTTTTCTTAGAAACTTCTTAAATTTTCGGGTGATGAGTGCCATCTCTTCATCCTGTTCTTTATCTTCAGAGTCATCCGTTTCATAATCAGGCGAAGTTGTGGATTTGAGGGCAATGGTTCTTTTCTTTTTGACTTCATCCTCTTGATGTTGCTTCATGCTAAGTTCATGAGTCATCAAGGATCCAAGAAGCTCTTCTAGAGGTAGAGTGTTCAAGTCCTTTGCTTCTTGGATGGCAGTCACTTTGGCTTCCCAAGTTCTTGGCAGTGACCTGAGAATCTTCCTTACAAGTTCACTGTTAGTATAAGATTTGCCAAGACTCTTTAAACCATTGATTATATCAGTAAAACGAGTAAACATAGCAGTTATGGACTCATCATGCTCTATTTTGAACAATTCATATTTATGTACAAGCATGTTTATTTTAGACTCTTTTACTTGATTTGTTCCCTCATGGGTTACTTCTCACCTATCCCATATTTCTTTAGCAGATGCACAAGTAGAAATACGATTAAATTCACTTGCATCTAGTGCACAATAAAGGACATTCATGGCTTTGGCATTTAATTGTGCCAATTTCTTGTCAACCTCATCCCATTCTTTTTCGGGTTTGGTTGACTCCTCACCATCTATAATCTTGGTGGGTGTGTGAGGACCGTTCACCATGATACTCCACGTATCATAGTCGAGTGCTTGTATGAATATCTTCATCCGAGCTTTCCAATAGGTGTAATTAGACCCATTGAAAAGTGGAGGTCGGTTTGTAGATTGCCCCTCGGCTAGAGAAGTACCGACATGGGTTGCCATAGATCTTTGGCTCTTTGATTGTTAGATCAAAGAAGGACTAGAGCACCGGCTCTGATACCACTTGTTGCCCAGCTATGCAACCCAAGAGGGGGGGTGAATTGGGTTTCTAAAAATTTTAAGCCCAACTGATTACTTATGAAGAACAAAACAAAGACTTTAATTCAATATTAATTACCTAAAGCAGGAATGCAAGAATATAATAAAGAAATAAAGTGAAGCGATAAAGCACACCACAAACACAAGGATTTATAGTGGTTCGGTGCTAACCTTGCACCTACATCCACTCCCCAAGATCCTACTTGGAAATTTCAATCCACTATACTTTGTATTCAACCCGAATACAAAATGTCGGAAACTCTGACACTAGCTATCCCAAGCTAGATCACTTATTTTTCGGGTACAAGTAAACCCAAAACACTTCGATTTCAGGTTCGGATCAACCTTTCCTTGTTTTGAAAATCCTCCAAAAACAAGAACAATTACTTACAAGAGTAAGAGAATTTAAAGCACAAATTAATACAATAACAGCTCCTTAAATGAGCGAATATAACAATAAAATCACTTTACTCAAATGAAGAAACCCTTTTTGAATTTTTTCAAGATGGATGAATGCTTGAACGAATGCTTGAGAAGAGGATGATCGTTGATTGAAGATCCCTTGAAGGCTTTGAACGATCTCTAGATCAAGGTTGAAACAATAAGCGTGACAAATCCTCTCTTTGAAAACTCTTGAATCTCTTTCACAATCTCACGTGTGGATTTTGCATCCTCTTTTCTTTTTCTTTCGAATATCTCGTTGATCTCAGACTTTTTCGTGCAGATTTTGGATCCTCTCTATTGTATTTGATCTCACATTTGATCTCTATTTAATCTGTAATTTCTTTCACCATTTTAAGCATTTTACAGCATTAGAAGCAAGAGAAAACAATTTAGGCAGATAAAGAGCCGTTAGAGCAATTTTAGGAAGCATAAAAGGCAATTAAAATGGGCAAAAAAATAGCCGTTGCTGACATTTTTCGTCGCAGGGGTCGACTCATGAGTCGACTCATGCATCAGGAGTCGACTCATGAGTCGACTTCTGTTGCATTTACCAGAGAATGCGTTTCTGGAAATTCTTGGCTCAAATCAGCAGGGGTCGACTCATGAGTCGACTCATGCCTTGTGGGTCGACTCATGAGTCGACTCACAGGTCATGCCAAGCCAGAAAACTAGTGTGCCAAGGAAAATTTTTGCGTGCCAATCAGCTCACAGTGCCATGAGTTGACTCATGAGTCGACTCATGCACTTCAAACCTTCATAACTTCAAAAATATAAGTCCAAAAATAATAAAATTTTCACCAATAGTTTTCAAATCATTTATTTTATCAAATGATACTATCAAATCAGGATTTTAGTAAAATTACAATTTTGCCCTTGAAGAGCATAAGGACTTTTTCATTTTAAAATTATTTGTATCCCTTCAATCTGCTTTGTAATCATCAAAATCAATCTAGGAGCAACATTTCACAATGATGTATGGTGTACAGTCATTCATAATGACAAACCAAGATTTACATTACACACTTGGATTGACCTTCGGTAAAGAGGTGTATGTGTCATGGTTGTGCCTCATCAATGAGCATATCTGGTCGAGGATCAACTTGTGGACACTCCATAGGTTAGTATATAATAGTTCATAGGTCTTGAACTTCTCAAGTTCAATTATCCTCCCACTGTCCGCTTCTTAAAAAAAAATTTTTTTTTCAAAAGGTGGCATATTTATTAACAAAACATCTTTTGTCCAGTAGAGTGGTAGAAATAGTATCACATACTATTCTTTAGATAACCTATAAACTTATATAAACCTGATCTAGCACAAAACTTATGTACATCAACTCTTTTCACATAAGTTGGGCAATCTTGCCTCTTTCTTTTTCTATATCTCATATGAAGTGTTAGTAACAGATTTTGATGGCATCTAATTCAAAACACATGCAGCAATTTTTAGGGCATATCTCCAGAATGAGATTTGTGAAGCAAATTAGAGAACACACCATATCTCATATGAAGTGTCCATCTCTGGGTCAAGGTGTCATTAGCCTTTGAACATCCATATGTTCAAGACCTAATGCCTTGCTCTCACTTTTTCTCATGTCCAGTAAATAGGATCTTAGTCATTTTATCTATGAGATAAGATTTACAAGTTCTGTATGATTCAAATCCATACAAACAAAGAACTCTTCTTTATATTACTTGTTTATCTTTGACTCACAAAAATGGCCAAATTGGCAATGCCAGAGATATGTGACCATCACATATTTTTTTCTTATTCTTATCAATATAAAGAAAAATATCATTAAGTGACAGAAACATAAAATCATTATCATAAATCCATAGTCATAAAATTTATCAGAAGGAGAGCAACTTTTACTCTTTACATTAATTTCAAAACTATGCTATAATGGCAAAAGAATTAAAATAATATTTTTGATAAATTTAGATATATAATAATGATCTATTAGTTTTTAAACCTTACTGGAAGGTTACATAGGTTCCTACAGCCTTAGCATGAATGAACTATCCATCAATGCCAAAAAGCATATAGTTATCTCTTTTTAGGTTTATACGTCCAACAATGCTTTGCATAAATGAGACCTATATGAGATATCTCATACCCAAAATTCTGAAACACTCAACAATAAATTAGTTTGTATCATATTCAAACTATTAGCAGATGCAACTTTTGCATCCTGCTACTACTTCACACTTGCAAGACAACTCTTGTAACTTAGTGCTCATAATTACTGTAATAATAATAGACACCCTTGGCAAAGACATTCTTCACCTTTCTTCTTCTGGGAGATACTAAAGAATGAACTTGGAAGAGTTAGCAGGATTGAATCATGAATTAACTCACCATCCATGATTTTGACTTAATCACATGATTAAGTTAATCAGGATACATTTGACACTCACACTATCATCCCCACCATATCTCATATGTAGTTCTTCCTTCTTTATGATATCATCTTCGATCAAATCAAAATCTAGAGAATAGAAATCTATCTCCTATATGAGAACTATTCTCAAGTTCCTGAATCATTCCATAAAATTCAGTCAATTTAATAAATATCAAACATACCATGCAGTGATAGTGAAGATACAGATATATAAGAACATAAAAAGACCACTCATGATGATATGCACAATTTAGATGAAGTTTTTATCTAAATGTGTCTCCCACTATTTTAATGAATTTCATAGCCCTCAAGTATGAAAAATGAGGAGACCTACTATCTAGTTTCTTAGTGGGGTTGAGATCTTAATTCCTCATAAAAAACTTTGTGGATAGCACAACAAGCTCCTATGAGTTTAAGGATAGGTAACTCATTATCAATTGCATCTCATGCAACTCTCAACATAACTTTTACCTCTAAAAAACTTATAGCCTTGTGGATAGCACAACAAACTATAATATTTTAGTTAAGTCATACCCTTCAATTTTATATGATCTATCTGAATAATACTATCCTTGTGGATAGTACAACAAGGCAGCACTATCAAAACATGCCATAAGCATCACTTGGTCTGTTGGGAATAGTGTCCCAAAGCCAATCGTCAGCCTGTTGATGGTTGTGCTCATTTTTATATTTGTACATGAATTATGAATTAATAAAAATTATTTTGGTATTTTTCATCACAAAATATTTCATCTTCTAATGAACTCCTATGTTGTGGTGAAGTTCTTAGGACTATTTAGACTCGACAAAGGAGGATTTATCATTTAGTCCTTAAATCTATTCACGACCAAATGATACGTTGTTACCAAGGATGACAACGTTTATTAAGTATAGATCGTTGTGTGCCATATAGGTTGGTTGTCCTCTTAACCAATGAGTGTGGAGACACTGGTATGGCATACAGGTGAGATGTAAGGGTTCATCTGCACTGAACGTGACCGACTCTGGAGCTATTTTTACTATCAAGATTTGCTCCGATGGAATATGGGTATAAATATCCCTCTGATCTGAGACCGCCATGGTGTCTTGCAAGCAACTCACTGCACTTAGGCACTGGACTACCTGAATTTTTAATTCAGTGACGGAAGGCTGCTGGGTGTAGTCAAGTACTTGACTTGTCGGTGCGTGTGTCAAGATGGGATTGACCACTCCAGTTTAGGAGCTGTGTACAGTCATGTTTTAATTTAGTAAAACTTTGGTCAGGGTAGTCCTTGTGAGGCGTCACAGGATTGTTTGAGTTGAGCATGATTCGGATGATCTGATCAGGGTTGACAGTTTAACCCTGAGTCATCCTAAACACAGGGGTCAAAAGGATGAATTATACAGTAACCATATTCATGTAGGTTCTGAATATTGTGATTGCGACTCTTCGACCTATCCGTACGTCGGGTACCATTGCTAGATGGTCACTTCGATTAGTACAAGAATTCATTCCTGTGCTACCAGCTTAGGTTCGAACCTACGGGTTCACACACATTAGAGGTTCCTATCTGATCTGATGGCTGATGTAGCATCCTACATGTTTGGGACTCAGTGATCGAGAATCAGGATTCTCTGATCATGAGTTTCACACATTATGGGTACCGAGGTCAAGAGTCCCACTGGTTGGGATTTTTCGATCAGGGTTACATATCGATGAATTCTGATGCTTGATTGCCCATCGGATTTGGACTCAGTATTTATGAGAGGATTAATTAGTGATTTGATCACTAATTAACTCAATTTCATTGAGTAATTATTTTTGAATCAAGTCCAATTGAATTGGATTCAGTTGGGTTTGATCCGATTAGGTTAAGAGTTGACCTAATCGTCGAGATGGTTTGGTCCCTGATTTGATCAGGAGTTGGGCTTAGTCAATTCCTAATTTGATTAAGATTTTATTGAGCCTAATTAAGCCTAATTAAGTTGGGTTTAAATTAGTCTAATTGGACCTAACTTATTTGGTTCAATTAGGTTGGTTTAAATAATTAAACCACCTTGACCCAATCTCCATGCGCCACCTCACTTCCATTGCACCAATTTGAATTCATGAGAAGGAACTTCTCATGAATTTTTTTCTCACATCAAGCCCTCTCCACGCCTCACTTTAATGTGCCAAATGAATGGATAAGGATGATTGGTTGGCCATTCAAATTTAAAATAAAATTTGAATTTGAATGGGCAATCAATCTTTGCACCTTATCCCTTTTTTTATGTCCTATTTATTACATGAGAAAAGGTTTCTCATGAAATCACTCCATGCACAATTTAAGCCACACCTCATGCCTTTAGTGGATAAGGGATGAGTTGGTGTCCATTTGAATTCAAAATTTGATTTGAATTCAAATGTGCAATTACTCATCTTTATCCTTTCTTTTGGATAAGACGTTTGACATTGTTATAAAAGGAGGAGAAGAGTGGGGCGTGCAAGAAGAAGAAGATTTTTGAAGAAAAATTTTGGGACATGAGAAGTCTTGTGCATGAGAAAGAAGTCCATATCCTTCCAAGAGAAAAAGAAAGAAAAGAAAGAAAAGTGGGTGCAAGGTTTTCGGTGAGTTCCCTAGAGTTTTAGCTTGAGGTTTGAGAAGTGAGAAAGTGAGCTACGAGTATCGTGAGCTCACAAAATCTCAGAGAGATCTTCAACATCCTCTCAAGCATGTCTGTTGATGATCCAGAGCATCTGAAAAATCGACAGACATCGATCGAAGGAGTCGATCAGCATCGGCCGTCAAAAGGGCTCTACAATGAGCTAGTACTCGTGAGGAGTCGATCAGACTGGGAGCTTCGTGTGGATGATCCGTAGAGGCCAGACACACTGTGTGGCTGCATCGCGATGATCAAACTCTCTCGATGGTGATCAGATTATGGCGATCTACTACCCGCACAAAGGTATTGTGTTCTGAATACATTACAGTAAAGTGTTTACTGTTCGAATTTGAATTTTAAATTTAAATACATGCATGCTATATATCATATTTAGATTCTAGTATAGAATAAATTCATATTAATTAATTAGATTAATTAATATTTTTTACTATAAAATCATAATTTTGAAAAAAATTTAAAATTATCATTTTACCCCTGCACTGAAATTTGCCACAAATGGTATCAGAGTGGGTTTTTAGATATGATATATATATTTGCATATGTAGATTAAGTTGTAATCTAAAAGTTTAAATTTAAAATTTAAAATTCAAAATTTAAATTTTGAATTTTGAAAGTTGTTCGAAATTCAAAATTCAAAAATTTAAAATTCAAAATTTAAAATTTGAATTTTAAAATTCAAAATTCAAAATTTAAAAATTTGAAATTCAAAATTTAAAATTCAAAATTCAAAATTTGAAATTTGAAATTTGTTTAAAATTTAAAATTTAAAATTTGAAATTTGAAATTTAAATTTTGAAATTGGTATATTTAGATATACTTGATCCAAGTAGCAAGTAATCGAATTGGGTTGGTTGCCATGGCCGTTCGGTCATAGGAGAAAAGTAGGGTTTAAAGGCCCTCTCCTCCCATTCGATGGGGTCTCCTATGGCAGTAGGGATGCCGCTGCAATTATATCCCATGCAGATGAAGCAGCGAAAGAAATTAATTATAAAGGTTCAATTGTAAAATTTATCATGAATGTGTTAGATTAGATCTAAAGAAATATTCATGATTTATTTTGATTGAGTTATTTTCTGTTATATAATTAGCAATAGGATTGCTATTTATGAAATGTGCTGATCTATTTGTGAAATAAGTCAACATATTTGGTGAACAGAAAATAAAACCTTTCAAATTTGAAAGTTATTTTCGAAATACCAAACCCTGGCCCATCAGCCCAAATACTTAATTAAAAGAATTAAGTGTTGTCTAGTAGGTCCAGAATTGTGAATTAAGACCTAAGACAATTGCATAAACTTGTGGGTCAATGGGTTAGATGGATTAGGTCCATAATTGGGTTAGACCTAAGGTTAGCTTAAAGAAATGGACTAAATTAGAGTAATTGATCAAATCTAATCAAAAGTTGAATTAGATTAGGTCAAGGATACTCTAGACTCAACTTCCATAGTTGTAGTTGAATGGGTCCATGTCTTTAACTAGACCAAGATGGACTTAATTCATGGCTACGCGGTGGAACCCTATTTACTAAGTTGATCAAATTAAAACTAATGAACCGGTTGGTGTCTAAGGTAAGTTTGGCAGTTTGACCAGTGGTTTTTAAGCGGGAGCTACTCGCAGTGATTCGATCTCTAACGCGTTAATGGCTTATCCCCACCACTGATCTCACTTACCTGGCCAAATGAATTAGATTTTGATTAGATCACTTGGTGATTAGGGCTCACCCATGTCATTAGGTAAATCAGTTTGACTGATTTAGGTGCTCCTAATGCCAGCTTTAATTAAATATTTTTTTTAATCTGACTTGGTAAAGTCAGTGGGAGGATTGAAATTGGCTCGATATTTCTCATCTATCCTTTAATAAAATCTTCAAAAATTATTAGGTCCCTAAAAATGATTAAGTTATATTGATAACTAAGTTATAGCCTCCCATTAAGTGAGTGATAATGAGTCTATTAGTTTAATAATCATTGGAGGCCCAAAGGCTTGGTGCTTATTGACTAATAAAATTATCATTCATAATATGATAATTTGGTTTGAGTCTTTCTGATGGTGGTCAGGTTGGCCGACCAAAGTCAGACCTGATCATTTATTGGTCTGATTCACCAAATCAAATCATGTTAATGGTTGGACCTAACCAGATCTTTTCGGTGGAGGCCAAAGCCAACTGATTAGGTTTTGGGGCAAAATCAATTACTAGAAGTTGTTTAGAGAAACAACTGGTTATGAACCTACCCATAGATGCACATGGATTGACCAACCAAAGTTGGGTTCGTGTGTAGTCTGTGTGGATTCTAGTACCCACTAAGGAATTAAAGTAATTCTTCGAATTGGAGGTTGAGGCTACCAGTTCATAAAAATACTGGGAGAAACTTTAGACTAAAGTCCAAGTCTTTAGTATTTATAATTTATGTACTAATTGAGGTCTGATTTTTTTTTATGCAGCTATGGCCACTACCCTGTCGCTCCAATCATTATTAGATAATGACAAGCTCATGGGACCTAATTTCGATAGCTGGTATCGAAAATTAAAAATCATCCTTGAGCATGAACGGATCCTTTATGTAGTAATGGATCCGACACCTGAGGAGCCAGCCCCGAACGTTAGAGGGACGGTCCAAGACACTTATCAGAAGTGGCTCAACGATCGCACCACCATTCGATGCATTATGCTGGCGGCAATGAATGATGAGTTCAGCCACAGGTTCGACAATGTCCAACCACAGGAGATGCTTCAAATATTGAACGACTCCTTTGGCACGCCTGACGACATTGAAAGGCACAAAACTAGTTGTGTCATTTTCAATGCTCGGATGAGGGATGGAGCCTCAGTCACTGATCATGTACTGTACATGATCGAAATGATTGAGCGCCTAAGTAAACTGGGTTTTTCCCTGCACGAGCAGCTCGGTAAGGATGCGATCCTTAATTCTCTGCCCAAGTCCTTCCTTCCCTTCCTTACTCATTTTTGAATGACAAAGCCTGCAGTGAACTACCATGGTTTGTTGGGGTTGCTGCAGAACTTTGAGAAGGATCACCAGCTCCATAAGGAGTCGGTGAATGTTGTGGGAGGGTCTTCTTCTGGTCGTCGACCCTTTAAGAAAGGGAAGAAGAAGAAGAAGAATAAGAAGGTGCAGCTGCATGTTGGGACGTCTGCACAGGGTCAGACTAAGAAGCGCAAGCTCGATCGGAGCCAGACGGAGTGCTTCTTTTGCAAGAAGCAGGGACACTGGAAGAGAAACTGTCCTCTATACATTGCTTCCTTGGACCCGAACAGGCCGAAGAAGAAGCAAGGTACTTATATGATAACACCTTGCAACTTTTTCATTTGTGATACTACTGTCTGGGTATTGGATACCGGAAGCCCTTATCATATTTGTAATTCGATGCAGGGTCTGCAGGTCAGTAGGAGATTTGATGAAGGCGAGAGGTTCCTGAACGTTGGAGATGGAAGCAAAGTTCTAGTTCTAGCATTAGGAATCATGAACCTTGTAATCAATTCTCGAGATATAATTCTGAGTGAATGTCACTATTGTCTAAGCTTTTTATTAAATATTATTTCTGTAGGCCTTTTGGCCATAAACGGTTATCAATTTTTAATAAAAGAAAATATTTGTAATATCATTTTGAATGGTGTTACAATGTTTGTTGGACAACTTAATAATGAAATTTACTTTCTATCACAACCTGTTAATGTGGTTCAAACCTTCGGTAAATGCCCTAGAATAGATAATGTATCAGAAGTCTATCTTTGGCACTGTAGGCTAGGTCATATCAATAAGAACAAGATAAACAGGTTGGCTCAAGAAGAAATTCTTGAAGTTTGTGATTGTAAATCACTTCCAACCTGTGAGTCCTGTCTTCTTGGTAAAATGACCAAATCGCCTTTTACTGGAAAAGGTGAGCGAGCCAGTGAACTCTTGGGTTTGGTACATTTTGATGTATGTGGACCCATGAGCTCAAGTGCAAGAGGTGGATATTTCTACTTCATAACCTTCACAGACGACCTATCGAGGTATGGGTATGTCTATTTAATGAAGCATAAATCGGAGTCGTTTGAAATGTTCAAACTATTTCGAAATGAGGTAGAAAAACAAACTGAAAAGTGTATTAAAACTCTTCGATCTGATCGAGAAGGTGAATACCTTTTCAATAATTTTCTGACATATCTTGGGGAGAATGGGATTCTTTCTCAGTGGACTCCTAGAACACCACAACATAATGGTGTATCTGAAAGGAGGAATCGGACCTTGTTGGACATGGTTCGATCCATGATGGGGTTTGCTGGTCTGTCGATCTCCCTCTGGGGATAAACGCTCGAATCAGCTTGTTACCTTCTAAATAGAGTTCTGTGTAAGTCTGTAACCAAAATACCATATGAGATATGGATAGGACGTAAGCCAGTACTCTCGCACCTTAGGGTTTAGGGGTGTCCGGCTTATGTTAAACGTTTAATTACGGACAAGCTTGGACCTAGGTCTGACAAGTGTAATTTTATAGGGTACCCAAAAGAGACCAAAGGGTATTACTTCTACCTAGCTGATGAGCAAAAAGTATTTGTCAGCCTTAAGACAATCTTTTTGAAAAAGAAGTTCCTTGGTGAAGGGACTGTTGCCTCTAAGATTGAACTTGATGAAGTTCGACAGGTGGAAAAACCGACACAAGTTGCTGAACCTGAACTGGGTTTGGTTAGATCAGATCCGAAGCCCATTGTTCAAGCACCCTTAAGGCGATCTGGTAGAGTACCACGTCAACCGGATAGATACTATAGTTTCTTGGTCCGAAACGGCGATCCTATCGAACTTGATGAAAATGATGAGGATCCGATCACCTACATGGATGCAATGCAGAGACCCGACTCTGAGAAATGGCTGGAGACCATGAAATCCAAAATAGAGTCCATGAAGGTCAATGATGTGTGGACATTGGTTGACCCACCCGAAGGAGTAAAACCCATAGGGTGTAAGTGGGTCTTCAAAAGGAAGAGAGGCGCAGACGGAAAGGTGGAAACCTATAAAGCCCATCTAGTTGCCAAGGGATATCGTCAACGTTATGGTATAGACTATGACGAGATATTTTTTTCTGTGGCAATGCTCAAATCCATTCGGATTATGCTTGCGATAGCTGCCCATCTGAACTATGAAATCTGGCAGATGGATGTGAAGACAGCTTTCCTAAACGGAGAGCTGGATGAAGAGGTGTATATGATACAACCTGAAGGATTCACATCCACAGATGAGTCTAAGGTGTGCAGGCTACAGAGGTCCATTTATGGACTTAAGCAGGCATCACAGAGTTGGAACATACATTTTGATAAGATGATCAAGATGTATGGCTTCGTTAAGAACGGAGAAGAGCCATGCATTTATAAGTGGGCTAATGGTCCAGTAGTAGTGTTTCTTGTATTGTATATGGATGACATTCTCTTAATCGAAAATGATGTCCCTGCATTACAGGAAATAAAGATTTGACTGTCGTTACAGTTCTCCATGAAGGATCTGGGAGAAGCTTCCTACATCCTAGGGATGAGGATCTATAGGGATAGATCTAAAAGGTTGCTTGATTTATCTCAGTCTACGTACATTGATACTATGCTGAAGAGGTTCAGCATGAAGAATTCCAAGAAAGGCTATCTTTCGATAGGCCATGGAATTCTCTCTCGAAGAGGGATTGTCCGACAATACCTCAAGAGAGAGAGCGTATGGATAGGATTCCATATACTTCGACAGTGGGATCTATCATGTACGCCATGACATGTACACGACCAGATGTGGCATACTCACTAGGGGTAATGAGTAGATACCAATCTGATCCAGAGGAGAATCACTGGAAGGTTGTTAAAATCATCCTGAGGTATTTAAGAAATACTAAGGACCAGTGGCTTGTTTATGGTGAATCGGACTTGAGACTTATAGGGTTTACAGACTCTAGTTTCCAGTCTGATCACGATGACAGCAAAAGTGTGTCGAAATTTATGTTTACTCTTAATGGTGGGGCTATCTGCTGGAAAAGTTTCAAGCAGCACACAGTGGCTGATTTAATTTGCGAGACGGAGTATGTCGCTGCATCAAATGCTGCCAAAGAAGCAGTGTGGCTGAGGAAATTCATCATCGAGCTCGAAGTAGCACCCTCCATTGTTGGTCCAGTTCTGCTCTACTATGACAGCTCTGGAGCCATTGTTCAGGCGAAGGAACCAAAGGCACACCAGCGGACGAAGCATATTCTGCACCGCTACCATCTCATCCGAAAAATTATGGATCGAGGTGAAGTCGATCTTCAGAAGATCGATGGGAAGGAGAACCTGACTGACCCATTCACTAAAGCCATTGCGGTGAAGGAGTTCGATGACTACAAGTCGAAGATGGGTATTAGATACTGCACCGATTGGCTTTAGGCCAAGTGGGAGATGGTTGGGAATAGTGTCCCAAAGCCAATCGTCAGTCTGTTGACGGTTGTGCTCATTTTTGTATTTGTACATGAATTATGAATTAATAAAAATTATTTTGATTTTTTTTATCACAAAATATTTCATCTTCTAATGAACTCCTATGTTGTGGTGAAGTCCTTAGGACTATTTAGACTCGACAAAGGAGGATTTATCATTTAGTCCTTAAATTTGTTCACGACCAAATGATACATTGTTACCAAGGATGATAATGTTTATCAAGCATAGGTCATTGTGTGCCATATAGGTTGGTTGTCCTCTTAACTAATGAGTGTGGAGACACTGGTATGGCATACAGGTGAGATGTAAGGGTACATCTGCATTGAACGTGACCGACTCTGGAGCTATTTCTGCTGTCAAGATTTGCTCCGATGGAATATGGGTATAAATATTCCTCTAACCTGAGACCGCCACGGTGACTTGCAAGCAACTCACTGTACTTAGGCACTGGACTACCTGAATTTTTAATTCAGTGACGGAAGGCTGCTGGGTGTAGTCAAATACTTGACTTGTCAGTGCGTGTGTCAAGATGGGATTGACCACTCCAGTTTAGGAGCTGTGTACAGTCGTGTTTCAATTTAGTAAAATCTTGGCCAGGGTAGTCCTTGTGAGGAGTCACAGGACTGTTTGAGTTGAGCACGATTCGGATGATCTGATCAGGGTTGACAGTTTAACCCTGAGTTATCCTAAACACAGGGGTCAAAAGGATGAATTATACAGTAACCATATTCATGTAGGTTCTGAATGTTGCGATTGTGACTCTTCGACCTATCCAAATATCGGGTACCATTACTAGATGGTCACTTCGATTAGTACAAGAATTGGTTCCTGTGCTATCGGCTTAGGTTCGAACCTACGGGGTCACACACATTAGAGGTTCTTATCTGATCTAATGGCTGATGTAGAATCCTACATGTTTGAGACTCAATGATCAAGAATCAGGATTCTCTGATCATGAGTTCCACACATTATGGGTATCGGGGTCAAGAGTCCCACTGGTTGGGATTTTTCGATCAGGGTTACATATCGATGAATTCTGATGCCTGATTGCCCATCAGATTTGGACTCATTATTTATGAGAGTTTTAATTAGTGATTTGATCATTAATTAACTCAATTTGATTGAGTAATTATTTTTAGATCAAGTTCAATTGAATTGGATTCAGTTGGGTTTGACCCGATTAGGTTAAGAGTTGACCTAATTGAAAGAAAAACTGCCTTTTTCCTGTGTAGGATCTTTCAAATTTCTTCAAATCTGAGGCAGAATAAATTTTAAATTTTTATCCTACACTATTTCAGATCTAATGTCTATTAGATTTAATTTTATTATCTGATATTTTAATTTTAAAATTAAATCTAAAAGTATGAGAAACATAGACATACCTCAAGGGTAATCTAATTACCCTGTAGATGATCGCAGCACTGTCTGAGGTTCTGATGTAGCCACACAAGTACCTGGTCTCTACTAGAATCCACTCAGGTAGGATCTAGAATATCTTCTCCTTGCGATTCTATGCTCCAAAAATTAGATCAATATCTGATTTGAAAGTACTTTAGAAGTCTTTCTGAAGTTGGAGCAGTAGCCTATCAAAGAAGTCCTGCAGCCTTCTGTTCCAGGCATCACCACGCCTTGCACCTATACCAGATGAACGTCCAATTTCTTGGACGTGAAGAGGGGAGAAAGGAGAGCAGGGAGGGTATGGAGAAGAGGGGAGGGGCCTGCAGCTAATATGTTTTTTGTACAAAACAAGTTCTGCACCGAAACCCTAGGTGCAGCAGGGTTTATATAGACCCTGTATGCTGCGCAGTGCCACATCATTCGACCAATCAAAAAATTTCAATAAATTTTGAAAAAAATTTTGATTGGTGGAGTGATATAATCTTATCATATCAGATAAAAACTCCACCTTATCTCCAAAAGGTGGTGCCAACATTGGATAAGCACAAATAGAGTGGCGCCAAAGAGTCCAAGTTTATCTGGACTCTTTGGTTCTTATCCATTTGGGGTGCCCACTTAAATCCAATTGGGCTCATGCCATAATCTGATTATGGCACCCAATTTGATTAGGTTTAGGCATGTGGACACTCTACAAAATCCTTCAATAAGTCCTCTTCAGTTTAAGACCCATATGTCAACTTTTGACAGATGTCCTAAAATAAAATTGGCAGGTGCTAGAAATTAGCAGGTGTTGTCTTAAATTCATCTCATGAATTAAGACAAGCCTTTTCTAAGCTGGATAAGCTTCATTTAGACTAAGAGAAATCTTTTCAAGATTCTCTGGATGAGTCAAATCACATTTGGCTCAGTAGAGACAGAAAAGATTACACGAAGAGAAAGTTAGGCTTAATCAAGTGCTAGCACGATTTTCTTAAACCTAATTGGATCTTATCCAAATCAATTGGGATAGCCCAATTGATGATATCCAGATCCTAACCCTTGTTTGTGTGACCCAGTTAGGTTCAATTCTGTATGGTAATGAGACATGTCATGATCTCATCATCGACATTATCGAAACTCCTTTCGATGGATCAGAACTCTTCTGATTCAGACAATTAGAATGATCGATCATCAAAATCATTCTAATTGCTCCCAAAATCCACCAGTGACACCTAGCAGTATATGGTGGCAACCCATCAAAACTGAAGATGAACCTCTCAGTGCAGCTACCTGTGTGATTGAGTTGCTCTATTATGAGTCCCGACTGAATTAGGGTTAAGGTGAACTCGTCAAACCCAACATCAGTCATATGAATCAATCGATCGATCCGAGTCCAATGTGAAACCCCAATAGAAAATTCTTTTCTATTATTTCACTCTGCCATGGCCATGGGCTTAAGGACTCGATCTTTCGATCATCATAGGACTACTCCTCACGTCTACCGAGGTTGATAGATCCCATCTTGATGCGATCTGGTTCCTACAATGAATATGCTACAGCCAACATACACCTCAGGGTTTCGGATGGCTAGGAGATCGAGTTATGGTGTAGTCAAACTATAACACACTCAAGGTGAACCGACGATGCACCTCAGGTCAAAGAACTAGACACACAACTGCAGCATCGAGCTAGTCATCGACGAGAAGGTAGACTTCTTTATGACTGCTCGAGGTGGTCACGCTCAGTACTCTCGTTCTCAATGAATACCTGTACTCTCACTTCGGTGTCTCCACACCATATACTCAAGACTCATCTACCCTAAGAAAGCGATCATACACCAACCTTCCGGATCGATCACCATCCTCGTGATGATCCTATGGTCAGGAGCAGTTTATGAGTTAGTTATGTAAATTCATGCCTTAAATTTTCAACTCTTGAAAATATGAATTAACATTTTCACTAACTCAAAGGATGTATCACAGACACAATGTACTTAATATGATAGAAGAATAACCCTTTTATTCATTTATAGTCAAAATTATAATTTTGTTCTTAGATTTGTACAGGAATGTGTCAGCCGATCTGGCATCTAGGGCACACATCTAACAAACTCCCACTTGACCTAATGCCAATTGGCTACATATCTAAGTCCCATCTTCTCAAGGTGGGCTTCGATCTTCTGTTAGCCCAATGGCTTAGTCAGTGGGTCTGCCACATTGTCTGTGGAGTCGACTCTCTTGACCTCGACATAACCTTTTTCGAGGTAATCACAGATCAGATGGAATCGCCGCTCGATGTGCTTGGAATTCTAGTGAGACCTTGGCTCCTTAGCCAGGGCTATGGTGCCATTATTGTCGCAGTAAAGAGGGATGACATCCGATGATATCACTCCAAGCTCTGCGGCAAACTTTTTGTATCAGAATGCCTCCTTCGCAGCTTTCGATGCAGCAATGTACTCTGCCTCCATGGTGGAATCTACAATCACCATTTGCTTGGAACTCTTCCAGCTAACTGCACCACCATTACAAATGAACAAACTCCCAGATGTCGACTTTCGATCATCTATATCAGACATAAAGTCTGAGTCTGTAAATCCCTGAATCTGGAGTGCTCCATTCTCAAAGAATAGAAACATATCCTTAGTCCTTCTCAAGTACTTAAGGATACATTTCACGGAAGTCCAGTGCTCTTCGTCTGGATTCGACTGATATCTGCTTGTGACACTCACAGCATGGGCTATATCAGATCGTGTACATAGCATGGCATACATGAGGTTCCCTATTATCGAAGCATAAGGGATCTTGCTTATGCATTCAATCTCTTCAGGTGTGCTAGGGCACATCTTCTTGGAGAGATGAACGCCATGTCTAAAAGGCAATAAACCTCTTTTGGAGTTTTCCATGCTAAACCTCTTTAGCACCTCCTCTATGTACATCTTCTGTGAAAGTCCTAGCATCCTATTTGGTCTATCTCTATAGACCTTAATACCCAGTATAAAGGATGCCTCTCCTAGATCTTTCATAGAGAACTCCTTAGACAACCATACTTTGACTGAGGTCAACATGGGAATGTCTTCCTCAAGATATCCATTTAAGAATGCCGTTTTCACGTCCATCTGCCATATTTCATAATCAAAATAGGCTGCAACAGCAAGCAATGTGCGGATGGATTTTAGCATGGCTACGGGCGAGAAGGTATCCTGATAGTCAATGCCTTCACGCTGACTATAACCTTTCGCTATGAGCCTAGCCTTGAATGTCTCTACATTCCCATCTGCACCTATCTTTCTCTTGAAGATCCATTTACACCCAATAGGTACAATACCTTCAGGTGGATCTACCAAGGTCCAGACTTGGTTTGAGTGCATCGAGTCAATTTCTGATCTCATTGCCTCTAACCATTTCTCAGAGTCGATATCTGATATCGCCTCGTCATAGGTCTGGGGATCATCACCACGAACCTTATTTTTCATGAGGAATATTTTCTCTACATCCTCTTGTATGGTACCTAAGTACCTTTTAGGAGGACGGGAAATCTTAGTCGATTTACGAGGTGGAAGAGGTTGTGTTAGGACTGGTTCTAATTGATTAGGTTTCTCAGGTTCTTTAGCTCATTGCTCTTGGGAGACATTCTCCTTGTGCTTAATTATTCTTCCGATGCCACCATCTTGAATAAACTATTTTTTAAGAAAAATAGTATTTCGACTCACAATCATATTATGGTCTTCCAGAGTATAAAAATAATATCCTAATGACTCTTTAGGATATCCTATGAATCAAGCTCTAAAAGACCTGAACTCTAACTTGTCCGTCTGCTGTCTCTTGACATGAGCCGGACAACCCCAAATTTTGAGATGATTCAGACTTGGCTTCTTACCATGCCATATCTCATACGGTGTGGTAAGAATGGTTTTAGAGGGAACCCTATTCAATACATAAATTGCTGTCATGAGATAATATCTCCAAAGAAATTTTGGGAGGTCTGTGAAGCTCATCATGGAACGGATCATATCTAATAGGGTCCGATTTCTCCGTTCTGAAATCCTGTTGAGTTGAGGTGTTCCAGGTGGAGTCCATTGTGAGACTATGCCATTGTCCTTAAGATAGTCTAAGAATTTTCGACTAAGGTATTCTCCTCCTCGATCTGATCGAAGAACCTTAATGGGCTTTCCTGTTTGTTTTTCTACCTCATGTCTGAATTCTTTGAACCTTTCAAAGGCTTCAGACTTGTGTTTCATTAGAAATACATATCCGTACCTAGACATATCATCAGTAAAGGTAATGAAGTAGATAAAGTTGCCTCTAGCCGGCACATCAAATGGGCCGCACACATCTGTATGTACTAGGGCAAGTAGGTTTGTGGCCCTTTCTCCATGTCTCACAAAAGGGAGCTTGGTCATTTTGCCTTGAAGGCATGATTCACAAACTGGATATGACTCGGAAGTCAACGGACTCAGTAGCCTAGATTTCTCCAATTTGTTAACCTTGTCTTCTGCTATATGACCTAACCTTAGGTGCCACAGATGCTTATCATTTAGACTATCTTTAGGCCTTTTAATTCTTATGGCATTCACATTTTGCTCACTATTAAAAATAGATACATCAGCATGTAACTGATAGAGATCATTAATAACAAAATTATTTGCAACTTTATTATTTTCATAAAATATGTTACAATGGTCCTTATGAAAGCTAATCACATAGCCTTCTTGTGCTAAACATGAAACAGAAATCAAATTCCTGCTTGCTGCAGGCACATAATAATAGTCTCTTAAAACTAAATCTAATCCTAACGGTAATCGCAGAGGGTAGGTTCCTATGGCCACAGCAGCAACTCTTGCTCCATTCCCGACATGTAGGATCATCTCTCCATCCCTCAGCCTCCTGCTCTCCTCAAGATCCTGTATAGAAGTGCACAAATGAGCACTAGAATCAGAGTCAAGCACCCAACTGGATGCAGAAGAAACCGTAAGATTAGATTGGATAATGAGCATACCTCCAGAAGGACCATCCTTCTTGTTCTTCAAGGTGGCCAGGTATTGAGGACAATTTTGCTTCCAATGGCCTTCTGACTGACAGTGGAAATACTTTTCCTTTTCAGAAGCCTTCTTCTTTGATCCTGTCTTCTTGTTCTTGCCATCCGCCTTCTACTTCTTCACGGACTTCTTTTTCTTTCCAAAAGACTTTCTCTTGGAAGAAGTCTGCTCCACAGTAAGAACTGAGCTTTTTGAACCTTTCATTGAAAGCTCAACCGTAACCAGCATATTCATTAACTCGGCCAAGGTACATTGCATCTTATGCATATGGAAGTTCATGATGAACTGACCATATCCATCGGACAAGGACTGAAGGATCACATCAATCTAAAAATCCTTGTCTAAGATGATACCGAGCTTCTCAAGCTCCTCAAGATCCTTGATCATTGTCAAACAATGATCTTGGACTGACTGCCCATCACGCATCTTGGCCTTAAAAAGTCTTTGACAGACTTGATACTTGGCCGTGCGATTCTGTTCACCAAACAACTCTTGTAGGTGAGCCAACATTTGGCGGGTAGTCAAAATATTTTCATGTTGGTGCTGCAAATCATCAGACATTGCACCCAACGTGTAGTACCTGGCTTTGTTATCATCATCCATCCATTTTTCCAAAGATGCTCTCTGTTCAGTAGTCGGACGTGCTGGCATGGCAGGTGGGTCATGGTCCAAGACATGAGTTAATTTTTTGAAACCCAAAATAATTCTGTAGTTCCTCAACCAGTCCTTAAAATTTGGTCCAGTCAGTCTATGAGTGTCTAGAATTTTGGTCAGGGGATTTGAGGCATATATGTTTTTTATAGAGAGTCGAAAGTTTCTAGTTAGATTTTGTAATCAGACTCAACCAATTTGTTTAGAGTTTTTATTTTTAAATAAATTAGGCTCTCACTATTTTCTCAGATCCCTACACTTCCTTGGTAGAGATGTGAAAATCTCCATGATTAGTGATTTCTAGTGGGTGGTGCAGTCTCATCGACTGGCTCATCACCTCACCTAACAGTTATTGGTGATGGGTCAACCGATGAGTGGACAACTCTTGTCCAATAATTCTCTAATCATGGTGCACCCAAAACTTGGTCTCTAATTTATGAAGCTCACTGTATCCGGGATATTACTCCAATCCTTAGTTAAGCCAAACCCACCATTTGTATGAACTAGATTTTTGATTGGGTCCCTCACCGTATCCAAAATATTGAGCCCAACCCATCCTCTAATCCGTAGCATCCAATGCCTAATGGACATGGTTGCATCTTTCCGGTGCAACTGAGCCACTGTAACTAGCCGAGAACAATCAACCCTGGGAAGGGCCCGCACATCCACAATGGTGGAAGACCTAGACTTAATATTTTCTTAGGGAGATTTGATTTAGGTCTCTTTAAACTTGACTTGACATAGTCATAACAATTATGACTAACCTAGTGGCATGGGTTAGCTCGAATTATTAGCCACCTCAAATCAGAACTGGGTTGACACATATGGCCAGGTAAGTGAGACCAGTGGGAGGGATATACCATTAACTCAATAAGAACGCATTCGAGTCGAGTAGCTCCTAATTAAAAATCAGTCAGTCGCATCTGCCCAACTTACCTTAGACACCAAATTGTCGAACTAGAATTAATTAAGTTAGTCTACAATCCAGGCTCTAACCACTGAGCCAAATTAGGTCTTAACTTGATCGAGTCACATCTAAATATGATTTGACCTTGACCCAGACTTAATCCTATTAGGCTGGTCAATTATTAGCTTTCATGATCCCACCTAACCAACTCTTGATTTGGTTTGATCAACCGCTAGACCTAATTGAGCTACCCAAGCTAGAACCCAATCTTATGAAAATGTCTTAGATCTAAAATTCTCAATTTTAGACCTAACTTAATTTCATAAGCTCAATACATTAATTAAGTTTGGGTTCATAATCAAAGCATGTAAAATAAATCCTAGAGTTTCAGGATCTAGGGTTTTGCAGAAAAGTAAGTTTTGATTTCTGATTAAGGATGAACGTGCGGCACCCCTACACGTCATATGAACACCCCATTGAATGGAAAGAGAGTGCCTTTAAACCCTACTTCATTCTTATGACCGGACGGCAATAAGAAACACCTTAACCAGAAATATAAATTTAACTACAAAACTAGTTAGATCTAAATTAACATATCACATATACAATTTAAGATCTAACTAATACATGCTTTGCATACATCTCATGTATCAAAAATCAATCTAATTAACATGCTTTCAAATCTGATACATCACATGTAATATCTAAAAAATAAGATTTAAATTAAACTATTCAAAATTAAATCTATTCTAGATAAGTTACTAGAACAATTCTACAACTAGTCTAGGCATGCAACAGATCAATTTTATAAAATAATTAAAATTTTATTTTTTATTTTTTGATATAATTATAATAATTATAACATCAAAAAAATAGAGAATAAATTATATTTAATTCATATTTTAATCTCATTAAAATATAAAACTTAAGACTATTCATGAATTCAACTAATCCTAGTCTAGTCATGCATCTCATGCATGTTAGATCTTCTTAGATTTAATTTTAAATATTTTAATTTTAGATCCTATCACATCTGATGTGATATCTAAAATTTTATAATATCAAATAAATTAAAATTAAAATAAGATCTAAATTAGATCTGAAATAGAGCCAACAACCTGGCTCTAATACCACTTGAAGGAAAAATCACCTTTTTCCTGTGTAGGATCTTCCAAATTTCATCAAATCTGGGGCAGAATAAATTTTAAATTTTTATCCTATGCTATTTTAGATCTAATATCTATTAGATATAATTTTATTATCTGATATTTTAATTTTAAAATTAAATCTAAAAGTATAAGAAACATAGACATACCTCAAGGGTAATCTAATTACCCTATAGATGATCGCAGCACTGCCTGAGGTTTTGATGTAGCCACGCAAGCACCTGGCCTCTACCAGGATTCAGTTAGGTAGAATCTGGAATGTCTTCTCCTCATGATTCTATGCTCTAAAAATCAGATCAATATCTAATTTGGAAGTACTTCAGAAGTCTTCCTGAAGTTGGAGCAGCAGCCTGTCGAAGAAGTCCTGTAGCCTTCTGTTCCAGGCATCACCATGCCTTGCACCTATGCTAGATGAACATCCAACTTCTTGGACGTGAAGAAGGGAGAAAGGAGAGCAGGGAGAATGTGGAGAAGAGGGGAGGGGGCAGCAGCTAATGGGTTTCTTGCGCAAAACAAGTTCTGCACCGAAACCCTAGGTGCAGCAGGGTTTATATAGACCCTGTATGCTGCGCAGTGCCACAACATTCGACCAATCAAAAAATTTCAATAAATTTTAGAAAAATTTTGATTAGTGGAGTGATGTCATCTGATCATATTAGATAAGAACCCCACCTTATCTCCAAAAGGTTCCACCAACATTCGATAAGCACAAATAGAGTGGTGCCAAAGAGTCCAAGTTTATCTAGACTCTTTGGTTCTTATCCATTTGGGGCACCCACTTAAATCCAATTGGGCTCACACCATAATTTGATTATGACATCCACTTTTATTAGGTTTAGGTATGTGGACACTCCATAAAATCCTCCAATAAGTCCTCTTCAGTTTAAGACCCATATGTCAACTTTTGACACATGTCCTAAAATGAAATTGGCAGGTGCTAGAAATTAGCAGGTGTTATCTTAAATTCATCTCATGAATTAAGATAAGCCTTTTCTAAGTTGGACAAGCTTCATTTAGACTGAGAGAAATCTTTTCAAGGTTCTCTGGATGAGTCAAATCATATTTGGCTCAGTAGAGACAGAAAAGATTACACGAGGAGAGAGTTAGGCTCAATCGAGTGCTAGCACGATTTCCTTGAACCTAATTGGATCTTATCCAAATTAATTGGGGTAGCCCAATTGATGACATCCAGACCCTAACCCTTATTTGTGTGACCCAGTTAGGTTCAATTCTGTATGGTAATGAGATATGTCATGATCTCATTATCGACATCATCGAAACTCCTTTCGATGGATTAGAACTCTTCTGATTCAGACAATTAGAATGATCGATCATCAAAATCATTCTAATTGCTTCCAAAATCCACCAGTGATACCTAGCAGTATATGGTGGCAACCCATCAGAACTGAAGATGAACCTCTCAGTGCAGCTATCTGTGTGATTGAGTTCCTCTATCATGAGTCCCGACTGAATTAGGGTTAAGGTGAACTCGTCAAACCCAACATCAGTCGTATGAATCAATCGATCGATCCGAGTCCGATGTGAAACCCCAATGGAAAACTCTTTTTCATTATTTCACTCTGCCATGGCCATGAACTTAAGGACTCGATCTTTCGATCACCATAGGACTACTCCTCACGTCTATCGAGGTTGATAGATCCCATCTTGATGCGATCTGGTTCCTACAATGAATATGCTACAGCCAACATACACCTCAGGATTTTGGATGGCTAGGAGATCGAGTTATGGTGCAGTCAAACTATAACACACTCAAGGTGAACCGACGATTTACCTCAGGTCAAAGAACTAGACACACAACTACAGCATCGAGCTAGTCATCGATGAGAAGGTAGACTTCCTTATGACTGCTCAAGGTGGTCACGCTCAGTACTCTCATTCTCAATGAATACATGTACTCTCGCATCGGTGTCTCCACATCGTAGACTCAAGACTCATCTACCCTAAGGAAGCGATCGTACACCAACTTTCTAGATCGATCACCATCCTCGTGATGATCCTATGGTCAGGAGCAGTTTATGAGTTAGTTATGTAAATTCATGCCTTAAATTTTCAACTCTTGAAAATATGAATTAACATTTCCACTAACTCAAAGGATGTATCACAGACACAATGTACATAATGTGATAGAAGAATAACCCTTTTATTCATTTATAGTCAAAATTATAATTTTGCCCTTAGATTTGTACAGGAATGTGTTAGCCGATCTGGCATCTAAGGCACGCATCTAACACTAATCATCGAGATGGTTTGATCCCTGATTTGATCAGGGGTTGGGCTTAGTTAATTCCTGATTTGATTAAGATTTTATTGAGCCTAATTAAGCCTAATTAAGTTGGGTTTAAATTAGTCTAATTGGACCTAACTTATTTGGTTCAATTAGATTGGTTTAAATAATTAAACTACCCTGACCCAATCTCCATGCGCCACCTCACTTCCATTGCACCCATTTGAATTCATGAGAAGGAACTTTTCATGAGTTTTTTCCTCATGCCAAGCCCTCTCCACGCCCCACTTTAATGTGCCAAATGAATAGATAAGGATGATTGGTTGGCCATTCAAATTCAAAATAAAGTTTGAATTTGAATGGGCAATCAATCTTTGCACCTTATCCCTTTTTTTACGCCCTATTTATTACATGAGAAAAGGTTTCTCATGAAATCACTCCATGCACAATTTAAGCCATGCCTCACATCTTTAGTGGATAAGGGATGAGTTGGTATCCATTTGAATTCAAAATTTGATTTGAATTCAAATGTGCAATTACTCATCTTTATCCTTTCTTTTGGATAAGACGTTTGACGTTGTTATAAAAAGAGGAGAAGAGTGGGGCATGCAAGAAGAAGAAGATTTTTGGAGAAAAATTCTGGGGCATGAGAAGTCTTGTGCGTGAGAAGAAAGTCCATATCCTTCCAAGAGAAAAAGAAAGAAAAGAAAGAAAAGTGGGTGCAAGGTTTCTGGTGAGTTCCCTAGAGTTTTAGCCTGAGGTTCGAAAAGTGAGAAAGTGAGCTACGAGTGTCGTGAGCCCACAAAATCTCAGAAAGATCTTCAACATCCTCTCAAGCACATCTGTTGATGATCCAAAGCATCCGAAGAATCGACAGACATCGATCGAAGGAGTTAGATCAGCATCGACCGTCAAAAGGGCTCTACAACGAGCTAGCACTCGTGAGGAGTCGATCAGACCGGGAGCTTCGTGTGGACGATCCGCAGAGGCTAGACATACTGTGTGGCTGTATCGCGACAATCAGACTCTTCGGACGGTGATCAGATTGCGGCAATCTACTACCCGCACAAAGGTATTGTGTTCTAAACACATTACAGTAAAATGTTTACTGTTCGAATTTGAATTTCAAATTTAAATGCATGCATGCTATATATCATATTTAGATTCTAGTGTAGGATAAATTTATATTAATTAATTAGATTAATTAATATTTTTTCATTATAAAATCATAATTTTGAAAAAATTTTAAAATTATCATTTTACCCCTACACTGAATTTTGCAACATGGTCAACATTATATCAATCCCTAAAGAAAGTCTTGTGGATAGCACAATAAACTCACTACAGTTTTTGACATACTTTATTGACTTAGTATGAGCTAAATATCATTAGCTTCATTATGCACCAAGACAGTATCAAATCAGTCTCCATAGTAAGTCTTGTGGATAGCACAACAAGCCTACTATAGTTCTTGACATAATACTGGCTTAGCATGAAGGAAGGCATGGGTAGTGTTCTTAATACTTCACCATTAAGATTTAATATAATTTAAATAAGAGACTTAGATCTCATGCATATCCAAAATATATATATATAAATATATCATATACAATTTTAATTCTAACTACCAGCATGTAAGAGCATATAAAGAAAATCTAATGGTTATGGACTTTTGAAAAATCATCCGAGCCATAGGATGGTTTATGGATAAAATCCTAGGTGCATCGTAGATTGAACCATCTCATGATCAATCTTAATACGCCTCTACTCTACAAATGTCTGGTAGTCCATTCTTCATCTTCATGAAGACTACCATGAATGTTTGATCTTTATCTGAAAATAGAAAGAAATAATTTCTATCTATTTGTAAATAATTTTTTTTTATAATTTTATATCAATAGGTAAAAATCTCAATCAACAGTTGAAAATATACAAAAGAAAGATATAGCTGATTATACAATGCATCAGGGGCACCCAGCCCCTATTACAACTCTTGCCAATGCATTTATATAATCAGCTAATATGAAAATATTCATACATATATTGATCACATAGATATACCAAAGTCCATAACCACTCAACATGTATTTTATAACAATTATAAAACATAATAACTAACTTCTCATGTTATCTTAATTGTGATATCATTCATAAATATGTCAATGGAGATGTTTAAATATTCAAGCATAAGGCCCATCTAGGGTTTTTAATTCGGATTCAACACTTGATCCAAATTTTAATTTTAAGTCAATCAGTTATCATCCTTTTGAGTTAAGTTGACCAATTCTTAGATTAACTTAAATCAATTAGGTTAGCAAAGATTCGGTCAACCATGACTCAAACCCTAATCAAATTAGGTAAATGATAATTTGATCAACCTAAATTAAACATAACTTCTAATCAAATTAGAACAATGAATTTGATTTAATCTATAATCATTAATTCTAATCTCATTAGATCAATGAATTGTAGTTAAACAAATTCATCGACAAAACCCTTAATCCATGTTGATGCATCTTTTACATGATCAAAATTTTTCGGCTCCACACATACCTTGGACAACAACCAAGATGGAAGGCCCACAATGTGTAGGGTTTCAGGGTGGGCATGCACAGCAAAAACATCATAGATTTCCAAATTTTAATTAAAAAATCTTAAATATTAAACTCCTAAAGCAGCATCTCCTTGATGATTAACAATCATATATAACATAAATTCAAGATTAAATTTAAGTTATAGAAAAATACTTACAATGCTTAATCCAAATTTCAGCATAACCTCCACCAGGTGCCCAAGTGTTCACCCTCCAACGGTGATCCACACAGGGCTATGATCAGGACACCAACTCTTTGAGAGGATTCCTCCTCCAAAAATCTCACTATAAAAATTTTCTTGAACATCAGGACCTCAAGACCCTCTTCCTCTTCTCCTAACCTTCCTATCCCTACCTTTCTTCTCTCCTTGTCTTCCTTAATTCTCTTCCTAGACTCTTGTCCTAAAATCAGACTTGTCCTTACTATTTTTAGACTTGTCCTAATAAGAGAAGAAAAAGACTAATTGGACAATAGGGAGAGGATATTAGAAAGAAAGGAAGAATTGAAAATCTGAATGAATCCAATCCCCCGGCGCACCCCCCTTTAAATACTTAGCGATGGGTTGCCTTCGGAAATTTTTCGTGCCCCTTCTGTTGGGAAATGTGTCCCAAAAAATCAATCATCAAGCTGTTAACGATTGAGCAACCAAGTATTGTAATTGATTTGTTAATAAATAAAATATATTTGGTATTTTCATCATAAGCTTTCATCTTCTAATGAACTCCGTTGTTATGATGAAGTCCTTAGGACTATTTAGATTTGATAAAGAGAGGATTTATCGATTAGTCCTTAAAACAGTTCACGACCAAATGATAGGCTGTTAATAAGGACGACAGCTTCTATCGAGCATAGGTCGCTGTAGGCCATATGGGTTGGTTGTCCTCTTAACCAAAGAGTGTGGAGACACTGGTATGGCATACAGATGAGATGTACTGGTACATCATCATTAAACGTAACCAACTCCAGAGTATTCTGCTGTCGAGAATGTCTCTGATGGGATATAGGTATAAGTGTCCCTTAGACTTGAGATCGCCTCAGTGACTTGCAAGCAACTCACTGTGCTTTGGTACTGGACTAACTGAATTTCTAATTCAGGGATGGAAGGCTTTTGGGCACAATCAAGTACTTGCGAAGTCAGAGTGTGATCGAGATGGGATTGACCACTCCAAAAGTTGGAGAAGAATGAGTCACTGTATTTCAATTTAGCAAAACCTTGGCCAGGATAATCCATCAGATGGATTTGATATTTTGAAATACAATATGGACAACCTGATCAGAGTTGATAGTTGAACTCTGAGGTGTCCTATGATCATTTTGGTCAAGGGGATGAATTATATAAAAACTATATCCGCATGGGTTCTAAGGATGTTGTTCTACACATTCGACCTATCCGGTCGTCGTACCATTGCTAGATGGTCACTTCGATTAGTACAGGAATTTATTTCTATGCTACCAACTTAGTTCAGACCTATGAGGTCACACACATTAGAGTTCATAATCCGATCGGATGGTTGATAAACGATTAAGAATCATTCTAGGGTTAAATGATCAATACGATTGACATTTAACCTAGTGCAAGTGTTGCAGGAGGATCGATTAGCAATTTGATTGCTAATTGACTTAATTTGATTAAGCCAAAGGGCTGAGATTAAGTCTAATTAAATATAATTTAATTAAATTTAGTTTGGGCTTGATTGGATCAAGTCCAATTGGTTTATTGGATAAGCCAAGTGCAAGAAAAAACTAGTCCTAGTTCAACTAGGACTTGGATCAATCTAATTTCTAATTTGATTAGAAAATTAAAGTAGATTTAAATCTAATTTAATCTGATTAAATTAGATTCTTAATTGGGTTAAGACTTATTTTAATTGGGTTGATCTAATTTTTGTTTGATTTGGTTTGAGAAACCAAATTTAAACAAGTCATAAGATAGAATCCTAGTAAGACTAGGATTCCACTTTGCACCACATAAGCCTTCCCCACACCCTCTCTCTCATTCAATGCCAATCTCCTCTTATTTTGTGCGACAAAAGCCCTCTCCCAGGTCTCTCCCACATTCATAAAAGATCTCCTCTCTTCTTTCTTACATGGAAGGTGGTTTGGATCAAATCAAAAAGGAATAAGTTTGGATTTCGAATTCTATGAGATAGAGTTTTAGAAATCCAAAACTCTTTCAATTTTGCACCGAATCTATCCAAATTTTTTTTGAAATTTTTATGACTTTTAGGGTTCATATTATGCACCCTTTTCCAGTAATCCATACATGAAAATAAGGAGGAGGTGCTCAAGAGTTGGGCGCCCCTTAACTTGCCATGTTTGGATAAGCCTTGACTAGGTATTTGACCTAGACAAGGACTCTATCATATCTCTCTATATAAGATGATTTTCTTCATGAAATTTTTGGAGAAGATAAGGATTTGAGAGTCCTTTGGGCCATCCAAAAATCAGAGAGAAAGACATTTAGATCATGGAGATATAAAAGACACAAGTTAGGATGTCTAGAGAAAGAAACGAGAAGAAGAAGAGGGTCTTCTTCTAGGGTTGTTTGTTTTCATATCTTTCCTCCCTCCATATTGAGTTTTCTGAGAGCATCTCAGATCTGAAACTCCTTCTTCTACTTTTCATCTTTGGAAGAGTCCAAATCAAGAAGAAGGAGGCACCTGATCAACTATCAAAGAAGGATCAGCGCAGTACTAGCATACTGTGCTGATTTCTTGAAGTAGGACTTCTGATCGAGATTCGTGGGCTCGTGTGGACGACTCCTAGAAGCCAGACGTATGTGCGGCTTGCAACATCATCCTCAAGTCTGGATCAGCAAGGTTAGATGTTTAACTTGCAAGGTAATAGATCTGATCTATTGTTTAATACATACATTAGATGTAGTATAGAAACATGTTGATATGATCAACATGTAGTTCATGCTATATTTATATATTTTAATTTCTGATTTAATGCTATATAATAATTATGTAACAGAATCTTAGATCTAGAGATTCTTTAATTTTAGAAAATAATTTTGATTTATTTTAGTCTTCCACTGTATGATCTTGAAAAAGTTTCAAGATCTAACCCTGAAACCCTAGATCTGGTTCCTACAATTGGTATCAGAGCCTAGGTTCTTTATTACATGATTATTTATATATGCTTAGATTGTTTCTTGGATTAGATCTAATTTATAATCTGATTATTAAATCTAAAATTAAAATTTTAGATCAATCACGAACTGCAAGGTTGTCCTGCTGTAAGGTTTACCCCTTACAGTGCAAAGGTTGTCCTAGTTTGTGTAGATCTATCTTTAATCATAAATTTGTTAGATATGATATAGATTAAATTTATAATTTATTAGATTTAAAAGATATTTAAATCTGAAATAAAATCTCTTTGTTAATAATTTTTGTGCAAAGAAATTGTTTAAAGTTGAAACTGTTTCAATTACATGAACCTGTTTAGATTAGATCTAAAGTAGTTTCATATTTATTTCACTTGTATCTTGATTATGAATCAAACATGCAATATGGTTGATAGAATCATATTGTAAAATTATTTTATAAATATAAAAATTATTTTTTAAAAAGCCAAACCCAACCCTCAGTTCAAAACTTAATTAAGAATTAAGAAGTTGTTTGATTAGGTTCTAGGATTGTGAATTGAAGAACCTAAGACATAAACCATAACACATTGGGTTAATGGGTTAGTGGGAATTAGGTCCATTAATTGGGTTAGACCTATGGTTAGATTGAAGATGGACTTAATTAGAGAATTAACTAAATCTAATCAATTGTTGTCTTAGATTAGGTCAAAGATTCTCTAGATCAATTACAATAGTTGTAGTTGGTCAAGTCCATATCTTTAATGAGAATCAAATGGACTTGATTCTTGGCTAAGTGGTCTAGCATGAACTGTTAGGTTGATCTAATCGAAACTAAATAAACCAGTTGGTGTCTAAGGTAAACCAGACCGGTGGTTTTTAATTGGGAGCCCGCTTACCTGGCCATTTCTGATGGTGTCTAAGGCAAGCTTTGGCAGACCCTCCCACTGATCGAACTTACCTAGCCTCTTGGTGAAATTATGTTTTGATCGGATCACTTGACTATTCGAGCTGACCCATGTCAGCTAGGTAAATCAGTGTGACTGATTTAGGTGCTCCTAGACCAGCCCTTTTAATGGTCTCCCTTAAGCTGACTTGGTGAAGCCAGTGGGAGGATCATGATAAGCTAGTTCATCTGACCTCATCCTCTAAATTATTTAAATCCTCTAAAATTATTAGATCCTTAAAATGATAAAGTTATGAAGATAACTGAGTCATAGCCTCCCATTAAGGTGTTTGATAATGAGTCCATTAACTCAATAATCATTGCAGACCCAAAGGCCTGGTGCTTGTTGACTAATGGAATTATCACTCATCATATGACGACTTGGAAGTGTCTCTCTAATGGTGGTTAGGTGAGCCAACCAAAGTTGGGCTTAATCATTCGTTGGTTAGATACACTAAGTATGATCATGTTAATGGTTGGACCTAATCAGATCCTTACAGTGGAGGCCAAAGCCTACTGATTAGGTTTCTGGGGCAAAATTAAAATTACTAGAAATTATTTAGAGAAACAATTGGTTGTGAACCTACCCTTAGATATACATGGGTTGGCCAACCAAAGTTGGGCTTGTGTGTAGTCTAAGTGGATTCTAGTACCCACTAAGGAATTAAAGTAATTCCTCGAATTGGAGGTAGAGGCTACCAATTCGAATAAAATAGTGAGAGAAACCTTTTGATTAAAGTCCAAATCTTTAGGTTTAATGAATCAATTACTAATTAGGTTATAGTTCTACTTTGTGCAAATATGGCCACTTCTCTATCACTCCGATCATTGTTGGACAATAATAAGTTGGTGGGACCCAACTTCGGTAGTTGGTACCGAAAGTTGAAGATAGTCCTGGAGCATGAACGGATCCTATATGTGATAATGGATCCTGCACCTGAGGAGCCAGCTGTCAATGCATGTGGAACAGTCAGAGACACTTACCAGAAATGGCTCAGTGACCGGACCACGGTGCACTGTATCAAGCTGGCTGCCATGAGGGATGAGTTCAGTCATAGATTCAAGACGGCTCAGCCAAAGGACATGCTTCAAGTGTTGGAGGATGCCTTTGACCCACCTGATGATGTAGAGAGGCACAAGACTAGTTGTGCCATCTTCAACACCAAAATGTGGGATGGTGCCTCTATCACTGATCATGTATTGTACATGATCGAGCCGATTGAATGATTGAGCAAGCTCGGCTTTCCCTTGCATGAGCAGCTTGGGAAAGATGCAATACTGAACTCACTGCCCAAGTCTTATCTCCCATTCCTCACTCATTATAGAATGACAAAGCCTGAAGTAAACTACCATGGGTTACTAGGGTTGCTTCAGAACTTTGAGAAGGATCACCAACTCCTCAAGGAGTCGGTGAACTTAGTGGGAGGTTCATCTTCTGGTTCTCGACCCTTTAAAAAAGGAAAGAAGAACAAGAAGAAGAAAGTGAAGAAGGTGCAAGTTCAGGCTGGGACATCAGTGCAGAGCCAGACCAAAAAGATCAAGCCTGATAAGAGTCTATTCTACTAGCAAGCACCCTAGATTAGATAATGTGTCAGATATCTACTTATGGCATTGGAGGCTAGGTCATATAAACAAGAACAGAATAAACAGGTTGACTCAAGAGGAAATCCTCGAAGTCAGTGATTGTGAATCACTTCCAACCTGTGAGTCCTGTCTTCTTGGTAAAATGACCAAGTCACCTTTTACTGGAAAAGGTGAGAGAGCTACTGAGCTCTTGGGCCTAGTACATACTGATGTTTGCAGGCCCATGAGTACTAGTGCTAGAGGTGGATATTTCTACTTCATAACTTTCACGGATGACCTATCCCGATATGGATATGTCTATCTGATGAAACATAAGTTGGATTCATTTGAAATGTTTAAATGATTCTGAAGTGAAGTAGAAAAATAAACTGGGAAGAGTATTAAAACTCTTCGATCTGATCGAGAAGGAGAATATCTTTCTAGTGAATTTCTCACATATCTAGGAGAGAATGGGATTCTCTCCCAATGGACTCCTCCAGGAACACCACAGCATAATGGTGTGTCTGAAAGGAGGAATCGGACTCTGTTAGACATGATCCGATCCATGATGGGTTTTGCTAGCTTGTCGATATCCTTTTGGGGATATGTACTCGAATCGGCCTGTTATCTGTTAAATAGGATTCCAAATAAGTCTGTAATTAAGACTCCATATGAGATATGGACGGGACGTAAGCCAGCACTTTCACACCTTAGGGTCTGAGGGTGCTCGGCCTATTTCAAACGATTAGTCACAGACAAACTTGGACCTAGGTCTGACAAATGCTCATTCATAAGGTACCCCAAAGAGATAAAAGGATATTTTTTCTACCATGCTGATGAACAAAAGGTGTTCGTCAGCCTTAAGGCAATCTTTTTAGAAAAGGAGTTCCTTGGTGAAGGAACCGTTGCCTCTAAGGTTGAACTTGATGAAGTTCAACAGGTAGAAGGACCGACACCAATAGCTGAACCTGAGTCGGATATTATTAGATCAGATCCAGAGCCCAATGTACCTACACCATTAAGGCGATCCGGTAGAGTACCACGTCAGCCGGACAGATACTATGGTTTCTTGGTCCGGGATGGTGATCCCATCGATCTTGATGAGAATAATAAGGATCCGATCACCTATATGGATGCAATGCAGAGACCAGATTCTGAGAAATGGCTTGAAGCCATGAAATCCGAAATGGAGTCCATGAAGGTCAACGATGTATGGACATTGGTTGACCCACCTGAAGGGGTTAAACCCATTGTGTGTAAATGGGTCTTCAAAAGGAAGAGGGGTGCAGACGGAAAGGTGGAGACCTATAAAGCCCATCTGGTCGCCAAGGGGTATCGTCAACGTTATGGTATTGACTATGATGAGATATTTTCTCCTATGGCAATGCTTAAATTCATTCGGATAATGCTTGCAATAGCTGTCCATCTGGATTATGAGATCTGGCAGATGGATGTAAAGACAGCTTTCCTGAATGGAGAGTTGACCGAAGAGGTGTATATGATACAACTTGAGGGGTTTACATCTATAGATGAGTCCAAGGTGTGCAAGCTTCAGAGATCCATTTATGGATTGAAGCAAGCTTCTCAGAGTTGGAACATGCATTTTGATAAGGTGATCAAAACGTATGGCTTCATTAAGAATGGAGAAGAGCCCTGTATCTATAAATGGGCAAATGGTCCAGTTGTGGTATTCCTTGTCTTGTACGTCGATGACATTCTCTTAATCGAGAATGACATCCCCGCACTACAGGGAATAAAAGTTTGGTTGTCATCACATTTCTCCATGAAGGACTTGGGTGAAGCATCCTACATTCTAGGGATGAAGATCTATAGGGATAGATCTAAAAGGATGCTTGGGTTATCCCAGTCCATGTACATAGACACTGTGCTGAAGAGGTTCAGCATGGAGAATTTCAAGAAGGGCTATCTACCGATAGGCCAAGGAATTTCTCTCTCTAAGAAGGATTGTCCGACAACTCCTGAAGAGAAAGAGCGTATGAGTAGAGTCCCATATGCTTCAACCGTGGGATCTATCATGTACGCCATGACATGTACAAGATCAGATGTGGCATACTCACTAGGAATAGTGAGTAGATACCAATCTGATCCTGGAGAAAATCACTGGAAAGTGGTTAAAGCCATCCTTAAGTATTTGAGAAATACTAAGGACCAATGGTTGGTTTATGGCGAGTCAGATCTGAAACTTGTGGGGTTAACAGACTCTAGCTTCCAATCTGACCATGATGACAGCAGGAGCGTGTCGGGTTATATCTTTACTCTGAATGGTGGAGCCATCTACTGGAAGAGTTCCAAGCAACATATTGTGACGGACTCTGTTTGTGAAGTGGAGTACATCGCAGCATCGGATGCCTCGAAGAAAGCTGTGTGGCTGAGGAAATTCATCAACGAGCTTGGAGTAGCACCCTCCCTCGATGGTTCGATCCTGCTCTACTACGACAGCACTGGTGCCATAGCTCAGGCAAAAGAACCCAAAGCACATCAGCAGACGAAGCACATCTTGTGCCGCTTCCACTTGGTCCGAGAGATCGTGGATCGAGGTGATGTCGACTTTCAGAAGATCGACGGAAAGGAAAACCTGGTCGACCCCTTCACTAAAGCCTTGGCGATAAAGGAGTTTGACAATCATAAGTCGAAGATGGGTATTAGATACTATGCCGAGTGACTTTAGGACAAGCGGGAGTTGTTGGAAAATATGTTTCAAAAAGTTAATCGTCAAGCTGTTGACGGTTGAGCAACCAAGTATTGTAATTGATTTGTTAACAAATAAAATATATTTGGCATTTTCATCATAAGCTTTCATCTTCTAATGAACTTCGTTGTTATGATGAAGTCCTTAGGACTATTTAGATTCGATAAAGAGAGGATTTATCGATTAGTCCTTAAAACAATTCACGACCAAATGATAGGTTGTTAATAAGGACGACAGCTTCTATCGAGCATAGGTCGCTGTAGGCCATATGGGTTGGTTGTTCTCTTAACCAAAGAGTGTGGAGACACTAGTATGGCATACAGATGAGATGTACTAGTACATCATCATTGAACGTGACCAACTCCAGAGTATTCTGCTATTGAGAATGTCTCTGATGGGATATAGGTATAAGTATTCCTTAGACTTGAGATCGCCTCAGTGACTTGCAAGCAACTCACTGTGCTTTGGTACTGGACTAACTGAATTTTTAATTCAGGGATGGAAAGCTTCTGGGCACAGTCAAGTACTTGCGAAGTCAGAGTGTGATCGAGATGGGATTGACCACTCCAAGAGTTGGAGAAGAATGAGTCACTGTATTTCAATTTAGTAAAACTTTGGCCAGGATAATCCATTAGATGGATTTGATATTTTGAAATACAATGTGGACAACCTGATCAGAGTTGACAATTGAACTCTGGGGTGTCCTATGATCATTTTGGTCAAGGGGATGAATTATATGAAAACTATATCAGCATGGGTTCTAAGGATGTTGTTCTACACATTTGACCTATCCGATCATTGGGTACCATTGCTAGATGGTCACTTCGATTGGTATAAAAATTTATTTCTGTGATACCAGCTTAGGTTTGAACCTATGAGGTCACACATATTAGAGTTCATAATCTGATCGGATGGTTGATCAACAATTAAGAATCATTCTAGGGTTAAATGATCAATACGATTGACATTTAACCCAGTGCAAGTGTTGCAGGAGGATCGATTAGCAATTCGATTGCTAATTGGCTTAATTTGATTAAGCCAATGGACTGAGATTAAGTCTAATTAAATATGATTTAATTAGATTTAATTTGGGCTTGATTGAATCAAGTCCAATTGGTTTATTGGATAAGCCAAGTGCAAGGAAAAACTAGTCCTAGTTCAACTAGGACTTGGGTTAATCTAATTTCTAATTTGATTAGAAAATTAAATCAGATTTAAATTTAATTTAATCTGATTAAATTAAGTTCTTAATTGGGTTAAGACCTATTTTAATTGGGTTGATCTAATTTTGGTTTGATTTGATTTGAGAAATCAAATTAAAACAAGTCATAAGATAGAATCCTAGTAAGACTAGGATTCCACCTTGCACCACATAAGCCTTCCCCATGCCCTCTCTCTCATTCAATGCCAATCTCCTCTTATTTTGTGTGACAAAAGCTCTCTCCCAGGTCTCTCCCATGTTTACAAAAGGTCTCCTCTCTTCTTTCTTACATGGAAGGTGGTTTGGATCAAATCAAAAAGGAATAAGTTTGGATTTCGAATTCTATGAGATAGAGTTTTAGAAATCCAAAACTCTTTCAATTTTGCATCGAATCTATCCAAATTTTTTTTAGAATTTTTATAAATTTTAGGGTACACATTATGCACTCTTTGCTAGTGATCTATTTATGAAAATAAGGAGGAGGTGCTCAAGAGTTGGGCACCCCTTAACTTGCCATGTTTGGATAAGCCTTGACTAGGAATTTGACCTGGACAAGAACTCTATCATATCTCTCTATATAAGATGAGTTTCTTTATAAAATTTTTGAAGAAGATAGAGATTTGAGAGACCTTTGGGTCATCCAAAAATTAAAGAGAAATACATTTGGGTCATGGAGATATAAAAGACACAAGTTAGGGTGTCTAGAGAGAGAAACGAGAAGAAGAAGAGGGTCTTCTTCTAGGGTTGTTTGTTTTCATATCTTTTCTCCCTCCATCTTGAGTTTCCTGAGAGTGTCTCAGATCTGAAACTCCTCCTTCTACTTTCCATCTTTGGAAGAGTCCAAATCAAGAAGAAGGAGGCACCTGATCAACCATCAAAGAAGGATCAGTGCAGTACTAGCATACTGTGCTAATTTCCTGAAGCAGGACTTCTGATCGAGATTCGTGGGCTCGTGTGGATGACTCCTAGAGGCCGGATGCATGTGTGGCTTACAACATCATCCTCAAGCCTGGATCAGTGAGGTTAGAATGTCTAACTTGCAAGGTAATAGATCTGATCTATTGTTTAATACATACATTAAATGTAGTATAGAAACATGTTGATATGATCAACATGTAGTTCATGCTATATTTATATATTTTAATTTTTGATTTAATACTATATAATAATTATGTAATAGGATCTTAGATCTAGAAATTCTCTAATTTTAAAAAATAATTTTGATTTATTTTAGTCTTCTGCTGTATGATCTTGAAAAAGTTTCAAGATCTAACCCTGAAATCCTAGATCTGGTTCCTACACCTTCCACATGCCATTTTGCATCCGTCAGAAAATTTCATACCTCTTAATAAATTTTGATGCCCATCTAGAAGCTTTTGACACATGGCAACCATCGAAAAAAAATCCAAGAGACACTTCATGCAGAAGGACTCTTCGGAATATTTTTCTCAATGATTCTCTGATGAGTCACATAGCTTCCCATGGCATAATTTTTTTCCACCACACATCAATATAATTTTATCCATCCAATAGCCAAAAATCAATGCACTAACATGAGAATGTCATGGAAAAAAATTTAGATTAAGAAGTGGCGTGACAAATGGGTTTGAGTCCTTCACAAGTTGGACTCTTGGTCAGGCGCATAGATCAGACTGACAGGATTTCCAACTTCAACGAATTTCCATAATTAAACTAGAGGGAATTTTAACTTTAAAAAAAAATTTTGTGCTCAAGGATAAGCTCGAGAATGAGGCATCCCATCTCATGAGATGCGAAAGCTGTTTCTGCACATAAAAACTGCACCCACGCACAAGAAAAATTCTTGACTCATGGAGACTTGGTTTCCTGACTCCAAATTTTTAGTACATGCAGCCAAGGGCTGAATCAACTCAAATCCAAAATTAATTTGAATTAATTTGTTTTAATTAGCCCAATCTGGAATCAATTTCAAACTTGATTCGAAACAAGGAGCTAGTTTTTTGCAACATGTGCTAGCATGTCAATTTTGCAAACATGATCTAATCCAATTAGACCCCTGATCAATATCCTTTGTGTGTAACCCATTGAGTTCTACATCTAGGTAGCAATAGGTATGAGTTCAAGTCAACTTGATTTGATTAGAATTTAATCTAACCGATCTAGATCCAATCGAGCTAATCCGATTTTAGCACTTAGAATTCTTTCTAATTGGTGATTGAATTAAACTCTTTAATTCGATCAAACCCATAAGATAAGATTGATGTCTAGTAATTTATCATGTCTACCTAGAAGATATAAAATTTTTGATAAAAATATCAAAAATACCCTTCAGTAGAAAGTTACCGTGCAATTTGATCCTGCGATCTCCCTGTACCCCGAATATGACTCTAGATATGGAATGATGTCAAATCTAATATCATACTCATATTTCTCTCAATTTTATATGATGATTCAATTAATAAAATATTAAAAACTCTTTCTAATTTTTATTCTATTTTGATCAAAGGCTTTCTGAATCATCAATCGATCAGAGCAAGCAGGATGCGATCTCCTCTTACCAGGAGTGATCGATTCCATGTTGACCTACTCACAACCTCCATACACATTCTACCATATCTAGAATACCCCATACATGACTAAGTCATGAATGAGTATGAACCAAAAAATATGAATTCATGTATACAAGGTTCTATGGTAGTCTCAGGTCAAAGGATTACATGCACAACTCCCATTATAAGAAAACATCTCTTGACAGGTAAGTAAATTCTATAAGATGTTTCTTTAGTCGGATCAATTCAGTGAACTCATTCTTTAATGAGCACCCACTTCCTTGTATTAGTGTCTCACACAAGTGGCTTATGAGATCTGCCACCCTCTCCATCAAGCATACATAGAAAGTGCTAATCTATCCGGAATATTGATCCCCGACTCAATGCTCCTATGACTAAGAATATTCTAGATCAGAACTTTTAGGATTTTAGGTCTCATAGGTATGATCTCATCATAACCCTAAACCCATTTTTCTGATTTATGGAGTTCATCATAATCATTACTAAAGTAAGATGCAGCATATGATGAAAAATACCTTTTATTATTTAAAGAGTCAATACATAAGTCTGGAAGATTACAAGGAAAATCCATCAAAATACAAATTTTGATTGACTTGTAGGGCATATTCTTTTCAATCTCCCACTTGCACTAAAGCCAATCACCCTTATATTTTTTCCCCATACAATCGAGATGGCGATCGAACTGCTGCTGTGGTAGAGCCTTAGTGAATGGATCTGCTATGTTATTCTTTGTTTCTACTCATTCAATGACAACATCTTGTCTTTCGATTATTTCACGAATGAAATGGAAGCATCTTAGAATGTGCTTGGATTTATGATGAGACCTTGGTTCCTTTGCTTGAGCAACTGCTTCAGTATTATCACAACAAAGTGGTACTAGATTCTTAATCTCAGGAACGACATCCAACTCAGTGATGAACTTCTTCATCCAGACAGCTTCCTTGGCGGCTTCACTTGCAGCTATATATTCTGCCTCAGTAGTTGAGTCAGCTACAGTCTACTGCTTGAAACTTTTTCAACTAACAGCTCCACCATTAAGAGTAAAGAAATACCCTGAAGTAGACTTACTATTATCAGGGTTTGATTGAAAACTAGAGTCAGAATAACTTTCTAGTTTTAAATCAGATCTTTCATATACCAGAAAAATATCTTTAGTCCTTCTTAGGTACTTAAGAATATTTTTCACTGCTTTCTAATGATCTTCTCCTGATCAGCCTGAAATCTACTAACTATGCCTAAGGCATAAGCAACATCAGGCCTAGTACATAGCATAGCATACATGATTGACCGTACTGTCGAAGCATAGGGAATAGAACTCATTCTATTTCTCTCTTCCGGTGTTTTAGGAGACATCCTTTTAGAGAGATATATGCCTTGACTCATGGGTAAATAACCTCGTTTACTTCCATCCATGCTAAACCTCTTTAACACTAAGTCTATGTACCTGGATTGGGACAAGCCTAACATCCTCTTAGATCTATCCCTATAGATCTTTATACCTAGTATATAGGATGCTTCATCCAAATCCTTCATGAAAAACTTATTTGATAGCCATGTCTTGATCGATGGTAACATTGAGATATCATTCCCAATAAGAAGTATGTCATCCACATATAAAACTAAGAAGACAATGGCACTCCCACTAGTCTTCTTGTATACACAAGGTTCATCCATATTTTTGATAAAGCCAAACTCTTTGACTGTAACATCAAATCGGATGTTCCAACTCCTCGAGGTCTGTTTTAATCCATAAATAGATTTCTTAAGCTTGCATACCTAATTTTCTCTCCCTTTTGAGACAAACCCTTCTGGCTGAGACATGTAAACCTCTTTCTTAAGATAACCATTAAGGAAGGCGGTCTTCACATCCATTTGTCAAATCTCATAATCATGGTATGCTGCTATTGCAAGTATAATCCGTATAGATTTGAGCATGGCAATAGGTGAAAATATTTCATCATAATCAATACCCTATTTTTGCCTAAAATCTTTAGCTACTAATCTAGCTTTATAAGTTTCAACTTGGCCATCCGCTCCAATCTTTTTCTTATAGATCCATTTGCATCCAATAGGGGTCACACCCTCTGGTGCATTAACCAAAGTCCACACTTGATTAGAATACATGGAGTCCATTTTGGATTTCATAGCCTCTAGCCATTTGTCTGAGTCCCTTCTCATGATGGCTTTCGTATAGGTCAAAGGTTCATCATTCTCAATGATATGGGCTTCATTATTCTCAATAACGAACTCATACCTTATAGGTGCATTCCGCACCCTATCTGACCTTCGAAGAGGTGTACTTTATGTTTGTACTTCATTAATAGATATTTTTGGTTGAGGATCATCTTGTGCTTGCATTTGTAGGTCTTGAACTTCTCCAAGTTTAATTTTCTTCCCACTGCCTCTTTCTAGGATAAACTCTTTTTTCATAAAAGTGGCATATTTACTGACAAATACCTTATGTTCACTAGGATAGTAAAAAAAGTATCCTATACTCTCTTTAGGATATCCTACAAATAAGCATTTATCTGCCCTAGCACTCAGCTTATGTCTAAAATTTCTTTTAACATAAGCTGGACAGCCCCATATCTTAAGATACTTAAGATTAGACTTTTTTCCTCTCCATATCTCATATGGAGTGCTTGACACAGATTTTGAAGGTACTCTATTCAGGATATAGACAGCAGTTTCTAGGACATATCCCCAGAAGAAAATTGGCAAATCTATAAGGCACATCATGGATCGCACCATATCTAATAAAGTACGATTCTTCCTTTCTGCTACACCATTTAGCTGTGGTGTATAGGGAGGGATCCATTCTGAGAGAATTCTTTTTTCTTTAAGATGATCTAAAAATTTATTGGATAAGTATTCTCCTCCTCGATTAGATCGAAGGATTTTAATACTTTTTTCAGTTTATTTCTCGACCATATTTTGATACTCTTTAAATTTATCAAAGGCTTCAGATTTGTGTTTCATAAGATACACATATCCAAACCTAGATAAATCATCAGTGAACATTATAAAATAAGACTATCCTCCTCTGGCTTCTATTGTCACAGGACCACATACATCAGTATGTACAAGTCCTAATAACTCACTTATCCTTTCTTCATGTCTACTAAATAGAGTCTTAGTCATTTTTCCCATAAGACAAGATTCATAAGTACCTAATGATTCATAATCATAAGGATCAAAGAACTCTTCTTTGTATAACTTGTTAATCTTTGTCTCACTTATATGACTAAGTCGACAATGCCAAAGTAAAGTATTATTCAACTCTTCTCTCTTTCGCTTTTTACTTTCATTAATATGAAAAAAATTATCATTAGATAGAATTAGAAGACTATTATTAATAATGCCACGATAAATAATTTCATTAGAAAAAGAAATTGAGCAACTATTGCTCTTTTCATTTATTTCATAATCTCGTTGCAATAGTAACGATACAGAAATAATATTTCTAATGATCTTAGACATATAATAACAGTTTTCTAGCTCTAAGATCTTTCCAAAAGGTAACTTTAACATATATGTCCCTACAGCCTCTACTTGGATTGACTCTCCTCCAGCACCGTAGAGCTCAAAGTCACCCTTCTTTAGCACTCTAATATTCTGCAGCCCCTGCAACGACTTGCAGATACGAGAACCGCAGGCGGTATCTAATATCCAAGAGTCTGAATTGAAAGAACTTAATGATAAAATTGTATGTATCTCATACATACCATTTGGTGTATCGCTTGCACCTGCCTTTACAGTTGCAAGATATAACTTACAATTTTTTTTCCAGTGTCCTGCCTTGCCGTAGTGAAAACAGGTACCCTGTTCGGAGAATTTCTTTCCCTTCTTCTTCATCTTGCCACCCTTAAGATTCAGTGCTTTCTTTGAACCCTTAAAACCTGACTTCTTCTTAGAGGTTTTACCCACAACAAGAAGTGGAGCCTTTTCTTTCTTAATATGGCTCTCAACTGTCTTAAGCATATTTAACAGCTCAAGCAAGGAGGTATTCAGTTTGTTCATATGATAGTTCACAACAAACTGAGTAAATGACTTGGGGAGAGATTGCAGGATCAAATTCTGACTTAATTCTCCATCCATCATAAAATCAAGTTGACCCAATCTAGTGATCAGATCAATGACCTTCAGGACATGATCTTGTACGGATGATCCCTTAGTCATTCTAGCATGGAATAACTACTTAGATATCTCATATCTATCAGTTCTACTCTGTTCTCCATATAACTCTTTAAGATTGAGGAGTATGGATTGAGTATCCATGCTCTCATGCTGCCTTTGCAACTCATTGCTCATAGAGGCCAGTATGATACACTTGATAGTCAAACTGTCATTCTTCCACATCCTGTATGTGGATACCTCCTCTTCTGTGGCATCATCCCCAACCTCTTGTGGTTCAGGGATGTCAAGAATATAGGAGAGCTTCTCTTGAGTGAGTACGATCTTTAAATTTCTCAATCAGTCCACATAATTAGGACCGATCAACTTGTTGGAATCTAAAATTTCTCGCAATGATAGTGAAGATGCCATTTATAGAATTTAATCTACAATAATTACAGAATATTACATAAGCAAACAACTCATATTAACTCATGCAGTTAAATAAGGTCTTTAGATTTAATTGTGCCTCCCACTATTTTATCGAACATCATAACCCTCTACTATGATGAACGAGACATATTTCATATTTATCTTAGTGAGATTGAGACCTTAATTCCTCATAATGATCTTGTGTTAACACAATAAACCCTCATGAGTTCATAGGTAGAAAACTCTTTTCAATTGTATCTCATGCAATTCTCAATATTATATCTTAGCCTCTAAAATATTATTATCCTTATGTTAACACAACAAGCTATAATATTTTAGTTAAGTTAGACCTTTCATTTCAATATAGTCAAATTCTAATATAACTGCCTTTGTGTTAACACAACAAAGTAGTATATTCAAAATTACCGTAAGCATCTTCTATGCACCAGGATTATATTATATCAATCCTTATGACAAGCCTCATGTTAACACAACAAACTAGCCATAGTTCATGATGTAATATTAACCTAACATGAAGGAAGGCCCTTAGTGTTTTCAACATTAGAGTTTTTCAATACCAAGATCGCTTAATCAAATTGGCCAGGTAAGTAAGGTGGGGGTCCCCCCATTGCTTTTCATAGACACCAATAAATTGATCAGGTCAGACAACGAAACCAATTAAAGAACCACCTATAGCACTTTCCTAGACACCAATTGATCAAGAATTGGTTAACCTATAGTTGCATATCACTACCACTTAAAATAATTTTCTAATGAGGGCTTTTATTTGGTCTCATGCACATTCTAACTACATAATACCCATTTATGTATCAACATTAAAACTTTCTACATGTGCAAGTGTAACATATGGACATTCATCATCCTAGGACAACCTTGCAGCATAATCCCGTTATGCTAGGACAACCTTATGTGAAGATGATGAAGTGGTGAATCATATATACATTATTTCATATCATCATATGAAAGCATAAATTATTTTATAGTATAAATCATACTATGGATGACATAAATATTATGTATATATGATTGAACCAAACAAGGCCGGCTCTAATACCACTGTAGGGTTTCAGGGTGGGCATGCACAGCGAAAACATAATGAATTTCAAAATTTTAATAAAGAAATTTTAAATATTAAACCCCTAAATCAATATCTCCTTGATGATTAACAATCATATATGACATAAATTTAAAATTAAATTTAAGTTATAGAAGAATACCTACAGTGCTTAATCCAAATTTCAGCATAACCTCCACCAGGTGCCCAAGTGTTCGCCCTCCAATGGTGATCCACACAGGGCTATGATCAGGACACCAACTCTTTGAAAAAATTTTTCCTCCAAAATTCTTACTCTGAGAATTTTCTTGAACACCAGGACCTCAAGACCCTCTTCCTCTTCTCCTAGCCTTCCTATCCCTATCTTTCTTTTCTCCTTGTCTTCCTTAATTCTCTTCCTAGACTCTTATCCTAAAATCGGACTTGTCTTTACTATTTTTAAACTTATCCTAACAAGAGAAGGAAGAGACTAATTGGATAATAGGGAGAGGATGTTAGAAAGAAAGGAGGAATTGGAAATCTGAATGAATCCAATCCCCCGGTGCAACCCCCTTTAAATACTTAGCGATGGGTTGCCTTCAGAAATTTTTCGTGCCCCTTCCACGCACCATCTCACATCCATCAAAAAATCTCACACCTCCTGATGAATTCTCATGCCCATCTAAAAGTTTTTGACACATGGCAATCATCGAAAAAAATCCAAGAGATGCTTTATGCAGAAGGACTCTTCGAAACATTTTTCTCGATGATTCTCCGATGAGTCACGTAGCTTCCCATGGCATAATTTTTTTTCACCACTTATCAATGTAATTTTATCCATCCAATGATTAAAAATCAAGGAACTATCATGAGAATGTCATAGAAAAAAATTTAGATTAAGAAGTGACGTGACAAATGGGTTAGAGTCCTTCACAAGTTGGACTCTTGGTCAGGTGCATGGATCAGGCTGACAGGATTTCTAAATTCAACGAATTTCCATGATTAAACTAGAGGGAATTTTAACTTCAAAAAAAATTATTATCTTCAAAATAAGGTTAAAAATTATTTAAAAATTTATTTCATCATGAAACATAGGGTAAGCTCAAGGATGAGGCATCCCATCTCATGGGATGCGAAAGCTATTTCTGCACACAAAAACTGCACCCACGCACAAGAAAAATTCTTGACTCATGGAGACTTGGTTTTCTGGCTCTAGTTTTTAGTACATGCAGCTAAGAACTGAACCAACTCAAACCCAAAATTGATTTGATTTAATTTGGCTTTAATTAGCCCAATCTAGAATCAATTTCAAATCTGATTTGAAACAAGGAGCTAGTTTTTTGCAACATGTGCTAGCATGTCAATTTTGCAAACATGATCTAATCCAATTAGATCCCTGATCAATACCCTTTGTATGTGACCCATTGAGTTCCACATATAGCTAGCAATAGGTCCAGGTTCAAGTCAATTTGATTTGATTAGAATTTAATCTAACCGATCTAGATCTAATCGAGCTAACCTGATTTCAGCAATTAGAACTCTTTCTAATTGATGATTGAATTAAACTCTTTAATTCGATCAAATCTATAAGACAAGATTGACATCTAGCAATGTATCATGTCTACCTAGAAGATATAAATTTTTTATAAAAATACCAAAAATACCCTTCAGTGGAAAGTTACTGTGCAATTTGATCCTGCGATCTCCCTGCACCCCGAATATGACTCTGGATCTGAAATGATGTCAAATCCAATATCATACTCATATTTCTCTCAATCTTATATGATGATTCTATTAATAAAATATGAAAAACTTTTTCTAATTTTTATTTTGCTTTGATCAAAGGCTTCCTGAATCATCAATCGATCAGAGCAAGTAGGATACGATCTCCTCTTACCAGGAGTGATCGATTCCATGTTGACCTACTCACAACCTCCATACACATTCTACCATATCTAGAACACCCCGTACATGACTAAGTCATGAATGAGTATGAACCAAAAAATATAGATTCATGTATACAAGGTTCTATGGTAGTCTCAGGTCAAAGGATTACATGCACAACTCCCACTATAAGAAAATATCTCTTTACGGGTAAGTAAATTCCATAAGATGTTTCTTAAGTCAGATCAATTCAGTGAGCTCATTCTCTAATGAGCATCCATTTTCTTGTATTAGTGTCTCACACAAGTGACTTATGAGATCTGCCACCCTCTCCATCGAGCATACATAGAAAGTGCTAATCTATCCGGAACATTGATCTCCGACTCAATGCTCCTATGACTAAGAATATTCTAAATCAGGACTTTTAAGATTTTAGATCTCATAGGTATGATCTCATCATAACCCTAAACCTATTTTTCTGATTTATGGAGTTCATCATAATCATTACTAAAGTAAGATGCAGCATATGATGAAAAATACCTTTTATTATTTAAAGAGTCAACACATAAGTCTGGAAGATTACAAGGAAAATCCATCAAAATACAAATTTTGATTGGCTTGTAGAGCATATTCCTTTCACAATGGTGAGTGCCCAATAACATGGTGGTCGACCCTTGGATCTTTGGTAAATGTATCAAATGCAAGAACCCTAAGTCTTGGTAATATACATCCAATGTATCATTCCAAGGCTTTGCGCATCCCATGCACTGAATTTATAATTCCATCAAAAATTAGATCATAGGATAATTTAAACTTATCTCACAAGTCTAAAGACCATGAAATTTCATATCTAAATTCGATCATAGATTGATAACATTTTATCATTAACAAAAATATATCAAAAATATCGAATAAATATCATTCAAAAAATCTGATTTTGGTATAATATGAACTGGATCTAATCCATATCATAATAATAACATGATATTTGATTGAATCAATCAAGGGTGGCTCTGATACCACTGTTGAATTTTGATGATGCAGCAGAATATAAATTTCAAAAAATTTTATATGTATTCAATAATTAAAAATATATTTAACAATTAATCTAGACTACCAGAATACAAAAATCCTAGAAATACTTTGATGATTGCAATCAAATAACATAAGCATGTATAACAAAAAAAGATCAGAAGCCATATACCAATATGAAGATGATAATCTGATAATCATGAGATCTCCATAAGACTCCAAAGTAGAAGCCCACAGTAATCCACACGGGACTGATCAGGGCTCTTCCCAATTCGACGTAGTGCTGCAGCCTTCTTCACAAGTTCGCTGTCGCTTGTCCTTTGCAAGAATGGGTTGCACCACTACTTATATGCTTTTGAGACCTCCATTAGGACCACTCTAAGAATTATTTTCTAAATGATCTTATCATACAAAAAATTGAATTAGATATTCAATACTTGAACAATCTGATTTTAGGACAAGCATCTCATACTTTCCTTTTTCTCTTCCCTTCCTTTCCATTTTTCTCTCCATTTTCTTTGTCTTTTTCTTTTCAATTTTTTTCTATCTTTTTCTCATCTAATCCCATGCTTAAAGCCCTCTTAGATTAGATTTTATCCCTTAAGGGGTGCCCCTTACATAAAGAATGAAGGGGCACCACAAATGTTTCCAAGGGGCGCCAACTCTTGGCGTCGCTTAATCCTTACACGATAAAGAATTAATTTTTGCATGGAAACCAAAGGGGATGGCATGGAATAAGTAGTTTACTAGTAGAAGGACTCCTCCTCTATGTAGTAAAAATAAAATGCCATCTGATGGCATGTGGAATTAAAGGGAACATGTGAAACTAAGAGTCCATAACAATAAAAACTCTTCCAAATTCAATGCACAAAAAGGATGGGTGTCCCAATTATTTTTGGCATGGAGTTCCTTCTCAGAGAAGGACTCCTCCTCTTCCACACCCACATATCTCAAGGTGCCATCTGATTGTGTAAAAAATAAAGAGACGTGTGAAATCATGTAAGGAATTTAAGAGGAGTAAGTGAGAAGGACTTCTCCTCTTAACGCCTAAAATAAATGAGGTGGCATTGTATTTCTTGTGTGTGGTCTGGCATGGAGGAGATTGATCTGATATGAAATACTTTCACAAAAATCAAATAAGCCACCTATTTAATTATAGGTTCAAATCCAATCACATTAGATCAAGGCAACAAGTTAAGGGTTAGAATAAATACCTTTGCACTGAACCCAATTGGGAACTTGGATAAATTCATGTGCTAGTAATTTAATTAATGTATTAAATTTATAATAAATCTAAATAGATTGGACTAAGATTAAATTCTTATTATGTATGATCCACTGAGTTTTAAATCTAGTCAGCAGTGGACCTAAACTCTCGACGTAAACTTAATCGATTAGATTAGGTCAGCTCAAGAGTCTCAATCAACTAAAACTCTTCCTAATTGGCTCTCAAATTAAACTCTTTTAATTCTGACAAGTCCACAAGTTAAGATTGATATCTAGCAACGTGTCATAACTATCCGAAAGATTTGAAATTTAGTAGAAATACTAAAATTACTCTTCTGTGGTGAGTTATCGTGTAATTCAATCCTTCGATGACACAACATCCCAAACAGGCTATGGGTATGGAATCATGTCAAGCCCAAATACTTATCCATAGGTATCTCTATCCGATAATGATGACTCAATTGATGAACTAGTAGAAATCTTTTCTACTGTTCATCTCCGCTCTGATCAGAGACTCTTAGAGTCATCATCCTATGAGATCACATAGGATGTTCTCTCCTCCTACAAAGAGTGATTGATTTCTTATTGACCACTCACAATCTTCATGCATACTTCACCATACCCAGAATATCCCACATATATCTCAAAGTGGCATGCTAGAGAATAAACCAAAGTAAGGAACCATATACACAAGGTACCATGGTGATCTCAAGTTAAAGGATCATATGCACCACTCCCACTGGAGAACCATCTGTCGACATGCTGTAAGGCTCCACAGATGCTCTTCCTGTAGGTCAGTTTAGTGAACTCATCCTCTAATGAGCACCTACATCCTTGTATTAGTGTCACCACACAAGTGATTGTGAGATCAACCACCCTCTCCATCGAGCATACATAGAATGTACCAGTCTTACCAGCATCATCGATCCCTGACTCGATAATCCAATGATTAAGAATATTTTAGATTGGGGCTATCAAGATTTTAGGTCTCACTGGCATGATCTCATCATGGTCTTAAAATTATTACACTAATCTATAGAGTTTATCATAATTATAAAATTATATATGATGCAGCAAATGATAAAACATAATATCTCATAAATAAAAATAACTAATGTCATGCAAATGAGTAGGAAGATATCATAGAAAAAGTTTTTCGCATCACCCATGAGATTGGCTTATAGGGTATTATTCTTTCATGAGGCTCCCTATTGTCGAAGCATAAAGGATCTTGCTCATGTGTTGGATCTTTTCAAGTGTGTCAGGATATCTTCTTAGAGAGATGAATGCCATGTCTAAGGGACAAGAGATCCCTCTTAGAGTTTTCTATACTGAACCTCTTTAGCACCTCCTCTATGTACATTCACTGTAAGAGTTTCTTTATTCTCTTAGATCTATCCCTGTAGACCTTTGTAACAAGAATACAGGAAGCTTCTTCTAGGTCTTTCATGGTGAATTCTTTTGACAACCATTTTTTGACTGATATCAATATGAAAATATCATTTTCAATCAAGAGGATGTCATCCATGTATAATATAAGAAATATGACAGCACTCCCATTGACCTTTTTATACACACACGGCTCCTTCTCATTTTTGATAAAATCAAACATTTTGATCCCATCATTAAAGTGAGGGTTCCAACTCTGAGATGCCTACTTGAGTCCATATATGGACTTTTGCAGCTTGCAGACCTTATGATCACTATCACTGAATATGAAACTCAAAGGCAGCTCTATATAGATATCTTTCTCAAGATATCCATTTAGGAAGATAGTTTTTATATCCATATATCAAATTTCATAATCATGAAAAACTGTAACCACAAGCAGAGTTCGAATGGATTGCAGCATGACCACCGATGAAAAGATTTTATAATAGTCAATACCTTCACGTTGACTATAATCTTTCACAACCAGCCTTGCTTTATAGATCTCTACCTGACCATTGAACTCAATTTTTCTTTTATAAATCCATTTACACCTAATAGATACAATACTTTTGGGTGGATCTACTAAGGTCCAAATCTGATTGAAATGTATGGAGTCGATTTTTGACTTCATCACTTCTATCCATCTCTCGGAGTCAACATCTAGCATCGCCTCATTATAGGTTATGAGATCATTTCTAATATCCCCATCTTCCATAAAGAATGCTTCCTCTAGATCTTTTGTAAAAATACCTAAGTACCTTTCAGGAGGATGGAGACTCTACTTGATCTAGGAGATGGAGGAGGTACCACATCTACTAGCTTACTATTGGATTTAGATTCTTAGACTCAATGCTCTTCAGAGATATTCTCTTTGAGCTCAATCTTCCTCCCACTACCTCCATCTAGGATTAGCTCCTTTTTGAAGAAGATAGCATGATGGCTCATAATTACATTATGATCCTCAAGAAGATAGAAGTAGTATCCTATGGATTCCTTAGAAAATCTGATAAAATGAGCCCTAAAAGATCTAGCCTCTAACTTGTCCATCTGTTGTTGCTTGACATGGGTCGGACATCTCAAATCTTGAGATACCCAAGAGTTGGCTTCTTACCATGCCATAACTTAGATAGTGTGGTAGGAACAGATTTAGAGAGAACTCAATTCAAAAGATGAATTGTAGAAAGTAATGCATGTCCTAAGAGAAAGACAGAAAGATCTGTGAAGCTCATCATAGATCGGACCATATCTAAAAAGGTCTAGTTCCTCCTTTCGAATATCCCATTGAGTTGAGGTGATCCTTGAGGTGTCCATTATGAGACTATATCGTTATCCTTGAGATAGGCCTGAAATTTCTCACTAAGATATTTTTCTCCTCGATCTGATTGAAGAATATTTTTAGATCTATTTTTTTACTTCATGTTTAAACTCTATGAACATTTCAAAGGATTCAAATTTATGATGGATCAAATACACAAACTCATATCGTGAATAATCGTTGATAAAAGTTATGAAGTAGATATAGCTACCCCTGGCTTGTACATCAAAAAGACCGCACACGTCAGTGCACATCAGAGCTAATATCTCAGTGGCCCTTTCTCTTTATCCCATAAAGGATAGCTTAGCCATTATTTCTTGAAGACAGGACTCACAAATCGGATAAAACTCAAAAGTTAATGACCTACGAAGGCCATCTTTCTCTAGTTTATTGAGTCTGTCCTCTCCTATATGGCTTAACCTAAGATGCCACAGATATTTTTGGCTTATCCTATCTCTAAGTCTCCTAGACTCTATGGCATTCAAAGTTTGCTCATTAACATTAACACTTGCATCCACATGCAAATAATAAAGATCGTCAATCAAGAAAGTATGTGCTTGATAAGTGGTATATTATTGTATTTATTATAGATATTTTTGATAATTTTTGGTGCTAACATCTTCTTAAAAACTTAATTTCATAAATTTATTAATTATTTTTGAAAAATAAATAATTTTAAAGAAATATATAAAATTAAAATATATTTATAAAAAATAGATATTAATTTAATTGAGTAATTTAAGCACCAAAATAATGTAAAATTTTTGAAAAATTTAATACATATTTTTTCTACTTTTTCAAGTAAAAATTAGAATGAAAATGGAGCCAAAATATCCTAAAAAAATAAAAAAAAGCCTCCGGTGCACGATGGACCGACCGATCGGTGCACGGTGGACCGACCGATCGGTGCACGATGGACCAACCGATCGGTGCAAGGTGGACCGATCGGTCGGTCCACAGAAATTAGAGCACAGTCCATAGAAATAGTTCACGGTCCACAGGCACGGTTCACAGGCGAGGTGAAAGGTTTTGCATGATTGGACGGTCAAAATTCAATCTATCACCCGATCCGACTGCTATGGTAGTTCTCGATTTTGAATAGGAGATTAAATGCACTGATCGACGGCCCAGATTCCATCCGACCTTTGATTCAACGACTGTCAGCATCCCCGACTGTGCACGATCCAATGGCTAGAATTCAATTTGAAGCACGATCGGATGGCTGTGGTTGAATCCAACCCTGAAAAGGAGTAAAAGGTTGATTTTTTAGCTGATCTGAGTGGTCCAATCTAGATCCGATAGTCAAGAATATTTTTAGAAGATTAATATATTTTTTAAGGGTTTTAGGACTCTTTTTGTGATCAAAAAAATATAAAAAATTCACCTATAAATAGGGGGTCCGAGAATAAGCTTTGGAAAGAGAAAAAATCAGAAAAAATACAAGAAAAAAATAGAAAAAAAAATTAAAGAGCTTTAGAAATCAAATATTGGGAGATTATGAAATTAGAGAGCTTGATGCATGGCTAAATCTCTTCAATTTAGGAATACGATGAAGCCTGTAAATGAATTTTTATTTTTTTTTCTTGTATTTAATTTTTATGCAATAAATTATACTTTTATTTCATATCTTTTTATTTTTTTTGAGGTATTGATCCAACCTACACGGCCTATACCTTCTATTGATATGCCATGATCTCTAGATACGGTACGTGCTTAGAAAAGATAGATCACGGTATGCTAGATTAAATCTTATATCCTGTAATTGAATTTAGATAGTTTATACTCCAATAGGATGAGCTGTGATTTATTGATACAGTTCGTATCCCTTAGAGAGAAACTATACTAATATCTTAATTACAAGAATTAAATATTATAATATAAAAAAAATCTCTTTGCAATTTTTTTTATAATTTAATTTATACTTTTTAATTTCTTGCTATTCTATTTCTTCTTAGTCCTTCTGCAATCAATTCTCTTTTATTTTTTTTCATCATTAAAAAAAATATAATCACCCTAAATCCCTGTGGAGACGATCCTGACTCACCCTATCTATATAGTTTGAGTTAGTTTTTATTTTTGACCACCTACAATAGTGATCAAATATTGGCACCATTGCTGGAGATCTAGGCACGATTATTTTTTTTTTTTTTAAAAAAAAATTCTTAGTTTCTTTCTAACTTGCTTAGTTCCTTAGTCAAACTTACTTTCTTCAAAAATAAAAATCTCTATATTGACACCTCATAATCTACTTAGAAAATTAGATACTTAATCACAAAACTTAAAAAGTGAAATAAATCAATTTACTCTTAACTAACTATCAAATCTGGTTACCTTTTCTTTTTGCATTGCATAATTTCATAAAACATCTTAAGGGCACAAACCCTAAACAAGATAAGGTAGAGATTTCATCATCCTTTCTTGGCCCACAAACCACCATCCTGCATATTGCATTGACCTAAATCTTAACTTAAAATCAATTAGACGTGGACCACTAAGGACTTTCGAGCTCAATAGGATAAGAGATCCTAAGAGTAAGATCGGGTTAGGGTTAGTCAGTTTGACTGGTGTCTAGAAAAGTGATTTAGGGACTACGTTCTGAAGGAAGATGGTTATTTAATTGGTTTCATTCGCTTACCTGGACAACTCAGTTGGTATCTAAGTAAAGCAACGGGGGAACCCCCACCAACCTTATACTTATCTGGTCAGTTGAGTGGCTAATCTTTTATCTGGAGTGCTCAAAGGCAACCTTAGCAGTTAGGAGCTATCTAGATTTAGAATTATCCTTAGCTAGGATTGACTGCATAACTTAATTACTAACCTACAACCATTAACCCTAATTAAAATATCTTCTCTATCGTCTCTCGATTTAGGACTTCTTAAGACTCTCATCTCTACAACTCTTCTTCTTCTCCTCTTTTTCCCCCATATATTAAAATTAAAAAAAATTAAAATTTAAAAAAATTAAAAAAAAAATTTACTGGGATAAAACGAAAATTGCCGGACACAATCTAAAACCTACAAGCCTATAAGGTTACTGAGGAAGAAATAGATTCCAATAGACAACCTAGAACTCTACTGGACCTATGTTATTCGATTAGCTCTGTCCAACTGTCTAGAATTTGATCTTTGACTAACAATTTTATAATTGATTCTCAAATGATTAACATGCATCCTACATTCACTGAAATTAAAAATACATACATTTATTCAAGGGAGTTTGAAGATACTAGAATTACAACTTTGACCAATAGAATTGAAGTCTTAGAATTCAAAAGACATATCTAATTTAATCAAGTGCTAGCACCTATGTGCATTGGATGTGATGCACTAGATCATGTTGTGGAGGAGTGTCCTTATTTGATGAACCCAACTCAAATTGAGCTCATACAGGAGAGTGCATTCAATGAAAGCTACATAAATAAACCTTATGCACCAATCTATAACCCAGGGTTCGAAAGTCATCTCAATTTTATATGGTCACAAGATACAACATTAGGAATCCATAATTTTTATCAACCCTATCTATGGCCCAATCAAACACTGAATGATCAACCAGGTTTAGACCCTGAGAAAGGAGTCAACACATTAGAAAAGAGTCTAGATATCTTAGCACAATCAACCTCAAACATAAAAATATCCTTAATAATTTCATGCAAACTACTAACCAATTAATTAAACAATTGGACTAATCAACTATAGTGGTTAGTAAACCAGAATAGGATAAATTATTAAGCCAACTAGAAGATGACCCTAGAGCTTAAAATGGTCTAGAACTTAAAAACCAGTTCAATCAGTTGAGAACATTCAGGTCTGAGGAACTGGAGGAGATACCCAAAGTTGATAATAATGAGGTATCCACACCTAGTAACCATTACACTCAATTAAACTCAAAATTAATTGTTGAACCCCTTATGACACTGGTTGAACCTCTGCTTAAAAAGAAAAAGGCAATAATAGGAGATCCAGAAATACTTCCTCAGCACATCGAATATATAGATCTAGATCTCTTAACATCCCGACTAGTACTTAAGTTATACCTAGATCTAATTATAAAGGAAGAATTGTTAGTTATTAGGAGAATGAGTCATATAATGATCCCAAGTAGAAAATACCTTGAGAAAGAGCCTGAATCATGTAGAGAATTACAGACTCATGTTAAGATTCAAGTAGGAATAGGATAGACACTCTTTTAGCATCTCGCTGAAGACTTAAAACTTAGCACTTTTTGGGAGGCAACCCAATTTTTTTTTTCTAAATGATCTTTATCTTTTTTTTAGGAATAGAGGACCACTCTGTATGGAAAAGCCTGTCAATAATCTGGTATGGCTGAAGACTTAAAGCTTAGCACTTTCTGAGAGGCAACCTAGTTTTTAATTATTGCTTTTGCTTTCTTTTGCATTATGTACAAGTTAATCAAAGCTTGCTTTGTATCCTTTATATGGATTTGAAGGCAATATTGGCTAAGATGGGGGAAGCACCAATTTTGAAAAAAGCTTCTGGATCTGGTGACATCTCTTCTTTTTCTTTTTTTTTTTTTATGCACCCTTCATTTTTTCTGCTCCATTGAGGACAATGTCGATTAAGTTGGGGGGGAAGAATTAAAAAATTTCAAAAATCCTCAAGTAAGTTAGTATTTAGCATTTAAGTACCAGATTATATTTAAGAATTGAGTTAAACCAAGTATTTTTAAAAAAAATTGATATACAAATCAAAGAGTTTGTGAGATATCGAGGGATCAAGTATTAAGAAAACTTAATAAAAAGTTAAGTTTAGAACTTAAACAATTTTCTTTGAGCATTTCTAAATTTTTTCTACCAGCATCAAAGAAGAGTTAACTTTTTATGGGCTTATGTAGGGTAACTATATATTTTTTTATATTATATATATATATATATAAATTTTTAAGTACTTCATGCTGAGTCATCGGGCCTCTTTACCTAAGCAAGCATTGAATTTTATATCAAAAGGTATAAAGGGTAAAGAAACTTGATTGTAAAGTTAGTTTTAACTCGTAGCCTGTTTGATTCGAGCAAGTAGATCCGAGAGGTATTCTATACCTAGTGCCCTAAAGTCATCTAGTTTGAGAGTCATTGACTGAAAACTCACTACATGGATCAAACAGAAAGCTTAAGAGGTTAAGACACTCAACAACGGCACAATGTTAAAAAATAAAAAATAAAAAAAAAAGTTCAATAAATGAAGGATGGAAGTAACAATGTATTTGTCCATAAGAAGGTTAACGATTTAGAGATAAAGGTAGAAATAATTTAAAAAAAATTTAAAAAAAAATTAATATTTTTAGTTTAACTCTTATATTGATTAGTATTAATACTCCAATAAAATACCTCAGTCACGCTCTACTATATATCAGTGGCCATTTTAAAATTATTTGATGAAATTTGAGACTTTAAGTTAAATGGTACTTAAATATATATTCTTTCTTTACTCGAGGATGAGCAAAGTTCAAGTTGGGAGGTGTGATAAGTGGTATATTATTATATTTATTGTAGATATTTTTGATAATTTTTGATGCTAACATCTTCTTAAAAACTTAATTTCATAAATTTATTGAATTTTCTTAAAAAATAAATAATTTTAGAGAAATATATGAAATTAGAATATATTTATGAAAAATATATATTAATTTAATTAAGTAATTTAAGCATCAAAATAATATAAAATTTTTGAAAAATTTAATGCATATTTTTTTTAATTTTTAAGATAAAAATCAAAATAAAAATGGAGCTAAACTATCCTAAAAAAATAAAGAAAATAACCTCCGGTGCACGGTGGACCGGTCGATCGGTATACAGAAACTAGGGCGCGATCCATAGAAATAGTTCGCGGTCCATAGGTGTGGTTCGCGATCCATAGGTGAGGCAGAAGGTTTGACATGATCGGACTATCAAAATTCAATCTATCATTCGATCCAATGGCTGTGGTAGTTTTTGATTTTGAATAGGAGATTAAATACGCTGATCGACGGCCCAGATTCCATCCGACCTTTGATCCAACGACTATCAGCATCCTTGACTGTGTTAAGGAAGAAAACTATGCGATCCAATAGCCAGAATTCAATCTGAAGCACGATCGAATGGCTGTGGTTGAATCCGACCCTGATAAGGAGTAAAAGGCTGATTTTTAGGCTGATCTAATCAGTCCAATCCAGATCCGACGGCTAGAAATATTCCTAGAAGATTAATACATTTTTTAAAGGTTTTAGGACTCCTTTTGTGATCAAAAATATAAAAAATTTATCTATAAATAGGAGATCCAGGAATAAGCTTTGGGAAGAGAAAAAATAAAAAAAAAAGCAAGAAAAAAATAAAAAAAATTTTCAAGGAGCATTAGGGATCAAATATTGGGAGATTATGGAATTAGAGAGCTTGATGCATGGCTAAATCCCTTCAATCCAAGAATATGATGAAGCCTGTAAATAGATTTTTATTTTTTTTTTGTATTTAATTTTTATACAATAAAATTATACTTTTATTTCATATCTTTTTATTTTCTTTTGAGGTATTGATCCAGCCTACACGGTCTATACCTTCTATTGATGTGCCATGATCTCTGGATACGGTATGTGCTTAGGAAAGATAGATTGTGGTATGCTAGATTAAATCTTATATCCTGTAATTGAATTTAGATGGTTTATACTCTAATAGGATGAGCTGTGATCTACTGATACAGTTCATTTCCTTTAGAGATAAACTATACTAATATCTTAATTATAAGAATTAAATATTATAATATAAAAAAAAATCTCTTTGCATGGTGGATTCAGAATTTTTGAGTTATTTCTTTGAATTATTTTCTTTAATAATTTAATTTATAGTTTTTAATTTCTTGCTATTTTATTTCTTGTTAATCCTTCTGTAATTTTTTTTTTATTTTTTTTTATCATAAAAAAAATAATCATCCTAAATTCTTGTGGAGACGATCTTGACTCACCCTATCTATATAGTTTGAGTTGGTTTTTATTTTTGACCGTCTGCGACAGCGATCTGTGCTATAACTTTATTTTTAAAATAAATTATACATATATCTTTATTGAAATAAAAATTATAGTTATCCTATACCAGCATAGATACAGAAATCAGATTTCTACTAGCTATAGGTATAAAATAGCAGTCTTTTAAAATTAAACTAATTTCTTATGATAGTCATAAAGGGTAAGTCTCGATGGTCACAGTAGCAACTCTTGTTCCATTATCAATTCAGAAAGTGATCTCACCTTTCCTTAGCCCTCTAACTTCTTTCAGACCCTACATAGAAGTGCATAAGTGAGCATTTGAACTAGAATCTAGAATCCAACTAAAAGAAAAAAAAACTGTTATATTAGTTTCAATTATAAGCAAATTAGATGTACCTTTAAAAGGCCTGTCCTTCTTTTTGTTCTTCACAATCGTTAGGTAGGCCAGACAGTTCCTTCTTTAATGGCCTTCGATATTATAGTGAAAATATTTTTTCTTATCACTGGCATTCTTTCGAACCTCCTTCTTGGGCTTAGTCTCATTCTTTTGCTTCTTCGCAAGCTTCTTCTTCTTTTTGAAAGAAGACTTTATCTTAGAGGAAGCCCGCTCCACAGTCAGAACCATACCCCTTGAACCTTTCAAAGTGCCTTAGCTGTCACCAACATATTCAATGATTCAAACAAAGTGCTATCAATTTTATTTATATAGTAGTTCATAATAAACTATCCATATGAATCAAAAAGAGAATAGGGAATCAAATTCACTTATAATTTCTTATCCATGTTCATCCCAAGCTTTTGCAACTCTTCGATGTCCTTAATCATTGTCAAACAATGATCATTGACAGACTGCCTATCATGCATTTTTACTCCAAATAGTCTTCAGGAGACCTCAAAATGAGTTGTGTGACTCTGCTCACTATAGAACTCTTACAGGTGAGTCAGCATCTCCTTAGCTGTTCTCATATCTTCATGCTGCACTAAAGATCATTGGACATAGATGCTAAAATATAGCACTTAGCCTTATTGTCTTTATCCATCCACTTCTCAAGTGTGGCTCATTGATCAGTGGATGGGCGAGCTGGTAACAGAGGCATATCCTGGTCTAGGATATGGGTTAACTTTTCAAAACTGAGAATGATTCTCAAACTTCGAAGCCAGTCTTTGTAGTTTGTTTTGGTTAACCTATTTGTGTCATGGATATGGGCTAAAGGGTTTGAATTTGACATGATTATTTACAGAGAGAATAGTTTTTAGTTAGATATTTGTACTTATTAAATATTTATTCTAGGGACTTTAAAAATAAACAAAGCTCCTCCTATTTTCTCGAATCTCTCATACTCCTCGGATGGAGAAATAGAAATCTATAAACGATTGGTTTCTAGTAGATACTACGGTCCCACTGATCTATACGTATCTCACCTAACAATTATTTGTGAGCACAGACCAATGAGTGGACAACACCTTGTCCATTACTTGAATAACAAGATGCAGCGGGTTCGGTCTCTAAGTCATGTGACCTCATCTAATAGTTATTGGCATATTTCATAGTTAAGTCAGACCCACCATTCACCAGCGGATACAAAGCCATTATTAAGTCCCTCACCTAATAGTTATCGAGCCCAACTCCATCTCTCTCCTGGGGCATCTAATACCAATAGAGTAGTTATACCTTCTTGATGCAATCAAACCATTATAACCAGTCGAGAACGATCAATGCCAGGAAGGTACCTGCATCTCTACAATGATAGAAGACTGCTAGACTTAATATTTAGTGAGGAGATTTAGATTTAGATCTCTTCTAAGTCAGTAGATCTGATATTTGACTGATCAAGTTCAGGTCAGCATAATGACATGTCTGACCAACCTAATCAGCATGAGTGAACTCGAGTCAGCAAGTAATCTAATTCAAAATGTAATCTTCAAAATAGCCAGATAAGTTAAAATGAGTGGGGATCTCCCCATTGCTTTTCTAAGACACCAATAAATTGATTAGGTCATACAACAGAATTAATTAAATAACCACCATCTAGGTACTTATCTTAGACATCAAATTGATCGATTAGAATCGATCAGGTTAACCTATTGATCTGGGTTAGAACCACTAAGCCACATTAGGTCTTGAGTCAATCAATTTATATTAAAATATGAATCGATACGACTAACTACAACTAAACTCAATTTTGAGCCCTTTTGACCTAATCCTAACCAATAATTAATTAGGTTCAATCAACTGGTCAAAATCGACAACGGGTTCTAGCCTGATCTAATCGATTGACCCTAATTGTAGTTTGATCACTAGACTTAATTTATTCAACCCATATCCACATGCAATAATTTAATTTTTAGATTTTAAAAATATTTTTTAAATTATATTTTATTGCATGTATTAGCGGCTTATGATCTTGAAACAGATTTAGATCTAAATCTAATGTCATATATCACATATATGAAGTTTTAGATCTAAACTACAAACATATTATATATATATATATATATATATATATATATATATATATATTTTAAGATCTAAAACTAAAATTACACATATCAAATATATATATAATTAAATCTAAAATAATGATTAAAATATTTTGAAAAATATTTTTCAAAAATTGGTTCACAACAAACTAAGATAACCTTTTCAATATAAGGGGTAAACCCTATATTAGGATAACCTTATACCAATTTGATACAAATTTTTAATCATTCTAATTTTAGATCTAACAAGAATAAAGGCATGTCACATACATCTATTTTTAGATCTAAAAGATTGGCTTAAATATTTTAAGAATCATTTTCAAAGTAGATCAATCTTGTGCTAGGATAATCTTTTTAATATAGAGGATTAACCCTATATCAGGACAACCTTATACTAGCACAAGATCAATATTAAATCATTTAAAATTTTAGATCTAACATGAAAATTAGATTAAACATGACATAAAAAATCAGTGGCTCTGATACCACTGTTAGAAAGTGAGTAGACTAGCATACATAAATTTTAAAATAATTTTGAAATAGCAGCATAAACAGATCTAGATTAAATCTTTTAATCCCACATGCAATAGATCTAATCTATATCTATCTGAGCTCTAGATCGAAGTCATACATATAATTTAAAAAAAAAATAAAAAAATTTAGATCATATCTGAATACTTTGTGTGGGTTGAAATACATCGTAGTCGATGATCATAGATCTGAAGGTTCTTAAGCCGCACATGCATCCAACCTCTACAGATATCTGTCGAGATCAATCTTAAATCTTTTTCTTATTTTAGATCTATCTTTTCTAAGACAAATCTCAGTCTTCTAGATCTTTAATTAACTGTTGATTTTTGTCTGCGATCTCAATACTTAAATTGTAGCCTTTCTTCTTATTTCTTGATGTAGAAGAGATCACCCAACAACTTGGGCATGTGGGAAAGAGGGATGCCCAACCCTTGGGCATTGAAGAGAGAGGAGAAGGAGACGATGGCATGGAGATGGGGAGGGGTTTAGATCTAAATTCTCAATTCTTTTACAAATCCTAGGAGACCATCTCTTAAATAGAGTTTTTTCTTGATTCCAAATCAATCTTCAATCAGACTAAAAAGGCTAGTCCTTATCTCATAACATCCCTTGCCTTTCAATTTAATTTTCTTTTCAAAAAATTCAAGCCTAACTAGAAAGGCCCCACACACTATAAGGCAAGTAAAGGGGGTGCCCACATCTCATTAGGCAAGGTGAGGGGGCGTCCTCATCCCATAAGGCAAGAAGAGGGGGCACCAACATTTGGCACCCCTTAGGGTTTTTATGTGCACAAAAGAGGGGGTGTTGACCCTCTCTCTTTCTCTTTCCATGCCAAAGCAAAAAGGGGGGTGTGCCCCTCTCTTTTCTCTCCACCAACTCCAAAGGGGCGTGCGCCCCTTGGACTTTCTAAAATTGAAAAGGAGCCTTGCACCTTTTCTCTTCTTCTCTTTCCAATTAATCCATGCCAAAAAAAAATATCAAGAGAGATAAATAAAGTGATTTATTTGTCAACTCATTGGCTTGATCCAATCTTTTTGGGTCCTCAAATAGGTGCCCCTCTAAACCCAATTCAAAGTGGATTTAGAGTAGGTTCAAGGCTATAGACTTAATCCAATCTTTATCTAATAAAAAATTTAAATCTAGAAAAGAATTAGATTTAACTATGTGCTTGCATGGTTCTCCAAAATCCTATAGAATTTAACTAAATTCTAATCTAATTGTAACTTCATAAGCCCAATTATTTAATTCAAGATTAAATCTCTTATTGTGTGACCTCATAGGTTTCATTCTATCTGGTAGTGAGATATATTGTGATCTCCATCACAATATCATCAAAACTCCTTTTGATAGATTAGAATAATTCTAACTCTATCCTTTAAGGGTCATCGATCATCAAGATGATGTTCGATGAGTCCCACAATCTACTAGTTACATCTAGCAGTATATAGTAGAAATCCAGTAGAATGAAAGTATGAACCCCTAGGAGCAGTTATCATGTGATTTAGTCCTTTTATCTTGAGTCCAGACTTAATGAAGGTCATGGATAACTCGTCAAATCCCATCGTCAGTCATATGTCAGATTGACTCGACTCGAGTTCACTTGTGAATCTCATAAAAACTCTTTTTCAGTATTCACACTTGCTTTGGTCAAAGTCTTTCCGAACTCAATCTCACAAATTGTATAGAACTTCTCCTTTTCTACCAAGATCAATAGATTCCATCTAGGTGCAGCCTACTCCTAATAACGAACCTAAACCTACTACAGTCAACATACACAGCAAGAATCCAAATAGCTAGCAACCAAGAGAATGTACAGTCAAACTCAGTAGCCTTGCTGTGAATAGCCGATGCTACCATAGGTCAAAGGATCACTCACACCACTCAGCATCGAGATAACCACTGATGAGTGAGTAGACATCCAGGTGGTTTCTCATGTTGGTCACACTTGGTATAAGTTGTTCTCTAACAACCATTTGTACTCTCACCTTAATATCCTTATACTGCAGATTCGAGACTCATCTACCCAGAAAGAATGTGATTTATGCATCGATCTTAAATATATTGATCATTATCCTCCATGATGATCCTTTGATTGGGAGCATTTAGAAACTAACCACTAATCATGTATATCTCAAATTCTCAACACCTTGAGAATATATAAAATTATTTTTATTAATTTTTAAGATAAAATATGGATACATAAATATTATTGGAATAAAAATATCTTTTATTAATAATAAAAGTATTACAAGTACAAAGTTTAATTTTGAAATTATAAAAGATATCAACCAACAATTGGCTTCTAGGGCACTCATCTGATAGCGACTACAAAGGATATTACTATTTTATATCGTTTGATTAACAAAGAAATGTTTAATCTACCTATTATAATTTTGAGGATAATGCAAGAAAATATTTCAAGGATAAAGATAGCTCTATCTTATGGAATGTTTCTAACTTTGATCTTTGGAAATTTTGGTGTGGAGTTAGAAGGGGAATCATGCAAGTTGTTGCAGCATTTTGACACTTACAATGCCAAATCACTAAAGAGGATGAAGTGCAAGAAGGTGGCTGGTGGTACTTGGATAAAGGTGGATGAGGTAGAAGGAAGAGCTATGCCAGAGCATGTGCCGCATCCAGTCCGATCAGTGCATCAAGAGTCAGCTTTATCTTCGTTGATTGTTCGTCTTGCTGAGGATCAGATTGAGGACATTATGCAACAGGTGGTTGATTGAGTATCTAGGGACATCGTGTAGCAAGTTGTTGATCAAGTTGCTAGTAGCATTTCTACTTTGGTAAAAGTTGCTATGCGTGAGGTGCTGGCCGTTAGCAAACGGATAAGGTTACAGGCATAGATTTTAAAATTTTTTCAAATAGCAGTGAAAATGATCTAAATTAAACCCTTTAACCCTACATGCAATAGATCTAATCTATATCTATCCGAGCCCTGAATTAAAGATATACATATAATCTAAAAATAAAATAAAAAAATTTGAGATCGGATCTGAATACATTGTGTGGATTGAAATACACTGCAATCAATGATCTTAGATCTAAAGATTTTTAAGCCGTACATGTGTCCGACCTCTATAGGTATCCACTGAGATCAATCTTGAATATTTCTTCTCATTATAGATCCATCTTCTCCAAGATGAATCTTAATCTTTTGGATCTTTAATCAACTCTTGATCTTTGATCGTGATCTCAACACTTGAACTACAGCCTTTCTCTTTGTTTTTTACTATAGAAGAGATCATCCTTAACTCAGGCATGTGGGAAGATGGAACATCCAATCTTGGGCATTGGAAAGAGAGGAGGAAGAAGAGATGGCGTAGAGATGGAGAGAGGATCTGAATTCTAAATTCAATTAATTTTAAAATTCTAGGAGACCATCTCTTAAATAGATCTTTTCTTGATTCCAAATCAATCTAAAAAGGCTAGTCCTTATCTTATAAAGATTCTTACCTTTTAATCTGATTTTTTTTTAAAAAAATCAGACCTAATTGAAAAGGTCCTCACCTCATATGGGAAGTAGATGGGGTGCCCCTCAACCTATAAGGCAGGTAGAGGGGGCGCCCACATTTAATAAGGCAACTAGTTGGGGTGTCAATTCTTAGCGCCCCTTAGGGTTTTGTGTGCACAAGAGAGGGGGTGTGGCCCCTCTCTCTCTCTCATTCCATGCCAAAGCAAAAGAAGGGGTGGGCCCCTCTCTCTTTCTTACAACCACCCAAGGCATTTGCGCCCTTGGACTTTCCAATAAGGGAGGCTTGCACCTCCTTTCTTCTTTTCAATAATTCCACACCACATAAGGAAATAACAAGGGAGAAAATAAGAAGATTTGTTTGCCAACTAATTGACTTAATCCAATCCTTTTGGGCCCTCAAATAGGTGCCCCTCTAAATTCAAATCAAAATAAATCTAGTTAAGGTTCAAGGCTATAGACTTAATCCAATCCTTATTCAATAAGAAATCCAAGTCCAGAGAAGAATTGGATTTAACTATGTGCTAGCATAGTTCTCTTAAACCCAATAGGATTTTAATAAATCCTAATCCATTAGAACATCATAAGTCCAATTGATTAATTCAAGATTAAATCTCTTGATGTGTGATCTTATAAGTTTCATTTTATTTGGTAGCAAGATATATTGTGATCTCCGTCATAGTATCATCGAAACTTTTTTTGATAGGTTGGAACAATTCCAACTCCATCCTTCGAGGATCATCGATCATCAAGATGACACTCGATGAGTCCTATATTGAAAAATGTATCCTAAAGCCAATCATCTAGGTTGTATATGATTGTGCTCTATATAATTATATAAATTATAAAATGATAAATATTATCTGACAGATTCATCATAAAGAATACATCTTCCAAAATAGAACTCATATGTTATGATGAAGTCCTTAGAACTACTAACAAAATGACAAAGGAAGATTTATCATGTGGTTCTTAAATTCTACTCCTGATCAAATGATACAATTGTTACAAGGATAATAATTGTATCAAGTGAAGGTTATTGTATGCCATATTAGTTGGTTGTCCTCTTAACCAAGATGTGTACAATGATATAGGTATGGTATACGAATAATATGTACGAGTATATTTCACTAAGCGTGACCACTTTCAGAGCACTCTGCTATCAAGGGTTGCTCTGATGGGATTGGGTATATGTGTCCCTCTGACATGAGACTGCCTTGGTGACTTGCAAGCAACTCACTGTGCTTTGATATCGGACTATCTGAATTTTTAATTCAATAATGAAAGATTTTTGGGTACAATCAAGTACTTGTGAAGTTTGAGTATGAGTCAAGATAGGATTGACCGCTCCAAATAAAATTAGAGATAATGCATCATTGTATTTCAATTCAGCAAAACTTTGACCAAAATAATCCTAGTGAGGAATCATAAAATTTTTAAGGTTGAGACACAATATGGACCACTCTTTCTGGGTTGACAGTTTAACCCTTAGTCATCCTTGAGCATCAAGTATCAAAAGGATGAATTATACGGTAACTATATCCACATGGGTTCTAGAGTGTTGCTAGGCATACATTCGGCCTATCCGGATGTCAGATCCCATTGCTAGATGGTTACATCGATTAATACAAAAATTATTCTTATGCTACCAACTTAGGTTCAAATCTATGAGATCACACACATAGAAGTACCTGTCTGATCAAATGGTTGATCAATGATTACGAATCATTGAAGGGTTTAATTATCAATTTGATTGATGATTAATCTTATGCAAATATTATAATAAATTATTTACTAATGATTGATAAATTAAAAGAATAATTAATTAATAATATAATTATTAATTGACTCAATTTGATTGAGCAATGGAAATTGGATTAGTTCTAATTGAATTGGATTTAATTAGATTGATTTTGGATTGATTGGATGCATCCCTGTTGAATAATAGGGCTTGTTCTAATTGATCTCAGGGATGCATGAATATGATTCAATTATTTTTATATAAGTTTGGATTGGATCTAATCCTATTAGATAATAAGCTTGATTGGATCAAGTCCTATTATCAAATAGCTTCCCTGATCTCCATCAAGAATCAATCTCTGGATCAATGAGATTTTAATCTAATTAATTCTAAAATCGATTGGGGCCTAATATATTTGATAATTGGGTTAGGATCTAATTAGTTAGTTTGTTATAACTAATTTTTAAGTTAGTTAGGATTGGATCCAAGAATTAGTTAAAATTTGACCAAGATCTTGAATCCTATTTGGAATAGGACTAAACCCAAACCCCATGTGCCATCTTAATCTCCATGCCCCACTCTCTTTTAACATGAAAAAGAAACCCCAAGCCCCACTAAGATGTGTGCCCTCTTTCTTCTCTTCCGTGCATGAAAAAGGAGGCATCCCTCCCTTCTCCATGTCGTCCAAAACAAGAAGGGGGCATCCAAGAGTTGGATACCCCAACATCCCACACGCAACATCCCCTTTCTCCTCTTCTTCTTGGAGTGTTTTATAAGGTTTTTGTTGCTGTATTTTGGGCATCAAAGAGGGTTTCTTCTACTAATTTTATAACAAAAAATTGGAGAAAAAATATTCTTCCCAAAGAGAGATAGATCAAGAAAGAAGAAGGGTCTTCTTTCTTGTGCACAGCCTTGAAGAAGGAGTTCTTTTTTTAGATTTTTTTTTATTTTTTTTAAGATAAAAATCAGATTAGATTTAATTTTTAACATAAAAAATTTAGAGAAAAAATACTAAAAAAATTTGATTGGATGTTTGGAGCTCCCTAGAGTTCTAGATAAAGGAAGAAGAAGGGTCTTCTTTCTTGTGCGCAGCCTTGAAGAAGAAGGAGTTCTTCTTTTAAATTTTTTTTTAATTTTTTTCTAAGATTAAAATTAGATTAGATCTAATTTTTAATATAAATATTTAAATAAAAAATATCAAAAAAATCTAGTTGGGCATAAGGGGCTTCTTAGAGTTCTAGATCAAAGAGAAAAATGAAGAAGAAGAGAGAAGAATGATTTTTCTCTTAGATCTCTCTTTTGGATTCTTCTAGGGCTCAAGATCTTCTATAATTTTTAATATAAAAAAAAATAAAAAAAAAATTCTTCTCAAAGGTGTGAAAGGAAGAGAGAAAGATTCTCTCTTATGCGTAAAAAATTGAGAAGAAAGAGTTCTTCTTTTGATCTCTATTATAGAGATCAGATACATGGATCCAGAAAGAAAAAGAGAGAATCTCCTTATTTTTTATCTTTATTACATTTCTCTTAGATCAATCAAAGGATGGTATCCTCACCAGCTAGTACTCCTAAAGAGATCGATCAGCACAAGGACTTCGTGTGGATATCCATAGAGGCCGAATACGTGTACAGCTGCAAAGCATCATGAAGAATTAAGTGCTATGAATTTTAGATGCGGTGATCTGCTACCCACGCTCAAGTATAAAATTTTAAATTCAATTAATATTTAGATATGATCTAAACATAAATTAGATATATTCTATACTTGCTGAATTTTAGATTTTAGTTAAGGATACATGCATATTAGTTTATGTCATAGATCCTGTATGGTGATTTAAATTTGATCTATGCATGCATTGTAGATTAAATTATTTAATCTATATATATTCTACTATAAATTTTTTAAAAATACATGCACGTCACCCACCATGCTTTCCTTCAAATGGTATCGAAGCTAAGTTCTTTATGACATGAACATATATGCATGTAGAGTTGAAATCTAGATTTAGCAATGCATGAGATGTGTTATGATCTGATTTTAAATATGATCTAATATAAAATTAGATTTAATATAATTTAGATTAGATCTAAATTTTACATATATAATATATAAATTAGATTAGATGTTCTGAGTAGCAAAGTACTCAAATAGGATAATCACCAAGCCATCCGATCATAGAAGCAAGTCGGGTTACATGACCTTCTCTTCTCATTCAATGGGGTGCTTTTTGTGGCATGTAGGGGTGCCACTATGAGGTACAATAAAGAAGAAAGCAAAAGAAGAAAACTTACTCTTCTGTAAAATCTTGGACCTTGAAACTCTATGATTTATTACATATGACACAGCATGAATTGTATGAAAAGTAAAACATCTAATCTATATGATTAAAATTATTTTAATCATGAAAATAAAATTTAAAATCATAAAATATTTAGATATGACCTAAAGATTATTATGATTAATTTTATTTTAGTTTATGCAAAAATTTTTAGATCTGAAAATATGTGATACCTATTGGCATGCCAACTGAGCTGACAAGTTTTGAATTGAGTCGATGCAGTCCTCTACTTTTATCGGTTCAGTGTTGACTGATCCAACCTTGTTGTCTTAGGCTGAACAGTAATAGTTACTATTCATAATTAGTTAGTTGATCAAATATCAAACTTAGTCGACTCACTGAAGTGAGCCAACTCAATTCAGGGGTGAGCTGATCTAGTTTTCAGACCAAAAAAATTTTATATAAAAATAATATAAAATTATTTTATAAAAATTGAAATGGTTTCAATTAATAATCTTAATCCATATTAATGCTATACTTAATTAAAAATCAAAAAATATATTTTAGATCTAGAATTGTGATTAAAGATCTAATGACATTGCATAAAATATGGGGCATGGGTTATCTCAAATCAGATCTTTTCAATTGGGTTAGACCTAAGGTTAGAATCAAAGACTTAATAGACTAGAAAGAGTAGTTGATCTAATCTTACCAATAGTTGATTTAGATTAGATCAAGGATACTCTAAATTAAAAAAAAAAAGTTATAATTGATCGAGTCCATATCTTTGATCAAACCAAATGGACCTTAATTGAAGCTCAAAGGTTAAGCCCGAGTCATTAGGCTAATTAGATCATTAGGTGACTCAAGTTGACTCATATTGTTAAGATTAATCAATATGACTGATTTAGGTGCCCTGAACCGACTTATCTCTAATCTTTCTCATGACTTGGTAAAGTCAGTGGGAGGATCTACGACATGTCGGTTGGACCCACTATTCACTAGTCCTTTTTATGACTTGATGAAATCAGTGGGAAGATTTATGACTTGTAGGTCGACTAATATTTTATAAAATAAATTAATCAAAATTTTTAAATTATTAGGTCCATAAAATGAGCTAGTCATGACAATAACTAGATCATAGCCTCCCATTAAGGTGCATCATAAGGAGTCTAATATTTGAAATAGGCATTGAAGGTGCCACACACTTGGTGTCTATTACGTATTAGAATTATCATCCATTATATGACCATCTTGTTGTGCTTTCAGATCAATGCTCAGATTGGCCGAGCTACACTTGGGCCTGACATCCATTTTGTTGGATGTACTTGATGTTGTCATGTTAATGGTTAGATCTAATCAAAATTTTCAGTGGAGGTGCCACATGCCTGCTGAAGGGATGCTTGGGGCAAAATCTAATTGCTAGAAATTATTTGGAGAAACAATTGGTTATGAACCTACCCATGGATGCACTAAGGTTGGTCAAGCCACACTCGAGCCTAAATGTAGTCTGTGTAAATTCTAACACCCACTAAGAAATTAAAGTAATTTCTTGGATTGGAGGTAGAGGCTACCAATTCGTATAAAATAGTGGAAGAACTTTTAGACTAAAATCTAAGTCTTTAGGCTTAAAATAATTTATATACTGATAGATCAATTATTTTCTTTTCAGAAATGGCTAGAAAATTATCGCTCTCTTTACTGTTAGACAGTGAAATTGTTATTAGACCTAACTTTGATAGTCAGTATTAGAAGTTAAGTATAATTTTTGGGCAATTTGATCAAGAAGTCTCAGGCTAATCCAAATAGGCTTAAAAGAGAAACAGCAAATGATTGCCAGTCAAGATAGTTATATGATAACTCCTTGAAGTTTCTCTATTAGTAATCCTACTATTAGGGTATAGGATACCGACAGTATAAGTCATATTTGCAAATAGTTGTAAAAGACTTCAAGATAGTAGAAGATTTGAAAACAGCAAGAGAGTCTAGAGTGCAAGACATAAAAGTCCGTTCCAGTCTTAATATTAAGAATCATCGAACTTGTTCTCAATCCTGAAGAAGTCATTTTAAGTGATTATCACTATTGTCCAATCTTATTGATGGTGTCAATAAGTACGATTATTGTAATATCATTGTGAATGATACTACAACAATGAGTGGACAATTGAAAATGATATAAACTCAGTACCATAGCCTATTAGTGTAGTGTACACGTCTGACTAGCACTGTAGATTAGATAATGTCACTAAAGCCTGCTTTTGGCATAGTTGACTTAGTCACCTTTTATTGGAAAGGGTGAATGAGCCAGTGATATTCTGAATTTAGTACATATTGATGTATTTATACTCATAAATATTAGTACCAAAAGAGGGCTTTACTACTTCATTAAATCTCTGACGATCTATCTTGACATGGGTGCATCTTGCTTATCAAGCACAAATTCGAGTCGATTGAAATGTTCAAATGATTCCGTAATGAGGTAGAAAAGCAAACTGTAAAGAGTATTAGAATTCATCGATTTGACTAATGAAGTGAATACCTTTACAGTAAATTTTGACATATTTTGAAGAAAAATAAATTATCTCTTAATGGACCTCTCCTAGGACATCACTCTTTTTAAAAGGATGTCTGAAAGGAGGAATTGAACCTTGTTAGACATGGTTCGATCCACTATGGGGTTTGCTGATCTGCCTGAGATTATATTTTTAGAGACTACTTGATATGTGCTCGAGAATATTCTGAGCAAATCGATCACCAAAACTCCATATGGGATATAGACTTGGATAATTCGATACTCTCTTGCTTTGACGTTTGGGGTGTCAAGCTTATGTGAAATATTTACAAACCGACTAGTTTGGATCTTGGTTTGATAAATATTATTTTAGAGATATTTTTTCTACCTTCTGGATGGACATAAGATGTTCATGAATCTTAAGACATTCTTTTTGAAAAAGAAGTTTCTTGGTGAAGAAACTGATGCCGTTAAGAGCAAACTTGGTAAAGCTTGATAGGTAGAGGAATCGACTCTGACACAAACCAATATAACCAGAGTTGATTAGATCAAATTCGGAGCCCGATGTAAAGGCATCCTTGAATAGATATAGTAGAGTACCATATCAGCTGAACAAATACTTTAATTTTTAGGTTGAGAATGGAGATTTGATCTCCCATACAGATGCAATACAGGGACCTAACATTGAGAAGTAGCTTGGAGCCATTAAATCTGAAATGAAGTCCATGAAGATCAATGAGGTATGGACATTTATTGATTCACCTAAAGAGATAAGACCCATAAGGTGTGAGTGGATTTTAGATGGATAAGAGGCGCAGACGGAAAGGTGGAGACCTATTAATTTGGTCTGATTGCTGATAAACACTTAATTTAAGTCATTTAAAGTAGAAAATTATATTTAATTTATTTTATTTATTAAGAATTTGATGTTTCTTTTTATGTTTTATAGAAAAAATGATCGTCGATATAAAGAGTCCAATTCATAGATCAAAAAGACTCAAGTTTGAAGAAATTTGGAATTAAAATAAAATTAAAATAAAAGAAGGATGCATATGGTATTATAGAAAATGAAGATACTATGCAAGGAATCCAAAAGGATATAGATGTCATTATGAAGAAACTTTTGTTTCTTTTTGGAATATACAAAGAATGTTCACGTGAATTCAAAAAAAAAATTGATGCTCTGGGCGTGCGTGAACACCAGCGCGTGAACGCCCGCGCGTGGATGCGACGCGGATGCGGGATGGATGCGATGCAGATGTGGGACGGATGCGGACGCAGGACAGACGCGGGCAAACACGGATCGCGGCAGCAGCGCAGGACGCGGAACGCATGAGGCATGGACGTGGCGTGGCCATGAGCACGGGCACGGGTGCAGCATCGCGCGGGTGTGGGCGCACGACAGACGGGTTCACAAGAAATTTTTGATGGCGGTCAAACAAATGCTTATTAAAGGAAAAAAATTAATATTTAGAAATATTTTGAAAGATTTATATTTTCTTTAGTCCCACATCGAAAAATCATATAAAACTCCTCCCTCCTAACACCTATAAAAAGACTTTTGTACTCCCATTGGGGGGAGCCCAGAAATTCTTCTAGAGCCTTGCATAGAGGAATAGAAAGGGACTACTTCATGAGCAGCTAGGCTAGCAGTCTCGGGAGTGGAGAAGAAATTTTGTAACGACATAGAGATGGTTTATTGTTCTAAACTTTCCTGTATTTCTTTATATGCAATAAAGATTATGCTTTTTATTTAAATTATCATGAGTTCTTTATTTGCTCCCTTTCATATGCTTTTATTTATGCTTTCTTGTTAGATTAATATTAGGAACAACTTTTACTTTTCGGAGACGCACCGTGATCTATGGATACGGGGCGTGCCGAGAAAAGAAGAGTTGTTTACCTAGTACTTTTCAGAGACGCGTCGTGATCTACGGATACGGAGCGTGCCGAAGAAAGACAGGTATTTTTCTTAAGATTAATCATATTTATTTAGTTAAAAAAGAGATACAACTCTGCTAGTGCAAATTAATTCAAAACTCCCGAGCTCTTAATTCTCTAATTACCTCAATTTTAAGATAATTTATTTTCTAAATCAAAAACAACGCTTCTTTCTGTTATTTTGCAATCTCAACTTAGCCCAAGGTCCCTAAGGATACGATCTCGACTCATCCTACCTACGTAGTGAGTAGAGTTATTTTTGGTGCTATCAACGACTACGCATCAAATTTTGGCACCGTTGCCGGGGATCTTGGCACGGTTGAATTAAAAAATTGAAAAAAAAAATTAAAAAAAAAAATACTTTTCAATTTTTATTTCTCGTTTTAAATTTTTTTTTCTTCAGTGCTTTCTAGCTAGATAATCTTATTTGCATAATTACAGAATTACCTTGCATAACTAATTTACTACTTAGAAATTTTGCTGCTTAGAATAATTTGCTACTTTTTATAGCCTAGTGATTTATTGCTTTTTAGACTTAATCACTTAATTTTATTTTCTTGCAAAACTAAAAAAAAATTATAAAAATATATAAAAAGATAAAATTATAAAAAAAAAAAAAGAAGCCACTGACATTTCATAACACTTAACTAAAACAGCGTAACCTCAAATATAAAAATTTCTAACTTGATTGGACACCTTGTTTCTTTGCATTGCATCTCCATAATTAATCTTAAGGGCAATAACCCATTAACCAGATAAGGTGGGGATTTGATCACCATTTCTTGGCCCATAAATCACCCCCTTGCATTTGCATAACCTAGACCTTAATCTAAAATCAACTAGACGTCAGCCCTAGGAATTTCGAGCTCAATAGGATAAGAAAGCTCTAGAGTTGAACCAAGTGCGGATTGGTTAATTGCTCGGTGTCTAAGGCAAGTGGTTAAAGAAAGTGGTTTTCAATTGGTTCCGTTGACTGACCTGGCCAACTTAGTTGGTGTCTAAGGAAAGCAACGAGCAGAAAACCTCCCACATCTTACGCTTACCTGGCCGAGTCAGTTAGTCAGTCTTGAGCTTGGAGTGCTCAAAGACAGTCTTGAAAGTTAGGAGCTGTCTAGATCTAAGTTAACCTTAGGATAGAGAGTCTATGATTGTTTAAGTTGATTGCAATTAACATTTAAACATTAACTAATTTCTCCCTTTTCATAGATTTAAGATTCTTAGGTTCTTCTCTTTAGATTTTCTTCATTCTTTTTTCACTTTATTATAAAAATATATATTATAAAAAAAAAAAAATTGTGTTTGCTCTACAGTATAATTGTAAGGTGTATGCTTGACCGTAGATCGTTACGACCAGAAATCCAACCTTTTGATCCAGAAATAGAAAGAACCTTTAGAGCCAATAGACGTAAAAATATGGACCGAAATCAGGAGAATGATCCACCCAAGCAATTGAAGGAGTACTTTACTCCTTCCACATATACCTACTCTCCTTGTATTCAAGTGCCCCCTGTGGAGGCCACTCAATATGAAATTAAGTCCAGTATAATCCAAATGTTACCTTCATTTTATGGACTTAGTAATGAGGACCCTTATAAACATCTTGAAGAATTTTTTGAAATATGCTCAACTGTCAAAATTCACAACTTCTCCGATGATGCTCTTAGGTTGAAATTATTCCCTTTTTCACTTAAGGACGAAGCCAAATACTAGCTACATACTTTGGATTCCACGACTATATCAACCTGAGACCAGCTGCAAGGAGAGTTTCTCAAGAAATATTTTCCCATAGGAAAAACTAATCAAATAAGGAAAGCCATAACTAGTTTTTCCCAATTAGATGGAGAAATATTTCATGAAACATGGGAGAGATTAAAGGACCTTATTAGAAAATATCCCCACCATGCTGTACCCAAGTGGCAGTTAATCCAATATTTTTATGATGGACTCTCTGAAAGATATCGACAAATGGTCGATGCATCATGCGGTGGGACATTTATGCTGAAAAGTGAGGATGAGGCATGGCAACTGTTTGAAATTTTAAATGAAAATTCATTACATCATATGTCTACCTCTATTAGAGATAAACCCATGTTAAACCCAGAAAGAGGTGGAATATATGAAGTAGGAAATGCCATAGATATCCATCAAAAGGTAGATGAACTGTCCCAAAAATTAGATCGTCTTCTAAATACTGGACAATCCCCGATTCCACCTAACCCAATCCAAGAAGTTTGTGCATTGTGTGCAAGTCCGAACCATTTTGTTAGTGAATGCCCAGTCGCACCTCAATTTTCTGAGTTTGTGCACGAGCAGGTTCAGCAAGCTCAAGTCCAACAAGCTCGCAGACCAGGAACGATCCATATTTGAACACTTATAACCCCGACTGGAGAAACCATCCAAATTTTTTCTGGAGACCACAACCAGTGGTTGGTCCTGCCACACCTCGACCTCAATATCAAGACTCAACATATAGGCATGGACCATACCATCAATTTCAAAATGTTCCTCAACTGTCTACTACTGGTCACAGCTCGGCTTTTGAGGAAAAAGTCTTGAAAGTACTAGAATGATTAGAAGTCAACACTCAGACCCTTAACTCTCACACACAATCCATTGCTAAGCTAGAGACCTAAATAGGTCAACTAGCAACTGCATTCAGTAGGAGGGAAGGAGGAAAATTACCTAGCCAACCCGAAAGCAACCCAAGAGGGCAATTTGTGATTGAGAGTTCTAATACCCCAGAAGCTTTTTCTGAACATGCCAAATCAATCATGACTCTGAGAAGTGGGAAGGTCATTGAACACACTAGTAAAACCAATGAGACCGACCTTAAATCTCTAATCGAATCCAAATCACCCAAGAATAAGGAGGACCTGAAAATAGAGAAGGAACCAACTGCACCGGAATCATCTTACTTGCCTAAAGCCCCATTTCCGGATGCCCTAAAAGCCCCTATTCATGCAGATAAGAAGGGAGGAAAACTTGATGAGATGTTGGAATTATTTAAGCAAGTCCAAATTAATCTTTCCCTTTTAGACAGAATCAAACAGGTCCCTGCTTATGCCAAATTTTTGAAGGATTTGTGCACCCAAAAATGTAAATCTAGATCACAAATCCCAAAGAAAGTACGTCTCACTGAACAGGCTAGTTCTGTCTTCCAGCATGCCACTCTTCCAAAGCTTAAGGACCCAAGAGCCCCCATCATTTCCTGTGTTATAGGAGATTATCACATTGAAAAAGCTCTTCTGGATTTAGGGGCAAGTGTGAATCTTTTACCTAGTTCGGTGTATGAACTTTTTGGATTTGGAGAACTGAAACCCACATCAGTCACACTGCAGTTAGCCGACAGATCAATTAAGGAACCACGTGGAATGCTTGAGGATATCTTGGTCAAGATAGATGAGTTTTACTTTCCAGTTGATTTTCTGGTTCTCGATATGGAATTAAGTGGCAACCCCAGACAAATTCCCATTATCTTAGGACAACCCTTTCTAGCTACGGCAAATGCATGCATTAATTATAGGACAGGAGTCATGGACGTATCGTTTGGGAATAAGAAACTAAGACTGAATGTGTTTGGTGCTTTCCAAGGACCATCAATGGATAGTTGCTTCGAAGTAGATACACTAGAAGATATTATAGAAGATGCAACACCTATAATTCTAGCACCAGACCCCTTAGATACTTGCTTGGCTCACTTTGGAGTGTGTGACTTTGAGGAATATATGAAAGAAGTTAACATCTTGTTAGATACACCACACGATAAAACCACTCCTCCATGGACAATCAAGTATAAGCCATTGCCCACATTAGCCAGTACACCAATAGTCCCATCTTTAGAATCACCACCTACGTTAGAATTGAAACCTCTTCCTGCTACGCTTAAGTATGTATTTTTAGGACTCAATGACACCCTCCCGACAATCATTGCATCAGACTTGACCCCTAATCAGGAAGAACAATTGGTTGGTATTCTGAAGGAACACAAAGAGGCTATCGGTTGGTCCATTACCGATTTAAAAGAAATTGACCCCTCCATTTGCATGCACCATATTCATTTTGAGGAACATGCCAAACCCCATCGAGATATGCAGAGGAGATTGAACCCAAACATGCGTGAAGTAGTAAAGAAAGAGGTGGTAAAGTGGTTAGATGCTGGAATTATCTATCCCATATCCGATAGTAAATGGGTCAGTCCCACTCAAGTAGTACCTAAGAAATCTGGTATTACTGTGGTGGAGAACGAAGAAGGTGAACTACTTCCAACTCGCATATCATCTGAATGGCGAGTATGCATAGATTATAGAAAACTGAATGCCGTTACTAGGAAGGATCATTTTTCATTGCCCTTCATCGACCAAATCCTAGAACGGTTAGCAGGACAAAGTATCTACTATTTTCTTGATGGTTATTCAGGGTACAATCAAGTACCTGTATTTTTGGATGATCAAGAAAAAACTACCTTCACCTGTCCCTATGGCACCTTCACTTTTCGACGTATGCCATTCGAGCTTTGCAATGCATCCGCTACATTTCAACGGTGCATACTGGCCATTTTTTCGGATATGGTGGACAAATATCTTGAAGTTTTTATGGATGATTTTTCTGTGTTTGGAACCACCTTTGAGGATTGTCTCCATAATCTTTCCAAAGTTCTTAAACGGTGTATGGAGACAAATCTTGTCCTAAGTTGGGAAAAGAGCCATTTCATGGTGCAGAAAGGAATTGTATTAGGACATATTATTTCTGAAAAAGGGATCGAGGTAGATAAAGCCAAAGTTGAGGTTATTTCAAAACTACCACCCCCTACTTCGGTCCGACAAATACGATCTTTCTTAGGTCATGCCAGATTTTATAGACGCTTCATCAAAGACTTTAGCAAGATTTCAAGACCCTTGTGCAATCTGTTGGCCAAGGATACACCATTTGTCTTTGATGAAGACTGTTTGAAAGCGTTCAACACATTACGAACAACCCTGACAACAGCACCCATAATAAAACCCCCTGACTGGTCCATTCTATTTGAGATTATGTGTGATGCCTCTGACTTTGCAATAGGTGCCGTCTTAGACCAAAAAATCAATAAGGAGCCACATGTGATCTATTATGCTAGCAAGACTCTTTCTGATGCCCAATTAAACTACACCACAACAGAAAAAGAGCTACTAGCAGCAGTGTTCGCCCTTGAAAAATTTCACTCATATCTGTTAGGGTCTAAGGTTCTAGTTTACTCTGATCATGCGGCTCTGAAATATCTCCTCTCAAAGAAAGATACTAAACCGCGTTTGATCAGATGGATCCTTCTTTTACAAGAATTTGATCTGAAAATCCGAGATAAGAAGGGTTCTGAGAATGTGGTAGCTGATCACATCTCCAGGATCTTAGTTGAACACACGATAGGCATAGATGAGGTCAAAGAAAAATTTCCTGACGAACAACTTTTCGCAATCTCCTCTAGCCGTCCTCCATGGTTTGCCCATATTGTCAATTACTTGTCAACAGGACAAGTACCTTCTCACTGGACAAAACAAGAAAAGGATCGATTTTTCTCGTAAATTAAACATTATTTCTAGGAAGACCCTGAACTATTCAAATACTGTCCTGACCAAGTTATTCGCCGTTGTATCCCCGAGAGTGAATTCCAAAGCATTCTCACTTTTTGCCATTCTTCGGCATGTGGGGGACATTTTAGTGGAAGAAAAACTGCAGCAAAAGTACTGCAGAGTGGGTTTTATTGGCCAACACTTTTCAAGGATGCACATGAATTTGACCGAAGTTGTCTGCGATGTCAGCAAACAAGAAATTTATCCAAGAAGGATATGATATCGCTGACCCCCATTTTAGTAGTAGAAATCTTCGATGTTTGGGAGATTGATTTCATGGGACCTTTTCCAGCCTCATTTGGATTTGAATATATTCTGGTGGCAGTTGATTACATATCAAAATGGGTGGAGGCAATAGCTACACGGACTAATGATAATAAAATTATAATTAGTTTTATCCAACGAAACATCATTAGTCGATTTGGCTTCCCAAGGATGATCATTAGTGATGGGGGGACTCATTTTACGAATAAACATTTTGAAGCACTTATGAAAAAATATAATATTTCACACAAAGTGGCCACACCATATCACCCCCAAACTAATGGTCAGGTAGAGGTGTCAAATAGGGAGATTAAATATATCCTAGAAAAGACGGTTAGGCCCGATAGAAAGGATTGGTCTCTTCGCTTAGATGATGCATTATGGGCTTACCGTACTGCTTTTAAAACACCCATAGGAATGTCTCCCTATCGACTTGTATTCAGAAAAGCTTGTCATTTGTCGGTGGAATTGGAACATCGTGTATTTTGGGCCATACGGCAATTTAACTTTGATATAAAAAATGCAGGTTCCAATAGGAGACTCCAATTAAATGAACTTGAAGAGCTACGCAATGAAGCATATGAGAGTGTCAAAATTTATAAGGCGCGAACTAAAGCATACCATGATAAATTTATTACACAAAAAATATTCGAGCCCAATCAAAAAGTTTGGCTCTTCAATTCTAAATTGCGTCTGTTTCCTGAAAAATTTCGCTCACGTTGGGACGGACCTTTCATTGTAACTCAGGTATTTCCTCATGGAGCTATAGAACTCAAAAATCCTAAACAGGGGAACACTTTTAAAGTGAATGGTCAGTGATTGAAACCTTACATAGATGAAATTAGTGATGGAGAATTAATTGAATCTGTTGATTTAGTGGATCCAAAACTGTCATAATACTCAATTCAGTCTGGCTGAAGACGTAAAACTTAGCGCTTGTTGGGAGGCAACCCAACGATTTCATATTTTTTACTTTACCGCAGCTACAGGAATTTAGAACAAGAGCCTATTAATCAATGAAGCTATCTTCAACTTTCGAAGCAAAATTATCCCAGGTGCACTCTCTCCTTTTATTTTCTTTGCTTTCCTACTCCATTGAGGACAATGTAGATTAAGTTGGGGGGGAAAGAAAATTAATCAAATCTTTGAGTATGGTCAGAAATAATTAGTTTTGTGTATTCAAATTTTATTTTGATTAAGAGTCAATTAGACATCCTAATAAATGAATGATTAATGGTCAAGATAATTTTAAGAGATACTGAGGAATAAATTATTAAGAAAACCCAATGAATGGTAGGGTTTAAACTAGACCAAATTTTAGGAGTGATTCTACAACCCTCTTCTTACTGATCTCAATAAAGAATCTGCTTCATGAGAAATTGGGTGGAAAGATTGAGGTATGCAAAAATTCTTCTTAAAAAAAAAAAAAAAAAAAAAAAAAAAACAACATTGGTTTCCTACTGAGTAACCAGGCCCTTTCGCCTAAGTAAGCGTTGTGGTTCGCGTAAAAAGGTAGGCAATATTATATATAAAAATAATAATAATAATAATAATATATATATTAAGGAGACTAAATTGCAAGAAGATAATAAACCTCTTTCCCATTAAGTTAGAGGATTTAAAGAGTAAAGTGGGGAGTTGCTAAAAGAAAAGCTCTGAAATTTCTTTAGTTAATACTCAACCACTAATTGGGTTAAATTGATAATCCAATGAAATATCTCTTTAATGGTTTGACCAAGTATCATCTACCTTTTGGGATGCCTAACCTAATTTTTGATTCAAGATCGAGTCGGTACACAATGCTGATATATCTATTTTACTCGAGGACGAGCAAAATTTAAGTTGGGGGGTGTGATAAACACTTAATTTAAGTCATTTAAAGTAAAAAATTATATTTAATTTATTTTATTTATTAAGAATTTGATGTTTCTTTTTATGTTTTACAGGAAAGATGATCGTCGATACAAAGAGTCCAATTCATAGATCAAAAAGACTCAAGTTTGAAGAAATTTGGAATTAAAATAAAATTAAAATAAAAGAAGGATGCTTATGGTATTATAGAAAATGAAGATACTATGCAAGGAATCCAAAAGGATATAGATGTCATTATGAAGAAACTTTTGTTTCTTTTTGGAATATACAAAGAATGTTCACGTGAATTCAAAAAAAAAATTGATGCTCTAGGCGTGCGTGAACACCAGTGCGTGAACACCAGCGCGTGAATGCCCGCGCGTGGACGCGACGCAGACGCGGGACGGATGCGATGCAGACGTGGGATGGATGCAGACGCGGGCAAACACGGATCGCGGTAGCAGCGCAGGATGCGGAACGCATGAGGCATGGACGTGGCGTGGCCGTGAGCACGGGCACGGGTGCAGCATCGCGCGGGTGTGGGCGCACGGCAGACGGGTTCACAAGGAATTTTTGATGGCGGTCAAACAAATACTTATTAAAGGAAAAAAATTAATATTTAGAAATATTTTGAAAGATTTATATTTTCTTTAGTCTCACATCGGAAAATCATGTAAAACTCCTCCCTTCTAACACCTATAAAAAGATTTTTGTACTCCCATTGGGGGGAGCCCAGAAATTCTTCTAGAGCCTTGCATAGAGGAGTAGAAAGGGACTACTTCATGAGCAGCTAGGCTAGCAGTCTCGGGAGTGGAGAAAAAATTTTGTAACGACACAGAGATGGTTTATTGTTCTAAAATTTCCTGTATTTCTTTATATGCAATAAAGATTATGCTTTTTATTTAAATTGTCATGAGTTCTTTATTTGCTCCCTTTCATATGCTTTTATTTATGCTTTCTTGTTAGATTAATATTAGGAACAACTTTTACTTTCTGGAGACACGTCGTGATCTATGGATACGGGGCGTGCCGAGGAAAGAAGAGTTGTTTACCTAGTACTTTCTGGAGATGCGCCGTGATCTACGGATACGGAGTGTGCCGAGGAAAGACAGGTATTTTTCCTAAGATTAATCATATTTATTTAGTTAAAAAAGAGATACAACTCTGCTAGTGCAAATTAATTCAAAACTCCCAAGCTCTTAATTCTCTAATTACCTCAATTTTAAGATAATTTATTTTCTAAATCAAAAACAACGCTTCTTTCTTTTATTTTGCAATCTCAACTTAGCCCAAGGTCCCTGAGGATACGATCTCGACTCATCCTACCTACGTAGTGAGTAGAGTTATTTTTTTGGTGCTATCAACGACTGCCAAAAGATTTCATCAAAATTATAATGTTGACTATGATGAGAAGTTTTTCTTGTGGCAATCCACAAATCCATTTGGATTGAATCAAACTTCTTGAAGTTGGAATATACATTTCGAAAGTATGGTTTTGTTGAGAATAAAGCAGAATCCTGTATGTACAAATGGGCTATTAATTCTATAAAAATATTCTTTATGTTGTTTGGATGAAATTCTCTTAATCGAGAATGACATCCCTCCATTACAGGGAATATAAGCTTGGTTGTCATCTCCATTCTCCATAAAAATTTGGAAGGTTATTAGAACCATCATTAAATATTTATGAAGTACTAGGGATAAATGATTTATTTATAGAGAATCTGATTTAAAACTTATGGAATATTGATTTTAGTTTCTAATCGGATCGAAATAACAAAGTTGTGTCAGGTTATGTTTTTATCCTATAAAGAGGAGTGACATGCTGGAAAAGTTTCATGCAGTATTCAGTAGCCAATTTTATTTACGATACAGAGTTCTTTGTGATATTTTATGTTGGTAAAAAAATTATTTAGTTATGAAAATTCATCAGCAAGCATGGAGTGGCACCTTCCATTGATGGTCCAATCTTTCTGTATTGACAGTAGTACTGGAGTCATAGCTCAAGCTGAAGAACCGATGTTCCATCTAAAAACCAAACACTTTCTGTATTACAATTACCTTGTTCGATAAGATCAAAATAAAATCGACCTTAGAAAGATTGACTGAAACAAGAACTTGACCAACTCATTGTCAAGAGTAATCAGATCTAATGAGTTCGATGATCTAAAATGGAAGATGGATATTTGATACCGATCTGATTAGCTTTAGTCCAAATAAGAGTTATTGAAAAATGTGTCCTAAAGCTAATCATCTAGGTTGTAGATGATTATGCTCTATACAAGTATATGAATTACAAAATGATAAATGATATCTAATAGATTCATCATAAGGAATATATTTTCTAAAATAGAACTCATATGTTATGATGAAGTCCTTAGAATTACTACTAAAATAATAAAGGAGAATTTATCATGTAGTTCTTAAATCCTACTCGCGATCAAATGATACAATTATCACAAGAATAATAATTGTATCAAGTGAAGGTCGTTGTATGCCATATTTGTTAGTTGTCCTTTTAACCAAGATGTATGGTGACACGGGTATGGCATACGACTGATATATAAGAGTATATTTTACTAAGCGTGACCACTTTCAGAGCACTCTACTATCAAAGACTTTAATGATAGGATATGGGTATATGTGTCCCTCTGACCTGAGATTGTCTTGATGACTTGCAAGCAACTCACTGTGCTTTTATGCTGGACAATCCAAATTTTTAATTCGATGACGAAAGATTTCTGGATACAGTCAAGTACTTGTAAGTCTGAGTGCAAGTCAAGATGGGATTAACCGCTCTAAGTAAAATTGAAGATGATGCATCATTATATTTCAATTCAGCAAAATTTTAGCCAAAATAATCCTAGTGAGGAGTCACAGGATTTTTAAGGTTGAGATACAATGTGGACCACTCTTCCTGGGTTGATAGTTTAACCCTTAATCATCTTTGAGCATCAAGTGTCAAAGGGATGAATTATACGGTAACTATATCCACATAGGTTCTAGAGTATTGCTAGGCATATATTCGACCTATCCGGATGTTGGGTCCCATTGCTACATGATTACATCAATTAGTATAAAAATTATTCTTATGCTACCAACTTAGATTCGAACCTATGGGGTCACACACATAGAAGTACCTATCTGATCAAATAATCGATCGACGATTATGAATCATTGAAGGAATTAATTATCAATTTGATGGATGATTAATTCTATGCAAAAGTTACAATAAATTATTTACTAATAATTGATAAATTAAAAAAATAATTAATTAATAATATAATTATTAATTAGCTCAATTTCATTGAGTAATGGAGATTGGATTAGTTCTAATTGAATTGGATTTAATTAGAATTATTTTGGATTGATTGGATGCATCCTTTTTGAATAATAGAGCTTATTCCAATTGATCTCAAGGATGCATGAATATGATTCAATCATTTTTATATAGACTTGGATTGGATCTAACTCTATTAGATAATAGGCTTGATTGGATCAAGCCCTATTATCAAACAACTTTCTTGATCTCCATCAAGAATCAATCCTTGGATCAATGGGATTTTAATCTAACTAATTCAAAAATCGATTGGGGCCTAATATGTTTGATAATTTGGCTAGGATCTAATTAGTTAGTTTGTTATAACTAATTCTTAAGTTAGTTAGGATTGGATCCAAGAATTAGTTAGAATTTGATCAAGATCTTGAATTTTATTTGGAATAGGACTAAACCCAAACCATATGTGCCATCTTAATCTCCATGCCCCATTCCCTTTTAATGTGAAAAAGAAACCCCATGCCCCACTAAGATGTGTGCCCTCTTTCTTCTCTTTCGTGCATGAAAAAGGAGGCATCCCTCCCTTCTCCATGTTGCCCAAAACAAGAAGGGGGCATCCAAGAGTTGGACGCCCCAACATCTCACATGCAACATCCCCTTTCTCCTCTTCTTCTTGGAGTGTTTTATGAGGTTTTCATTACTGGATTTTGGGCATCAAAGAGGGCTTCTTCTGCTGATTTTATAGTAGAAAATTAAAGAAAAAAAGTTCTTCCCAAAGAGAGATGGATCAAGGAAGAAGAAGGATCTTCTTTTTTGTGCGCAGCCTTGAAGAAGGAGTTCATTCAGATTTTTTTTTTTTTTTTTAAGATAAAAATCAGATTAGATTTGATTTTAATATAAAAATTTAGAAAAAATATATAAAAAAAATTTGGTTGGACGTTTGGGGCTCCCTAGAGTTCTAGATCAAGGAAAAAGAAGGGTTTTCTTTCTTGTGCACAACCTTGAAGAAGAAGGAGTTCTTCTTCTAGATTTTTTTTTTATTTTTTTTAAGATAAAAATTAAATTAGATCTAATTTTTAATATAAAAATTTAGAGAAGAAATATCAAAAAAATCTGATTGGATGTAAGAGGCTTCCTGGAGTTCTAAATCAAGGAGAAAAAGGAAGAAGAAGAGAGAAGAACGGTTCTTCTCTTAGGTCTCTCTTTTGGATTCTTCTAGGGTTCAAGATCTCCTATAATTTTTAGTATAAAAAATTAGATTAGATCTGATTTTCATCATAAAAAATTAAAAAAAAAGTTCTTCTCAAAGATATGAAAGGAAGAGAGAAAGGTTCTCTTTTGTGCGTGAAAAATTGAGAAGAAAGGGTTATTGTCTTGATCTCTATTGTAGAGATCAGATACATGGATCTAGAAAAAAAAGGAGAGGATCTCCTTATTCTTCATCTTCATTATATTTCTATTAGATCAGTCAAAAGATGGTGTCCTCACGAGCTAGCACTCCCGGGGAGATCGATCAGCACAAGGGCTTCGTGTGGATACCCGTAGAGACCGTACGCATGTGCAGCTGTCAAGCATCATGAAGAACCAAGTACTATGAATTTAGATATGATGATCTGCTACTCATGCTCAGGTATAAAGTTTTAAATTTAATTAATATTTAGATATGATCTAAATATAAATTAGATATGTTTTATACTTGCTGAATTTTAGATTTCTGTTATGAATACATGCATATTAGTTCATGTCATAGATCTTGTATGGTAATTTAGATTTGATCTATGCATGTATTGTAGATTAAATTATTTAATCTATATATATTTTACTATAATTTTTTTGAAAATGTATGTACATCACCCATCATGCTGCAAAGTAAAAACTCCTAGGTACAGTTATCGTGTGATTCAATTTTTCTATCATGAGTTCTGACTTAATGGAGGTCATAGAGAACTCGTCAAATCCCATCATCAGTCATATGCTAGATTGACTCGACTAAAATTTACTTGCGAATCCCATGAAAACTCTTTTTCTGTATTCACACTTGCTTTGGCCAAAGATTTTTTGAACTGAGTCTTACAAATCACATAGGACTTCTCCTTTTCTACCAAGGTCAATAGATTCTATTTAGGTGCATCCTACTCCTAACAGCTAATCTGAATCTACTGTAGCCAATATATACAGCTAAAATCAAATGACAGGGACCAAGAAAATATGTAGTCAAACTCAGTAGCCTCGCTATGAATTATCGATGACACCATAGGCCAAAAGATCACTCATACCACTGCAGTATCGAGACAACCACTGACAAGTGAGTAGACATCCGAGTAGTTTCTCATGTTGGTCACGCTCGTTGTAAGTTATTCTCTAACAACCATCTGCACTCTCACCCCAGTGTCCCTACACTATAAACCTGAGACTCATCTATCCAAAAGGGAGGTGATCCATGCATCGATCTTTAAATAGATCGATCACTATCCTCCATGATGATATTTTAATTGAGAGTATTTAGAAACTAACCACTAATTAATGTCTCAAATTCTCAATACCTTAAGAATATACAAAATCATCTTTGCTAATTTCTAAGACAAATCAAGGACATAAAAATATAATTAGAAATAAAAATATCTTTTATTAATAATAAAAATATTACAAGTATAAAGTTAAGCTCTGAAATTATAAAATATATTAGCCAACAATTGGCTTCTAAGATACTCATCTAACAAACTCCCACTTGACCTAAAACTAATTGGCCATATAGCTAAGACCCATCTTCTCAAGATGAGCTTTGATCTTCTGCTGGCTGAGAAGCTTGATCAGTAGGTCTATCACATTCTATATAGAGTCGACTCTCTACGTGTCAATGAACTTCTTCTCAAGGTATTCATATATGATGTAGAACCACCGCTCTATATGCTAGGACTTCTAGTGAGACCTGAGCTCCTTAGCGAGGGCTATGGTACTGTTATTATACAGTGCAGTGCAATGGCATCTAATGGCATGACATCCAGCTCCGCAATGAATATTTTGAACCAAAAAGCTTCCTTAGCAGCTTCAAAGGTGGCGATGTACTCAGCTTCCATGATCGAATCTATAATGACTAACTGCTTAGAACTCTTTCAACTAACCAATCCTCCATTACATAAGAAAATATCGAAGGAAAAACTGGCTTTTTCCTTGTAGGATCTTCCAAATCTAACGAGATCTGGGATGAAATATTTTTTTAAAAAAATTATCTTACTTTATTTCAGATCTAAGGTCTATTAGATCTGATTCTTATTATCTAATATTTAATCTAAAATTAAATCTAAAATTTGAGGAATAGAAAAATACCTCTAGGGTAACTAGATTACCCTGTAGATGATCGCAGCAATGCCCGAGGTTCTAAAATAGCCACGCAGTCGCCTGGCCTCTACCGGTATCCACTCGAGTAAGATCTACATTATCTTCTCCTTGCAAATCTTTGCTCCAAAAATCAGATCTGGATCTGATCTGAAAGATCTTCAAAAGATCTTATGAAGCTGGAGCAGCAGCTTCTCGACAAATCCCTGCAGTGTTCTGATCAGGGAGCCACCATGCCTTGGACAAGCACCAGATGGATGCCCAACTTCTTGGACGTGAAGAGGAGAGAGAGAGGACCAGAGGGGATGTGAAGAAGTGGAGGAGAATCTCATTTTTGCTGGGTATTGAGTAGAATCTCTAAACCCTAGGCGCAGACAGGGTTTAAATAGACCCTACTGCGCCATGTAGTGCCACATCATTCGACCAATCAAAAAATTCTAATTAATTCTAAAAAAATTTTGATTGATGGAGTGATATCATTTGATCATATCAGATAAGAATCTCCATAATCCCTCCTACTGTTGGTGCCAATACTGGATAAGCACAGTGAGATTGAAGCCCCATAGTCCAAGTTGATCAAGGGATCAGAGTCCCATCTCATGGGACTCTATCCTTATCCACTTGGGGCACACACCCAATCTAATCTTGGCACCCACTTTGAGGCCTAATTTAGTAGGTGGATACTCCACAAAAACTCTCCAATGACCTCTTGCCAAGTGGCCTTCAGTTTAAGATCCATAAGTCAACGTTTGATCAATGTCCTAAAATGAAAATGGCAAGTGACAGAAATTGACAGGTGTTATCTTAAATTCATCTCATGAATTAAGACAAGATTTTTTTGAGCTAGACTAGCTCGAGTCAGACTGAGAGAAACCTTCTCAAGGTTCTCTGAATGAGTCAAATCATATTTGACTCAGTCGAGATGATAAAGACTGCACGAGGAGAAAGTTAGGCTCAATCGTGTGCTAGCATGATTTCTTTGAACCTAATTGGATCTAATCCAAATCAATCGAATTGGACTAGCTCAATTGATGACATCCAGACCCTAACTCTTATTTGTGTGACCTAGTTAGATTCATTTCTGTATGGTAATGAGACATGTCGTGATCTCATCATTGACATCATCGAAACTCCTTTCGATGGACCAAAACTCTTCTGATTCAGACAATTAGAATGATCGATCATCAATATTATTCTAATTACTTTTAAAATCCACCAGTGACACCTAGCAGCATATGGTGGTAACCCATCAGAAATGAAGACAAACCTCTCGATGCAGCTACCTGTGTGATTGAGTTCTTCTATCATGAGTCCCGACTGAATTAGGGTTAAGGTGAACTCGTCAAATCCAACATCAGTCATATGAATCAATCGATCGATCCAAGTCCGATGTGAAATCTTAATGGAAAACTCTTTTCTATTATTTCACTCTTCCATGGCCATGGGCTTAAGGACTCGATCTTTTGATCATCATAGGACTACTCTTATCTATCGAGATTGATAGATCCCATCTTGGTGCAATCTGGTTCCTACAATGAATATGCTACGGCCAACATACATCTCAAGGTTTCGAATAGCTAGGAGATCGAGTTATGATGTGGTTAAACTATAACACACTCAAAGTGAACTGTCGATGTACCTCAGATCAAAGAACTAGACACACAGCTGCAGCATCGAGATAGTCATCGACGAGAAGGTAGACTTCCTTATGACTGCTCGAGATGGTCATGCTCAGTACTCTCATTCTCAACGAATACCTGTACTCTCATTCTGGTATCTCCACACCGTAGACTCAAGATACATCTATCCTAAGGAAAAGATTGTACGCCAACCTTTCGGATCGATCACCATCCTCGTGATGATCCTATGGTCAGGAACTGTTTATGAGTTAGTTATATAAATTCATGCCTTAAATTTTCAACTCTTGAAAATATGAATTAACAGCCCTACTAACTCAAAGGATGTATCACAGACATAATGTACACAATGTGATAGTAGAATAACCCTTTTATTTATTTATAGTCCAAATTATAAATTTGCCCTTACATTTGTACAGGAATGTGTCAGCCAATCTGACATCTAAGGCACATATCTAACAAACTCCCACTTGACCTAATGCCAATTGGCTACATATCTAAGTCCCATCTTCTCAAGGTGGGCTTCGATCTTCTGCTGGCTTAATGACTTTGTCAGTGGGTCTGCCACATTGTCTGTGGAGTCGACTCTCTTAACCTCGACATAATCTTTTTCGAGGTAATCATGGATCAATTGGAATCGCCGCTCGATATGCTTGGACTTTTGGTGAGACCTTGGCTCCTTAGCTAGGGCTATGGCACCATTTTGTCACAGTAAAGAGGGATGGGATACAATGACATCACTCCAAGCTCTGCAGTAAACTTTTTGTACCAGAATGCCTCCTTCGCAGCTTCCGATGCAGCAATATACTCTGCCTCCATGGTGGAATCAGCAATCACCATCTATTTGGAACTCTTCCAGATGACTACACCACCATTGCAAATGAACAGACTTTCAGATGTTGACTTTCGATCATCTATATCAAACATAAAGTCTGAGTCTGTAAATTCCTGAATCTGGAGTTCTCCATTCCCAAAGACTAGAAATATATCCTTAGTCCTTCTTAAGTACTTAAGGATACATTTCACAGAAGTCTAGTGCTCTTCGCCTGGATTCGACTGATATCTGCTTGTGACACTCACAGCATGGGCTATATCAGGTCGTGTACATAGCATGGCATACATGAGGCTCCCTATTGCCGAAGCATAAGGGATCTTGCTCATGTGTTCAATCTCCTCAGGTGTGCTAGGGCACATCTTCTTAGAGAGATGAATGCCATGTCTAAAAGGTACTAAACCTCTTTTGGAGTTTTCCATGCTAAACCTTTTTAGCACCTCCTCTATGTACATCTTCTGTGAGAGTCCTAGCATCCTATTTGGTCTATCTCTATAGACCTTAATATCCAATATAAAAGATGCTTCTCCTAGATCTTTCATAGAGAACTCCTTAGACAACCATATTTTAACTGAGGTCAACATGGAAATATCATTTCCAATTAGGAGGATGTCATCAACGTACAGTACGAGGAAGACAACTGCACTCCCACTGACCTTCTTGAATACACATGATTCCTCCTCATTCTTGATGAAACTAAATATTTTGATCACATCATTGAAATGAGTATTCCAACTCTGAGATGCTTGCTTAAGTCCATAAATGGACCTTTGCAGCTTGCAGACCTTGCGATCATCATCACTGGATGTGAAACCAAGTGACTGTTCCATATAGATATCTTCCTCAAGATATCCATTTAAGAATACCATTTTCATGTCCATCTGCCATATTTCATAATCGAAATAGGCTGCAACAGCAAGCAATATGCGGATGGATTTTAGTATGGCTACAGACGAAAAGGTATCCTAATAGTCAATGCCTTCGCGCTGACTAAAACTTTTCGCTACGAGCCTAGCCTTGAATGTCTCCACATTCTCATCTGCGCCTATCTTTCTCTTGAAGATCCATTTATACCTAATAGGTACAATACCTTCAGGTGGATCTACCAAGGTCCAGACTTGATTTGAGTGCATCGAGTCAATTTCTGATCTCATTGCCTCTAACCATTTCTCAGAATCGATATCTGATATCGCCTCGTTATAGGTCTTGGGGTCATCACCATGAGCCCCATTTCCTGTGAGAAACATTTCCTCTACATCCTCTTATATGGTACCTAAGTACCTTTCAGGAGGACGAAAAACCCTAGTCGATCTACGAGGTGGAAGAGGTTGTGTTAGGATTGGTTCTAATTGATTGGGTTCCTCAAGTTCTTTAGCTCGTTACTCTTGGGAGACATTCTCCTTGAGCTTAATTATTCTTCCAATGCCACTATCTTGAATAAACTATTTTTCAATAAAAATAGCATATCGATTCACAATCACATTGTGATCTTCCGGAATATAGAAATAGTATCCTAATGACTCTTTAGGATATCCTATGAATCGAGCTCTAAAAGACCTGAACTCTAACTTGTCTGCTTGCTGTCTCTTGATATGAGCCGGACAACTCCAAATTCTGAGATGACTCAGACTTGACTTCTTACCATGCCATATCTCATACGGTGTGATAGGAATGATTTTAGAGGGAACCCTATTCAATACATATATTGCTGTCATGAGACAATATCCCCAAAGAAACTCAGGGAGGTCCGTGAAGCTCATCATAGAATGGACCATATCTAATAGGGTCTAGTTCCTCCGTTCTGAAACCTCATTGAGTTGTGGCATTCCAGGTGGAGTCCATTGAGAGACTATGCCATTGTCCTTAAGATAGTCTAGAAACTTCCGATTAAAATATTCACCTCCTCAATCTGATCGAAGAACCTTAATGGGCTTTTCTGTTTGTTTTTCTACCTCATACCTGAATTCTTTGAACTTTTCAAAGGCTTCAGACTTGTATTTTATTAGAAACACATATCCGTACCTAAACATAGATAAAGATAATGAAGTAGACATAGTTACCCCTAGCCAGTACATCAAATGGGCCACACACATCTGTATGTACTAGGGCAAGTAGGTCTGTGGCCCTTTCCCCATGTCTCACAAAAGGGAGCTTGGTCATTTTGCTTTGAAGGCATGATTCACAAATTGGATATGACTCAGAAGTCAACGGACTCAATAGCCCAAATTTTTTCAATTTGTTAACCCTGTCTTCCGCTATATGACCTAGCCTTAGGTGCCATAGATACCTATCATTTATACTATCTCTAGGCCTTTTAATTCTCATGGCATTCACATTTTGTTCGATATGAAATACAAATACATCAATATGTAGCTGATAGAGACCATTAATAAGAAAACCATTTGCAACTTTATTATTTTCATAAAATATGTTACAATGATCCTTATGAAAGCTAATCACATAGCCTTCTTGTGCTAAACATGAAACAGAAATCAAATTCCTATTTGCTGTAGACACATAATAACAGTCTCTAAGAACTAAATCTAATCCTAATGGTAATCACAGAGGGTAGGTTTCCACGGCCACAGCAGCAACTCTTGCTCCATTTTCAATGCGTAGGATCATATCCCCATCCTCAGCCTCTTGCTCTCCTCAAGACCCGGCATAGAAGTACATAAATAAGCACTAGAACCAAAGTCAAGTACCCAATTGGATGCAGAGGAAACTGTAAGATTAGATTCTATAATGAGCATACCTCCAGAAGGACCATCCTTCTTGTTCTTCAGGGTGGCTAGGTACTGAGGACAGTTCCATTTTCAATGGCCATCTGAATTGCAGTAGAAATATTTTTTCTTTTCAGTAGCCTTCTTCTTCAGTTCTGTCTTCTTCCTTTTTCCATCCACCTTCTGCTTCTTCGCAGACTTCTTTTTCTTTCCAAAAGACTTTTTCTTGGAAGAAGTCCGCTCCACAGTAAGGACTGAGCCTTTTGAACCCTTCAAAGAAAGCTCAGCCGTAACCAACATGTTCATTAACTCAGCCAAGGTACACTGCATCTTATGCATATGGAAGTTCATGATGAACTGACCATATGCACCGGACAAGGACTGAAGGATCACATCAATCTGAAAATCCTTGTCTAAGATGATACCGAGCTTCTCAAGCTCCTCAAGGTCCTTGATCATTGTCAAACAATGATCTTGGACTGACTGTCCATCACGCATTTTAGCCTTAAAAAGTCTTTGGCAGACTTGATACTTGGCTGCGTGACTTTGTTCACCAAACAACTCTTGTAGGTGAGCCAATATTTGGTGGGTAGTCATAATATTCTCATGCTGGTGCTGCAAGTCATTAGACATTGCACCCAACATGTAGGACCTGGCTTTGTTATCTTCATCCATCCACTTTTTCAGAGACGCTCTCTGTTCAGCCATCGGACGTGCTGGCATGGCAGGTGGATCCTGGTCCAAGACATGAGTCAGTTTTTTGAAACCCAGAATAATTCTATAGTTCCTCAACCAGTCCTTGAAATTGGGTCCAGTCAATCTGCGGGTGTCTAGTATTTTGGTCAGGGGGTTGGACACAGACATGTTTTCTGTAGAGAGTCAAAAGTTTCTAGTTAGATTTTGTAATCAGACTTAACCAATTTATTTAGGGATTTCATTTTTAAACAGATTAGGCTCCCACTATTTTCTCAGATCCCTACACTCCCTAGATAAAGATGTGAAAATCTCCGTGATTAGTGATTTTTAGTGGGTGGTGCGGTCTCACCGACTGGCTCATCACCTCACCTAACAGTTATTGGTGATGGGTCAACCGATGAGTAGATAACTCTTGTCCAATGATTCTCTAATCATGGTGCACCCAAAACTTAGTCTCTAATTCATGAAGCTCACTGTGTCCGAAATATTGCTCCAATCCTTAGTTAAGTCAGACCCACCATTTGCATGAACTAAATTCCTGATTGCATCCCTCACCGTATCCGAAATATTGAGCACAACCCATCTTCTAATCTGTAGCATCCAATGCCTAATGGACATGGTTGTATCTTTTCGGTGCAACTGAGCCACTGTAACTAGTCGATAACAATCAACCCCGGGAAGGACCCGCACATCCACAATGGTGGAAGACCTTAGACTTAATATTTTCTTAGGGAGATTTAATTTAGGTCTCATTAAACTTGACTTGATATAGTCATAACAATTATGACTAACCTAGTGGCATGGGTTAGCTCGAATTGTTAGTCACCTCAAATCAGAACTGGATCGACACATATGGCCAGGTAAGTAAGACCGATAGAAAGGATATACCATTAACTCGACAAGAATGCATTCGAGTCAAGTAACTCTCAATTAAAAACTATTCGATCGTATCTGTCCAACTTACCTTAGACACCAAATTATCGAACCAGAACCAATTAGGTTAGCCTACAATCCATGCTCTAACCACTGAGCTAAATTAGGTCTTAACTTGATCGAGTCATATATGAATGTGATTCGACCTTGACCTAGACTTAATCCTATTAGGCTGGACAATTATTAGCTTTCATGATCCCATCTAACCAACTTTTGATTCGGTTTGATCAACCGCTAGACCTAATTGAGCTACCCAAGTCCGAACCTAATTTTATGAAAATGACTTAGATCTGAAATTCTCAATTTTAGATATAATTTAATTTCATAAGCTTAATTCATTAATTAAGTCTTAGATTCATAAACAAAATATGTAAAATAAATCCTAGGGTTTCAGAATCTAGGATTTTGCAGAAAAATAAGTTTGATTTCTGATTAAGGATGAACGTGCAGCACCCCTACACGCCATAAGAACACCCCATTGAATGGGAGGAGAGGGTCTTAAATCCTACTTTATTCTTATGACCAGATGGCCATGAGGAATACCTTAATCAGAAATATTAATTTAACTACAAAACTAGTTAGATTTAAGTTACATATCACATATATAATTTCAGATCTAACTTATACATGCTTTGCATACATCTCATGTATTAAAATCTGATCTAATTAGCATGCTTTTAGATCTGATACATCACATGTAATATCTAAAAAATAAGATTTAAATTAAACTATTCAATATAAAATCTATTCTAGACAGTTACTAGAACAATTCTACAACTAGTCTAGGCATGCAGCAGATCAATCTTATGAATTAATTAAATTTTATTTTTTATTTTTTGATCTGAATATAATATTTATAATATTATAAAATTAGAAAATAAATTAGATCTAATTTATATTTTAATCATATTAAAATATAAAACTTTAAGACTATTCATAGTTTAAACTATTCCTAGTCTAGTCATGCATCTCATACATGTTAGATCTACTTAGATTTAATTTTAAATTTTTTAATTTTAGATCCTATCATATCTGATGTGACATATAAAAATCACTAATATCAGATAAATAAAAATAAAAATCAGATCTAAATTAGATCTGAAATAGAGCCATCAATCTGGCTCTGATACCAGTTGAAGGAAAAATCGATTTTTCCCTTGTAGGATCTTCCAGATCTAATGAGATTTGGGGTGGAATATTTTTTTTTAAAATTATTCTACTTTATTTTAGATTTAAAGTTTATTATATCTAATTCTTATTATCTAATATTTAATCTAAAATTAAATCTAAAACTTGAGGAATAGAAAAATACCTCTAGGGTAACTAGATTACCCTGTAGATGATCGCAGCAATGCCTGAGGTTCTAAAATAGCCACGCAGTCACCTAGCCTCTATCGGTATCCACTCAAGTAGGATCTAGATCATCTTCTCTTCACAAATCTCTTCTCCAAAAATTAGATTTGGATCTGATCTGGAAGATCTTCAAAAGATCTTCTGAAGCTGGAGCAGCAGCTTCTCGACAAATCCCTGTAGCCTTCTGATCAGGGAGCCGCCACACCTTGGACAAGCACCAGATGGATGCCCAACTTCTTGGATGTGAAGAGGGGAGAGAGAGACCAGAGGGAATATGGAGAAGTGGAGGGAAATCTCATTTTTGCTGGGTATTGAGCAGAATCTCTAAACCCTAGGTGCAGACAGGGTTTAAATAGACCCTGCTGCGCCATGCAGTGCCACATCATTCGACCCATCAAAAAATTCCAATTAATTCTGAAAAAAATTTAATTGATGGAGTGATATTATCTGATCATATCAGATAAGAATTCTCACAATTTCTCCTACTGTTGGTGCCAATACTGGATAAGCACAGTGAGATTGGCGCCCCACAGTCCAAGTTGATCAAGGGATAAGAGTCCTCATCTCATGGGACTCTATCCTTATCCACTTGGGGTGGATGCCCAATCTGATCTTGGTGCCCACTTTGAGGCCTAATTTAGTAGGTGGACACTCCACAAAAACTCTCCAATGACCTCCTGTCAAGTGGCCTTCAGTTTAAGATCCATAAGTCAATGTTTGATCGATGTCCTAAAATGAAAATGGCAGGTGACAGAAATTGGCAGGTGTTGTCTTAAATTCATCTCATGAATTAAGACAAGACTTTTCTGAGCTGGATTGACTCCAGTCTGACTAAGAAAAACCTTCTCAAGATTCTCTGAGTGAGTCAAATCATATTTGGCTCAGTCGAGATGAAAAAAATTACACGAGGAGAAAGTTAGGCTCAATCGTGTGCTAGCATGATTTCCTTGAACCTAATTGGATCTAATCCAAATCAATCGAACTGGGCTAGCTCAATTGATGACATCCAGACCCTAACTATTGTTTGTGTGACCCAGTTAGGTTTATTTTCGTATGGTAATGAGACATGTCGTGATCTCATCATCGACATCATCAAAACTCCTTTCGATGGACCAGAACTCTTCTGATTCAGACAATTAGAATGATCGATCATCAATATCATTCTAATTGCTCCCAAATTCCACCAGTGACACCTAGCAGTATATGGTGGCAACCCATCAAAAATAAAGATGAACCTCTCGGTGCAGCTACCTGTGTGATTAAGTTCTTCTATCATGAGTCCCGACTGAATTAGTGTTAAGGTGAAACCTTAATAGAAAACTCTTTTTCATTATTTCACTCTGCCATGGTCATGGGCTTAAGGATTCGATCTTTCGATCATCATAGGACTACTCCTCTTATCTACCGAGGTTGATAGATTTCATCTTGGTGCAATCTAGTTCCTACAATGAATATGCTACGGCCAACATACACCTCAGGGTTCTGAATGGCTAGAAGATCGAGTTATGGTGTAGTCAAACTATAACACACTCAAGGTGAACTGTCGATGTACCTTAGGTCAAAGAACTAAACATACAGCTGCAGCATCGAGCTAGTCATCGATGAGAAGGTAGACTTCCTTATGACTGCTCGAGGTGGTCACACTCAGTACTCTTGTTCTCAACGAATATCTATACTCTCACTCTGGTGTCTCCACACCGTAGACTCAAGACACATCTACCCTAAGGAAGCGATCATACACCAACCTTCTGGATCGATCACCATCCTCGTGATGATCTTATGGTCAGGAGCTGTTCATAAGTTAGTTATGTAAATTCATGCCTTAAATTTTCAACTCTTGAAAATATGAATTAACTTTCCTACTAACTTAAAGGATGTATCACAGACATAATGTACACAATGTGATAGTAGAATAACCCTTTTATTTATTTATAGTCAAAATTATAAATTTAATCTTACATTTGTATAGGAATGTGTCAGCCAATCTGGCATCTAGGGCACACATCTAACAAATACATCCCGATATAGACTTTCTATTATCAAAATCAATCATGATGTTTGAATTAGTGTATCCATCTACTTTCAGCTCCGATCCTCCACCAAAGATCAAGAACAAATCCTTAGTTCTTCTCTGGTACTTAAGGATGTTCTTCACAGCAATCTAATGTTCTTCACCTAGATTCATCTGATATCCGCTCATGACATTCATGGCAAGGGCTATATTAGGGCATGTATATAACATGACATACATGAGGCTTCCTATTACGAAAGCATAAGGGATCTTGCTCATGCGCTAGATCTTCTCAGGTATGTCAGGATACATCTTCAAGGAGAGATAAATGCCATATCTGAGGGATAAGAGACCCCTGTTGGAGTTTTCCATACTAAACCTCTTCAGCACCTTCTCTATATATATTCACTGTGAGAGTCCTATCATTCTCTTAGATCTATCCCTATAGACCTTTATACCAAGAATGTATGAAGCTTTTCCTAGATCTTTCATGAGGAATTTTCTTTACAACCATATTTTGACCAATATCAGCATAGGAATATCATTCTCAATCAGGAGGATGTCATCCACGTACAATACAAGAAATCTGATAGTGCTATCACTGACCTTTTTATACACACATGGCTTCACCTCATTTTTGATGAAGTCAAATATTTTGATCACATCATTAAAGTGAGTGTTCCAACTCTGAGATGCTTGCTTGAGTCTATATATGGATCTTTGCAGCTTGCAAACCTTATGATCACTATCACTGGATGTGAAATCCAAAGGTTACTCCATATCGATATCTTCCTCAAGATATCTATTTAGGAAGACAGTTTTCACATCCATCTGTCAAATTTCATAATCATGAAAAGCTGCAATCACAAACAAAATTTGAATAGATTTTAGCATGGCCACGGATGAAAATTTTTTTTGATAGTCAATGCCTTCGCATTAACTATAATCTTTCGCAACCAGCCTCGCCTTATAGGTCTCTACTTGTCCATCTGACTTTATTTTTTTTATAGATCCATTTACACCCAATAGGTACAATACCTTCAAGTGGATCTACTAAGATCCAAATCTAGTTGGAATGCATGGAGTCAATTTCTGACTTCATTGCTTCCATCCATCTCTCAAAGTCAACATCTAACATCGCCTCATCATAGATTTTGCCATCATTCCTAATGTCCCTATCTCTCACAAGAAATGCTTCTTCTAAATCCTCTATAAGAATACCTAAGTACCTTTCAGAAGGATGGGAGATCCTTCTTGATCTACGAGGTGGAGGAGGTACCACATCTACTGGCTCACTACTAGATTTAGATTCTTGGACTCGATGCTCTTTAAAGATCTTCTCTTCGAGCTCAATCTTCTTCCCACTGCCTCCATCTTGGATAAACACTTTTTTCAAGAAGATGGCATGATGGCTCATAATCATATTATGATCCTCAAGAAGATAGAAGTAGTATCCTATGATTTTTTTAGGATACCCTATAAAATGAGCTCTAAAAGACCTAGCCTCTAACTTATCCATCTACTATTGCTTGACATGGGCCGAACATCTTCAAATCTTGAGATACCCAAGAGTTGGCTTCTTACCATGCCATAGCTCGTATGGTGTGGTAGAAACGGATTTAGAGAAAACTCGATTCAAAAGATGAATTACAGAAAGTAATGCATATCCCCAGAGAAAGATAGGAAGATCTGTGAAGCTCATCATAGACTGAGCCATATCAGATAGGGTCTGATTCCTCCTTTTGGATACCTTGTTGAACTAAGGTGTCCTTAGAGGTATCCACTATGAGACTATGCCTTATCTTTTAGATAGGTCTGAAATATCCCGCTAAGGTATTCCCCTCCTCGATCTGATCGAAGAACCTTTATGGTTTTTTCGATCTATTTTTCTACTTTATGTTTGAATTCAATGAACTTTTCAAAGACTTCAGATTTTTAATGCATCAAATATACTAAACTATACTGTGAACAATCATCGATAAAAGTTATGAAGTAGACATAGCCACTCTTAATTTGTACACCAAATGGACCACACACGTCAGTGTGTACCTATCACGCCCCCAATCTATGATCGCGAGCCAAGGGTCATGGCAACCACTGCATACTTATGAAGAACTCTCTTTATAAGCATGCAAAGCAACTCATCACGATATCAATACATCACAGTGGAATAAAATTCAAATAATTATTATTCAATATTAATTCAAATAACTAAATCAAATATCTTACATCCGATAAAGTTTAACTAAAAATAAAATAATAGTTTTAAGTTCAATGAAGTTGACAATACTAAATCTGGCCTCTAAAAGTTTTGTCCTAACATTATTATCCACACTCGTAATTAATTATCTGAATTTGAAAAAAAAATAAAAAAAGATAATGAGCTAGATAGCCCAGTAACTAACAAATATCTTAACTAGATATTTCAGATATTATAAAATATTCAAGAACAATGCTATGAATAGACATAAAAATATATTTCATGCTAATTCAATGCAAATCCAATCTTTTTAAATATTCACATATAATATAATCATAAATCTGATTCGAATCAAAATACTCATAACTCAACAGCCTCGACTATGATCAACGTTTAACCCCCATTGACGGGATCCACTGAATACCAGCGCACAACCTCCACTGGCAGGGTTCACTAAATACTAGCACAACCTCCACTGGTAGGATCCACTGAGTACCAACATATAATCTCTATTGATGGGGCCACTAAAATATAGTTAGACTGAAAGCATAAATCCATCTATATCAAAATACTTTTGTATTTTAATATATCATAATTTTTACTAAACATATGTATAATCAATAAATTATAATATTTTTGAATCATTTTTTATTCAAAATATAATTTCATAAATTATGCATAATTTTAAAGAATAATTATTTATTTTTAGAATAAATATGAAATATCTTGAGAAGATGAATCATTACTTACCTTTCACAAACCACTGAGCGAACAAATCAATTAATCTTTAGGAGATTCTTCAATACCTATTATTCAAAATTATATTCTTACATTAATTCTAATTCAAAATTAGATCTAAACAAATACCAAATTAAAATTCCACTTAGGATCAGATCCTTTACTAAACTCAATCAAAATTGTCAAAAAAAGAAGTCTTTCATTGGCTAATCCTAGAAAGATAACTTTGAGAAAGAAAAATCCATCAAGAGAGAGCATTAGTCTAGAGAGAGAAAATTTTAGAGAGAGAAGTAGAGAGAGAAAGTCCAAAATTTTAGAGAGAGAAAATAAGGGTTCAGACTGAAGGAAGAGAAAGAAAAAAAAGAAACTCTCTCTTTTTTTTTAGTTATTTATTTTTTTACTTTCCTTTCCTTTCCCTTTTCTTTTCTTTTTCCTTTTTTTTTCTTCACAAGAATAGAGGACTTAACATCGTCCTTCTTCTTCAATGGAATAGGGGGCTCTTCCTCCCCTTGTTGCCAAAGCTGGGAGGTCCTCCTACAAGTCAAGGACTCCCATAGCCAGAGGGATAGTCCCCAGTGGTGACAGCCGGTTGGGTCCGGTGATCGGTCGTGGCCCATGATGATGGGAAAAACCAAAACAAAAATGGGGAAAATAGGGAATCCAAAAATCAGTAGTTTTAATGTTTTTTTGGCAAATAATTTGACACAAACTCAAGCTTAAATCCTATACAATATTGAGGGAAAAGATAATTATAGAAATGTACCTAGTCTTTGAAGAGGATTGATCTGACTTTTGATGGCTAAAATGAGATTATTCCATCGGTGAACAGGGCAAAATCAGGGAAGAGAACAAATGAGTTAAATGGTGATTTTTGGAGATTTTTTGGTGTGAAAAACTAGATGGATTAGGGCCTTTAAATACGATTTCAATGGAGAGGATTTTGAGTTTGATTTAAACTCTATTTCCTAGTGATTTTAGGACTTTGAATCGAAGAAAGAATGGAACTCTTCAAGGGTTCTTCCCATATTTTCCTTCTTTTTCTCTTTTTTTTTTTGATCTTTTTACTGCTTGGAGATTTGTGTGATTAAGGGTTAGGGTATTATATTCTCTCCTCCTAAAGAAAAATTTTGTCTAAAGAAAAATTTTTCTTTCCTATCACCACTGCATTGGAAGCCTATGCATCCTATTGAATAAGTACATAAACTCTTCTCTGGGTTTTAGAAATCTGCCCACAACCCTTGTTCTATCCTTCATAAGTTGTTTGGCCAAAATGATTTTCAATGCTTAGCAGGCAATTAACAATTTTATGATCCATCTGACCACATTTGAAATAAGCACCTATATTCCAATGGCAATCCTTATCCACATGATTTCTGCCACATCTGGAGCACCGCTCATCATCAATCTGTTGAGTCTTATTATCTGTTGCTTTCTTAGCTGAACTTTTGATATTTTTACTATTTTGCCCTTGTGTATCATTTGATCTCGCTCTCTTTTTTTTCTTCATTTTCCTTTCCACACGTTCTTCATTAACTTTTCTTTCAATTATCAGTGCTTTGTTTACCACATCTGCATAAGTAGTCAATTCATATGGAACCACTTATTTTTGAATTTCAGTTCTCAGCCCCATCTCAAATTTGTGAACTCATTCTTGCTCACCATCTACTAATCTTGAAGGAAATTTTGCTAACTCTATAAATTTTACTTCATATTCAGTCACACTCACACCCTTTTGCTTTAGATAAATAAACTCTTGCTCTTTCTGGATCCTTATACTCTAAAGAAAATACTAATCATAGAATGCAATCTGAAATCTCTCCCAGATAAGTATTTCACCATCTTGTTCATACTTACACTATAGTCGCTGACACCAGTTGTACGCTTCTCCTTGTAGTAAATAAGCTGCATATCGAATCTTTTCTTCATCACGGTACTTTTGGACAGCGAAGGCTTTCTCCATCTCCATTATCTAGTTGTCAGCCTCCAAAGTTTTAGTAGTCCCCTTGAAGGCTGAAGGAGATAGCTTTTTAAATTTTGAAATATTATTCTATTGCACTAACTGCTCACCATGTTATTATGGTGGATGCTAATGTTGTTGTGCATCTCGTTGTATCTGCTATTGTTCAAACATTTGCTGCTATATTTATTGTTGCATCTGCACCATCCCAATTAGGATCTGCATTAACTGAGCCATGTTCAGTTCCTGACGTACTCTCAAAGTAATCCCAATAGGATCTACGACTCCCTCCTCCTGAGGGGTGCCACTAATCAAATGGGGAGTGCTACCACCCCAAGGTTGTGATGTCTCTCTTGCAGTCCCTTGAATAGTTCTTATCATTCGATGGGGAGGTATAATAACCTCTATAGTAGTAAAACCTTATTAGATTCATTTATCTACTTGTTATGATGGATTTGTTATGATACTCATATTTTAACATCCCAATATTCATGATGTCTACCCATCTACACTCATACTATATCTAATTCTATGTGTCATAATTTATCTACTTATACTCTGATACCATATTAATTATCATACCCCCGATCCGTGATCGTGAGTCGAGGGTCATGGCAACTGCCACATGCTCATAAAAAACTCTCTCCATAAGCATGCAAGGCATCTCATCATGATATCAATGCATCACAGTGAAATAAAATTTAAATAATTATTATTCAACTTTAATTTAAATAACTAAATCAAATATCTTACATCCAATAAAGTTTAACTAAAAATAAAATAATAGTTCTAAGTTCAATGAAGTTGACAATGCTAAATCTCACCTCTAAAAATTCTGTCCCAATATTATTGCCCATGCTCGTAATTAATTATCTAAATCTAAAAAAAATAAAAAGAGAGGTAATGAGCTAGATAGCCCAATAAGTAACAAATATCTTAACTAGATATTTCAGATATTATAAAATATTCAAGAACAATGCTGTGAATAAATATAAAAATATATTTTATACTAATTCAATATAAATTCAATCTTTTCAAATATTCACATATAATATAATCATAAATTTGATTTGAATTAAAATACTCATAACTCAACAGCCTCGACTATGATCAATGTTTAGCCCCCATTGATGGGATCCACTAAATACCAGTGCACTACCCCCACTGACAGGGTCCATTGAATACTAGTGCACAACCCCCACTGGTAGGATCCACTAAATACCAATGCATAACACCTACTGACAGGATCCACTGAGTACCAATGTATAATCTTCATTGATGGGGCCCACTGAAATATAGTTAGGCTGAGAGCATAAATCTGATCTATATCAAAATACTTTTGTATTATAATATATCATAATTTCTACTGAACATATGCATAATCAATAAATCATAGTATTTTTGAATCACTTTTCATTCAAAAAATAATTTAATAAATCATGCATAATTTTAAAGAATAATTATTTACTTTTAGAATAAATATGAAATATCTTGAGAAGATGATTCATTACTTATCTTTCACAGACCACTGAGTGAATAGATCAATTAACCTTTAGAGAATTCTTCAGTGCCTATTATTTAAAATTATATTCTTACATTAATTCTAATTCAGAATTAAATCTAAATAAATACCAAATCAAAATCTCACTTAGGATTAGACCCTTCATTAAACTCGATCAAAATTATCAAAAAAAGAAGTCATTCACTGGCTAATCTTAGAAAGATAACTTTAAGAAAGAAAAATCCATCAAGAGAGAGCATTAGTCTAGAGAGAGAAAATTTTAGAAAGAGAAAGTAGAGAGAGAAAATTCAACATTCTATAGAGAGAAAGTAAGGGTTTAGACTGAAGAAAGAGAAACTCTCTCATTTTTTATTTTTTTTAGTTATTTATTTTTTTCTTTTCTTTCCTTTCCCTTTTTTTTTCTTTTTCCTTTTTTTTTCTTCATGGGAATAGAGGACTCAACGTCCTCCTCCTTCTTCAATGGAATAGGGGGCTCTTGCTCCCCTTGTTCCCAAAGCTGGGAGGTCCTCCTCCTAGTTGAGGGACTCCCATGGCCAAAGGGATAGCCCTGACGATGACAGTCGATCGGGTCCGATGACCGGTGGTGGCCCATGACGATGGGAAAAATCAAAACAAAAATGGGAAAAATAGGGGATCTGAAAATCAACAGTTTTAATGATTTTTTGGCAAATAATTTGACACAAACTCAAGCTTAAATCCTATACAAGATTGAGGGAAAGATAATTATAGAAATGTACCTGATCTTTGAAGAGGATTGATCTGACTTTCGATGGCTAAAATGAGATTATTCCACTAGTGAACAGGGCGAAATCAGGGAAGAGAACCAACAAGTTAAATAGTGATTTTTGGAGATTTTTTGGTGAGAAAAACTAGAGGGATTAAGGCCTTTAGATAGCATTTCAATGGGGAGGATTTTGAGTTTGATTTAAACTCTATTTTGTAGTGATTTTAGGACTTTGAATCAAAAAAGGAATGGAACTCTTCAAGGGTTCTTCCCATGTTTTTCTTCTTTCTCTCTTTTTTTTTGATCTTTTTATTGCTTGGAGATTGATGTGATTAAGGGTTAGGGTATTAGAGTACTAGAACTAATATCTCAGTGGCCCTTTCTCTTTGTTCCATAAAAGATAGCTTAGCCATTTTTTCTTGAAAAGAAGACTTACAAACCAGATAAGACTCGAAAGTCAATAGTCCGAGAAGACCATCTTTGTCTAGTTTGTTGAGTCTGTCCTCTCCTATATGGCCTAGTCTAAGATGCCATAGATATTTTTGGCTAATCCTATCTCTAAGTCTCTTAGATTCTATGGCATTCACAGTTTGCTTGTTAATATTCACATTTGCATCCATATGTAAATGATAAAGACTATCAATCAAGAAAGCACGTGCAACAACTTTATTTCAAAAATAAATTACACATATATCTTTATTAAAATAAAAATTATAGTTATCCTGTACCAACACAGATATGAAAATTAAATTTTTACTAGCTATAGGTACATAATAGCAGCCTTTTAATAATAATCTATATCCTAACGATAGTCGTAGAGGGTAGGTCCCAATGGCCACAGTAGCAACTCTTGCTCCATTGCCAATTTGGAGAGTGATCTCGTCTTCCATCAGCCCCCTAACTTCTTCAAGATCCAGGATAGAAGTGTACAAATGAGCACTTAAACTAGAATCTAGAACCCAACTAGAAAAAGAGGAAACCATTAGATTAGATTCTATTCTGAGAAAATCAGACGTATCTTCAAAAAGCCCATCCGTCTTCTTGTTCTTCATAGTCACCAGACAGATCAGACAGTTCCTTCTCCAATGACCTTTGATATTACAATGAAAATATTTTTCTTTATCGTCGGCCTTCTTCAGAACTTGCTTCTTGGGCTTGACCTTATTCTTTTGCTTCTTCGCAAGCTGTTTCTTTTTCTTAAAAGAAGACTGCCTCTTAGAGGAAGCCCACTCCACAGTCAGAACCATAATCCTTGAATTTTTTAAGGTACCCTCCGATGTCACCAACATGTTCAGCAATTTGGATAAAGTGCTATCAATTTTATTCATATGGTAGTTCATAATGAACTGTCCATACGAATTAGGAAGAGACTGGAGGATCAAATCTACCTATAATTTCTTATCCATATTTATGCTGAGCTTCTAAAGCTCTTCGATATCTTTGATCATTGTTAAATAATGATCATTAATAGACTGTCCTGAAGGGAGGAAACCACTTTTCCTCGTAGGATCTTCCAGATTTCATCAAATCTAGGATGGAATAATTTTTAAAAAAAATTATCTTACATATTTTAGATTTAATTCTCTAGATCTAATTTTATTATCTGATATTTAAAATTTAAAATTAAATCTAAATCTATGATGAAAGAAGAAGTACCTCAAGGATAATCTGATTACCCTGTAGATGATCTCTGAACAGCCTGAGGTTCTGATGTAGCCACACAAGTGCCTGGCCTCTACCAATATTCACTCAGGCAGAATTTGGAATGTCTTCTCCTCACAAATCTATGATCCAAAAATTAGATGTTTATCTAATTCAAAAGTACTTCAAAACTCCTTCTGAAGTTGGAGCAGCAGCCTGTCGAAGATGTCCTGCAGCCTTCTGTTCCAGGCATCACCATGCCTTGGATCTTTGCCAGATAGATGTCCAACTCTTTGGACATGAAGAGGGGAGGAAGGAGAGTAGGGAGGATGTGGAGAAGAGGGGAGGAGGTGGCAGCTATTAGGTTTTGTGCATAAAATAATTTCTTCCATGAAATCCTAGGCGCAACAGGGTTTATATAGACCCTATATGCTGTGCAGTGCCACATCATTCAACCAATTAAAAAATTCTAATAAATTTTGAAAAAATTTTGATTGGTAGAGTGATATCATTTGATCATATCAGATAAGAACCCCATCCTCTCTTCTAAGTTGTCACCAACATTGGATAAGCTCAAACAAGGTGGCGCCAAAGAGTCCATGTTTATCAGGACTCTTTGGTTCTTATCCATTTGGGGCACCCACTTTAATCTAATTGGGCTCATGCCATAATCTAATTATGGCACCCAATTCAATTGGGTTTTGACATGTGGACACTTCACAAAAATTCTCTAATGAGCCCTCTTCAGTTTAAGGCCCATATGTCAACTTTTAATAGATGTCCTAAAATAAATTTGGCAGGTGCTAGAAATTAGCAGGTGTTGTCTTAAATTCATCTCATGAATTAAAACAAGCCTTTTCTGAGCTAGATAAGCTTCATTTAGACTGAAAGAAATCTTCTTAAGATTCTCTGTATGAGTCAAATCACATTTGGCTCAGTAGAGACAGAAAATATTACACGAGAAGAAAGTTAGGCTCAATCGTGTGCTAGCACGATTTTCTTGAATCTAATTGGATCTTATCCAAATCAATTGGGTTAGCCCAATTGATGATATCCAGATCCTAACCCTTATTTGTATGACCCAGTTAGGTTCAATTCTATATGGTAATGAGATATGCCATGATCTCATCATCAACATCATCGAAACTCCTTTCGATGGACCAGAACTCTTCTGATTCAGACAATTAGAATGATCGATCATCAATATCATTCTAATTGCTCCCAAAATCCACAAGTGACACCTAGCAGTATGTAGTGGCAATCCATCAGAATAAAAGATGAACCTCTCGGTGCAGCTATCGATGTGATTGAGTTCCTCTATCATTAGTCCCGACTGAATTAGGGTTAAGGTGAACTCGTCAAACCCAACATCAGTCATATGAGTTAATCGATCGATCCGAGTCCGATGTGAAACCTTAAAGGAAAACTCTTTTCTATTATTTCACTCTACCATGGCCATGGGCTTAAGGACTCGATCTTTCAATTATCATAGGACTACTCCTTTCATCTACCGAGGTTGATAGATCCCATCTTGGTGCGACCTAGTTCCTACAATGAATATGCTACAGCCAACATACACCTCAGGATTTCAAATGGCTAAGAGATCGAGTTATGGTGTAGTCAAACTATAACATACTCAAGGTGAACTGTCGATGCACCTCAGATCAAAGAACTAGACACACAACTGCAGCATCAAGCTAGTCATCAACGAGAAGATAGACTTCCTTATGACTGCTCGAAGTGGTCATGCTCAGTACTCTCATTTTCAATGAATACCTATACTCTCGTTCTGGTGTCTCCATACTGTAGACTCAAGACACATCTACCCTAAGAAAATGATCATACACCAACCTTCCGAATCGATCACCATCTTCGTGATGATCCTATGGTCAGGAGCTATTTATGAGTTAGTTATGTAAATTCATATCTTAAATTTTCAACTCTTAAAAATATGAATTAACATTCCTACTAACTCAAAGGATGTATCACAGACACAATGTACATAATGTGATAGAAGAATAACCCTTTTATTCATTTATAGTCAAAATTATAAATTTGCCCTTAGATCTGTACAGGAATGTGTCAGCCGATCTGGCGTCTAGGGCATACATCTAACAAACTCCCACTTGACCTAATGCCAATTGGCTACATATCTAAGTCCCATCTTCTCAAGGTGGGCTTCGATCTTTTGCTGGCCCAATGGCTTAGTTAGCGGGTCTGTCACATTGTCTGTGGAGTCGACTCTCTTAACCTTGACATAACCCTTTTCGAGGTAATCACGGATCAGATGGAATCGTTGCTCGATGTGCTTGGACTTCTGATGAGACCTTGGCTCCTTAGCTAGGGCTATGGCACCATTATTATCACAGTAAAGAGGTACAACATCCGATGACATCACTCCAAGCTCCACGGCAAACTTCTTGTACCAGAATGCCTCCTTCGCAGCTTTCGATGCAGCAGTATACTCTGCCTCCATGGTGGAATCAGCAATCACCATCTGTTTGGAACTCTTCCAGATGACTACACCACCATTGCAAATGAACAGACTTTCAGATGTTGACTTTCGATCATCTATATCAAACATAAAGTCTGAGTCTGTAAATCCCTGAATCTGGAGTTCTCCATTCCCAAAGACTAGAAACATATCCTTAGTCCTTCTCAAGTACTTAAGGATACATTTCACAAAAGTTTAGTGCTCTTCGCTTGGATTTGACTGATATCTGCTTGTGATACTCACAGCATGGGCTATATCAGGTCATGTACATAGCATGGCATACATGAGGCTCCCTATTGCCGAAGCATAAGGGATCTTGCTCATGCGTTCAATCTCCTCAGGTGTACTAGGGCACATCTTCTTGGAGAGATGAATGCCATGTCTAAAAGGTAATAAACCTCTTTTAAAGTTTTTCATGCTAAACCTTTTTAGCACCTCCTCTATGTACATCTTCTGTGAAAGTTCGAGCATCCTATTTGATCTATCTCTATAGACCTTAATACCCAGTATAAAGGATGCCTCTCCTAGATCTTTCATAGAGAACTCCTTAGACAACCATACTTTGACTGAGGTCAACATGGGAATATCATTTCTAATTAGGAGGATGTCATCTATGTACAATACGAGGAAGATAACTGCACTCTCACTGACTTTTTTGAACACACATGGTTCCCCCTCGTTCTTAATGAAACCAAATATTTTGATGACATCATTGAAATGAGTATTCCAACTCCGAGATACTTGCTTAAGTCCATAAATGGACCTTTACAGCTTGCAGATCTTGTGATCATCATCATTGGATGTAAAACTAAGCGACTGTTCTATATAGATATCTTCCTCAAGATATCCATTTAAGAACGCCGTTTTCACGTCCATCTGTTATATTTCATAATCAAAATCGACTGCAACAGCAAGCAATGTGCAGATGGATTTTAGTATGGCTACGGGCGAAAAGGTATCCTAATAGTCAATGCCTTCGCACTGACTATAACCTTTCACTACGAGCCTAGCCTTGAATATCTCCATATTCTCATCTGCACCTATCTTTCTCTTGAAGATCCATTTACACCCAATAAGTATAATACCTTCAGGTGGATCTACCAAGGTCCAAACTTGGTTTGAGTGCATCGAGTCAATTTTTGATCTCATTGCCTCTAACCATTTCTCAGAGTCGATATCTAATATCACCTTATCATAGGTCTTGGGGTCATCACCATGAGCCTCATTTTCCATGAGGAACATTTCCTCTACATCCTCTTGTATAGTACTTAAGTACCTTTCAAGAGGATGGAAAACCCTAGTCGATCTACGAGGTGAAAGAGATTGTGTTAGGACTGGTTCTGATTGATTAGGTTCTTCAGGTTCTTTAGCTCGTTGCTCTTGGGAGACATTCTCCTTGAGCTTAATTATTCTTCCGATGCCACCATCTTGAATAAACTATTTTTCAAAAAAAATAGCATTTCGACTCACAATCACATTGTGGTCTTCCGAAATATAGAAATAGTATCCTAATGACTCTTTAGGATATCCTATGAATCAAGCTCTAAAAGATCTGAACTCTAACTTATCCACCTGCTGTCTCTTGACATGAGCTGGACAATCCCAAATTCTGAGATGATTCAGACTTGGCTTCTTACCAGTCATATCTTATACGGTATGGTAGGAATGGTTTTAGAGGAAACCCTATTCAATACATAAATTGCTGTCATGAGACAATATCCCCAAAGAAACTCAGGGAGGTCTGTGAAGCTCACCATAGAACGGACCATATCTAATAGGGTCTGATTTCTCCATTCTGAAACCCCGTTGAGTTGAGACATTCCAAGTGGAGTCTATTGAGAGACTATGCCATTGTCCTTAAGATAGTCTAGAAACTTCCGACTAAGGTATTCACCTCCTCGATCTGATCGAAGAACCTTAATGGGCTTTCCTGTTTGTTTTTCTACCTCACGTCTGAATTCTTTGAACCTTTCAAAAGCTTCAGACTTGTGTTTCATTAGAATTATATATCCGTACCTAGACTTATCATTGGCAAAGATAATGAAGTAGATGTAGTTGCCTCTAGCCGGCACATCAAATGGACTGCACACATCCGTATGTACTAGGGCAAGTAGGTCTATGGCCCTTTCCCCATGTCCCACAAAAGGAAGCTTGGTCATTTTGCTTTGAAGGCATGATTCACAAACTGGATATGACTCGAAAGTCAACGGACTCAATAGCCCAGATTTCTTCAATTTGTTAACCCTATCTTCCGCTATATGACCTAGCCTTAAGTTCCACAGATACTTATCATTTAGACTATCTCTAGGCCTTTTAATTTCTATGACATTCACATTTTGCTCAATATTAAATACAGATACATCAATATGTAGCTGATAGAGACTGTTAATAAGAAAACCATCTGTAACTTTATTATTTTTATAAAAAATATTACAATGGTCCTTGTGAAAGCTAATCACATAGCCTTCTTGTGCTAAACATGAAACAGAAATCAAATTCCTGCTTGCTGTAGGTACATAATAACAGTCTCTTAAAACTAAATCTAATCCTAACGGTAATCGCAGAGGATAGGTTTCCATGGCCACAGCAACAACTCTTGCTCCATTTTTGATGCATAGGATCATCTCCCCATCCCTCAACCTCTTGATCTCCTCAAGACCCTGCATAGAAGTGCACAAATGAGCACTAGAACCGAGTCAAGCACCCAACTGGATGCAGAAGAAACTGTAAGATTAGATTCTAAAATGAGCATACCTCCAGAAGGACCATCCTTCTTATTCTTCAGGGTGGCTAGGTACTGAGGATAGTTTCGCTTCCTATGGCCGTTTGATTGACAGTGGAAACATTTTTCCTTATCAGTAGCCTTTTTTTCAGTTCTGTCTTCTTCTTCTTGCCATCCACCTTCTACTTCTTCGCAGACTTCTTTTTCTTTCCAAAAGACTTTCTCTTGGAAGAAGTCCACTCCACAGTAAAAACTGAGCCTTTTGAACCCTTCATTGAAAGCTCAGCCGTAACCAGTATGTTCATTAACTCGACCAAGGTACACTACATCTTATGCATATGAAAGTTCATGATGAACTGACCATATGCATCAGACAAGGACTGAAGGATCACATCAATCTGAAAATCCTTGTTTAAGATGATACCGAGCTTCTCAAGCTCCTCAAGATCCTTGATCATTGTCAAACAATGATCTTGGACTGACTACCCATCATGCATCTTGGTCTTAAAAAGTCTTTGACAGACTTGATACTTGGCCGCTTGACTCTGTTCACCAAACAACTCTTGTAGGTGAGCCAACATTTGGAGGGTAGTCAAAATGTTCTCATGTTGGTGGTGCAAGTCATCAGACATTGCATCCAATATGTAGTACCTTGCTTTGTTATCATCATCCGTCTACTTTTTCAGAGATGCTCTCTGTTTAGCAGTCGGACGTGCTGGTATGGTAGGTGGGTCCTGATCCAAGACATGAGTCAATTTTTTGAAACCCAGAATAATTTTGTAGTTCCTCAACCAATCCTTGAAATTGAGTCCAATCAGTCTATGGGTGTCTAGAATTTTGGTCAGGGGGTTTGAGGCAGACATGTTTCCTATACAGAGTCAAAAGTTTCTAGTTAGATTTTATAATCAGACTCAACCAATTTGTTTAGGATTTTTATTTTTAAACAAATTAACCTCCCACTATTTTCTCAGATCCCTACACTCCTTTGATAGAGATGTGAAAATCTCCGTGATCAGTGATTTTTAGTGGGTGGTGCGGTCTCACCGATTGGCTGACCACCTCACCTAACAGTTATTGGTGATGGGTCAACCGATGAGTGGACAACTCTTGTCCAATGATTCTCTAATCATGGTGCACCTAAAACTTGGTCTCTAATTCATGAAGCTCACCGTGTCCGGGATATTGCTCCAATCCTTAGTTAAGTCAAACCCACCATTTGAACGAACTAGATTCCTGATTGGGTCCCTCACCATATCTGAAATATTGAGCCCAACCCATCCTCTAATTTATAGCATCCAATGCCTAATGGATATGGTTGCATCTTTTTGATGCAACTGAGCCACTGTAATCAGCCGAGAACAATCAACCCCGGGAAGGTCCCGCACATCCACAATGGTGGAAGACCTAGACTTAATATTTTTTTAGGGAGATTTGATTTAGGTCTCATTAAACTTGACTTGACATAGTCATAACAATTATGACTAACCTAGTGGCATGGGTTAGCTTGAATTTTTAGCCACCTCTAATCAGAACTGAGTCGACACATATGACCAGGTAAGTAAGACCGGTGGGAGGGATATGCCATTAACTCGACAAGAATGCATTCGAGTCGAGTAGCTTCCAATTAAAAATCAGTCGGTTACGTCTACCCAACTTACATTAGACACCAAATTATCGAACCAGAACTAATTAGGTTAGCCTACAATCCAGGCTCTAACCACTGAGCCAAATTAGGTCTTAACTTGATCAAGTCACATCTAAATGTGATTCAACCTTGACCCAGACTTAATTTTATTAGGTTGGTCAATTATTAGCTTTCATGATCTCACCTAACCAACTCTTGATTCGGTTTGATCAACCGCTAGACCTAATTAAGCTACCCAAGCCCGAACCCAATTTTATGAAAATATCTTAGATTTGAAATTCTCAATTTTAGATCTAACTTAATTTCATAAGCTTAATTCATTAATTAAGTTTAGGTTCATAAACAAAGCATGTAAAATAAATCCTAAGATTTCAGGATCTAGGATTTTGTAGAAAAGTAAGTTTTGATTTTTGATTAAGGATGAACGCGCGGTACCCCTACACGTCATATAAATACCCCATTGAATGAAAAGAGAGGGTCTTAAAATCTTACTTTATTCTTATGATCGGACGGCCATGAGGAACACCTTAATCAAAAATATAAATTTAACTACAAAATTAGTTAGATTTAAATTAACATATCACATATACAATTTAAGATCTAACTAATACATGCTTTGCATACATCTCATGTATCAAAAATTAATCTAATTAATATGCTCTTAGATCTGATACATCACATGTAATATCTAAAAAATAGAATTTAAATTGAACTATTCAAAATAAAAACTATTCTAGACAAGTTACTAGAATAATTCTACAACTAGTCTAGGCATGCAACAGATCAATTTTATGAAAAAATTAAAATTTTATTTTTTATTTTTTGATCTAATTATAACACTTATAATATCAAAAAAATAAAAAATAAATTAGATTTAATTCATATTTTAATCTCATTAAAATATAAAACTTAAGACCATTCATGGATTCAACTAATCCTAGTCTAGTCATGCATCTTATGCATGTTAGATCTTCTTAGATTTAATTTTAAATATTTTGATTTCAGATCCTATCATATCTGATGTGATATCTAAAATTCTTTAATATCAAATAAATTAAAATTAAACTTAGATCTAAAATAGATCTGAAAAAGAGCCAACAACCTAGCTCTGATACCACTTGAAGGGAGGAAACTGCTTTTTCTCGTAGGATCTTCCAAATTTTATCAAATCTGGGATGAAATAATTTTAAAAAAAATTTATCCTATATATTTTAGATATAATTCTCTAGATATAATTTTATTATCTAATATTTAAAATCTAAAATTAAATCTAAATCTATGATGAAAGAAGAAGTACCTCAAGGGTAATCTGATTATCCTGTAGAAGATCTCTGCACAGCCCGAGGTTCTGATGTAGCCACGCAAGTGCCTGGCCTCTACCGATATCCACTTAGGTAGGATCTAGAACATCTTCTCCTCATGAATCTATGCTCCAAAAATTAGATCTTTATCTAATTTGAAAGTACTTCAGAACTCCTTCTAAAGTTGGAGCAGCAGCCTGTCGAAGATGTCCTGCAGCTTTTTGTTCCAGGCGTCACCACGCCTTGGATCTTTGCCAGATGGATGTCCAACTCTTTGGACGTGAAGAGGGGAGAAAGGAGAGCAGAGAGGATGTGGAGAAGAGGGGAGGGGGCAGCAGCTATTAGGTTTTGTGCATAAAACAATTTCTTTCACGAAATCCTAGGCGCAGCAGAGTTTATATAGACCCTGTATGCTGCGCAGTGCCACATCATTCAACCAATCAAAAAATTTCAATAAATTTTAGAAAAATTTTGATTGATGGAGTGATATCATCTGATCACATCAGATAAAAACTCTACCCTCTCTCCTAAGTTGGCACCAACATTGGATAAGCTCAAACAAGGTGGCGCCAAAGAGTCCATGTTTATCAGGACTCTTTGGTTCTTATCCATTTGGGGTGCCCACTTTAATCCAATTGGGCTCATACCATAATCTGATTATGGCACCTAATTCAATTAGGTTTTGGTATGTGGACACTCCATAAAAATCCTCCAATGAGACCTCTTCAGTTTAAGATCCATATGTCAACTTTTGACAGATGTCCTAAAATAAATTTGGCAGGTGCTAGAAATTAGCAGGTGTTGTCTTAAATTCATCTCACGAATTAAGATAAGCCTTTTTTGAGCTAGACAAGCTTCATTTAGACTAAGAAAAATTTTTCTAAGATTCTTTAGATGAGTCAAATCACATTTGCCTCAGTAGAGACAGAAAAAATTACACAAGGAGAAAGTTAGGCTTAATCGTGTGCTAGCACGATTTTCTTGAACCTAATGGATCTTATCCAAATCAATTGGGTTAGTCCAATTGATGATATCCAGATCCTAACCTTTGTTTGTATGACCCAATTAGGTTCAATTCTATATGGTAATGAGACATGTCGTGATCTCATCATCGACATCATCGAAACTCCTTTCGATGGACCAGAACTCTTCTGATTCAGACAATTAGAATGATCGATCATCAATATCATTCTAATTGCTCTCAAAATCTATCAGTGACACCTAGCAGTATGTGGTGGCAATCCATCAAAATAGAAGATGAATCTCTCGATGCAGCTATCTGTGTGATTGAGTTTCTCTATCATGAGTTCCGACTGAATTAGGGTTAAGGTGAACTCGTCAAACCCAACATCAGTCATATGAGTTAATCGATCGATTCGAGTCTGATGTGAAACCTTAATGAAAAATTCTTTTCCATTATTTCACTCTGCCATGGCCATGGGCTTAAGGACTCGATCTTTCAATTATCATAGGACTACTTCTTTTATCTATCGAGGTTGATAGATCCCATCTTGGTGTGACCTAGTTCCTATAATGAATATGCTACAGCCAATATACACCTCAAGGTTCTGAATGGCTAGAAGATCGAGTTATGGTATAGTCAAACTATAACACACTCAAGGTGAACTGTCGATGCACCTCAAGTCAAAGAACTAGATACACAACTGCAGCATCGAGCTAGTCATCAATGAGAAGGTAGACTTCCTTATGACTGCTCGAAGTGATCACGCTCAGTACTCTCATTCTCAATGAATACCTGTACTCTCGCTCTGATGTCTCCACATCATAGACTCAAGATACATCTATCCTAAGAAAGCGATCGTACACCAACCTTTCGGATCGATCACCATCCTCGTGATGATCCTATGGTCAGGAGCTGTTTATGAGTTAGTTATGTAAATTCATGTCTTAAATTTTCAACTCTTGAAAATATGAATTAACATTTCTACTAACTCAAAGGATGTATCACAGACACAATGTACACAATGTGATAGAAGAATAACCCTTTTATTCATTTATAGTCAAAATTATAAATTTGCCCTTAGATCTGTACAGAAATGTGTCAGCCGATCTGGCATCTAGGGCACACATCTAACATGTCCATCGTGCATTTTTACTCTGAATAGTCTCTGAGAGACCTCAAAATAAGCTGTGTAACTCTACTCACCATACAACTCTTATAGATGAATTAGCATCTCTTTGACAGTCCTCATGTCTTCATACTGTCGCTGAAGATTATTGGACATGGATGCTAGAATGTAGCACTTCGCCTTATTATCTTCATCCATCCACTTCTCAAGTACTACTCATTGATCAGAGGATGGACAAGCTGGTATCACAGGTGCATCATAGTCTAGGACATGAGTTAGCTTTTCAGAATTGAGAATGATTCTTAAATTTTGGAGCCAGTCTTTGTAGTTTATCTCGATCAACCTATTTGTGTCAAGAATACGAGCTAAAGTATTTAAACTTGATATGATTATCTACAAAGAGAATATTTTTTAGTTAGATATTTGTCCTTATTAAATATTTATTTTAGAAACTTTTAAAATCAAACAAGGCTCTCACTATTTTTTTGAATCTCCCACACTCCTCAGGTAGAGAAATGAAAACCTATATGCGATCAATTTTTAGTGAGTACTATGGTCTCACTAATCCATACACACCTCACTTAATAGTTATTGGTGAGCACAGACCAATGAGTGGACAATACTTTATCCATTGCTTTACTAAGTAAGATGCAGCGGATTTGGTCTCTAAGTCCTATGGCCTCACCTAACAGTTATTGGCACATTTCTTATTTAAGTTAGACCCAATGTTCATCAGTGGGTGCAAATCTGTCATTGGGTCCCTCACATAACAGTTATTGGATCCATCTCCATCTCTACTCCGAGGCATCTAATGTCAATAGAGTAGTTGTACCTTCTCGATGCAATCAAACCACTGTAACCGATCGAGAATGATCAACGTCAAGAAGACATTCGCATCTCTACAACAATGGAAGATCACTAGACTTAATATTTAATGAGATGATTTAGGTTTAGGTCTCTTTTAAGTCATCAGATTTGATATCTGACTGATCAAGTTTCGGTCAGCACATTCACATATCTGACCTATCTAGTCGGCATGGGTGAACTCGAATCAACAAGTAACCTAATTCAAAACTTAATCTTCCAAAATGGCTAAGTAAGTTAAGATGAGTGGAGGTCCTCTCATTGCTTTTCTTAGATACCAATGAATTAATCAGATTAGATGACAGAATCAATTAAATAACCACCATCTAGGTACTTATCTTAAACATCAAATGGGTCAATTAGAATCGATCAGGTTAACCTATTGATTTGAACCTTAACCACTGAGCTAAATTTGATCTTGAGTCAATCAATTCACATTAAAATATGAATCAATATGATCAACTACAATTAAAATCAACTTTGAGCCTCTTTGACCTAATCCTAACCAACAATTGATTAAGTTTAATCAACTGCTCAAAATCGACAATGGTTTTTAGCCTGATCTAATCAATTGACTCTAATTATAGTTTGATCACTAGATCTAATTTGTTCATCCCATATCCACATGCAATAACATAATTTTTAGATTCTAAAAAAAATTAGATTATGTTTCATTGTATGCATTAGTGGCTTATAATCTTGAAACAGTTTTAGATCTAAACCTAATGTTATATATCATATATATGAAGTTTTAGATCTAAACTACAAATATATATCATATATATATATATATATATATATATATATATATATATATATATATATATATATATATTAAATTTTAGATCTAAACTAAGAATTACACATATCAAATATATATAAAACTATATCAAAAATAATGATTAAAATATTTTAAAAATATTTTTAAAAAAAAAATCGATTTGCATCAAACTAGGATAACTTTTTTCAATATAGGGGTAAATCCTATATCAAGACAATCTTATACTAGTTCAATGTGAATATTTAATTATTCTAATTTCAGATCTAATATGAATAAAAATATATTATATATATTTATTTTTAAATCCAAAAATTTTGATTTAAAAATTTTGAAAATAGATCTCAAAATCGATCAATCTTGTGCTAGGATAACTTTTTCAATATAGAGAGTAAATCTTATATCAGGATAATCTTATACCAGTACAAGATCAATATTAATTCATTCAAACTTTCAAATCTTACATAAAAATCAGATTATATATATTTTAAAAATCAGTAGCTCTAATATCACTATTAGCAAATCAGGCAGGGTTGCATGCATAGATTTCAAAATTTTTTGAAGTAATAGCGGAAACGATCTAAGTTAAACTCTTTAACCCCACATGCAATAGATCTAATCTATATCTACCTAAGTTTTGGATTAAAGATATATATATATAATCTAAAAATAAAATAAAAAAAAAATTAGCATCGGATCTCAATATCTTGCATGGGTTGAAATACACCGCAACTGATGATCCTAGATCTAAAGGTTCCTAAGCCGTACAGATGTCCGACTTCTACAGGTATCCATCGGGATCAATCTTGAATCTTTCTTCTCATTATAGATCCATCTTCTCTAAGATGAATCTCAGTCTTTTAGATCTTTGACCAACTCTTGATCCTTGATCACCATCTCAACACCTATACTGTAGCCTTTCTCCCTCTTCCCTGCTATAGAAGAGATCACCCTCAACTCAGGCATATGAGAAGATGGGACATAACCCTTGGGCATTGGAAAGAGAGGTGGAAGAGGAGATGGTATGGAGATAGAGAGAGGATCTAAATTCTCAATTTAATTAATTTTAAAACCCTAGGAGACCATCTCTTAAATAGACCTTTTCTTGATTCCAAATCAATCTAAAAAGGCTAGTCCTTATCTCATAAGAATTTTTACCTTTTAATCTGATATTTTTTAAAAAAAATCAAATCTAATTGAAAAGGTCATCACCTTATATGGCAAGTAGAGTGCCCCTCAATCCATAAGACAGGTAGAGGGGGCACCTATATTTAATTAGGCAAGTAGGTGGGGCACCAACTCTTGGCACCCCTTAGGGTTTTGTGTGCACAAGAGAGGGGGCATAGCCCCTCTCTTTCTCTCTCTCTTTCCATTCCAAAGCAAAAGAGGGGGGGCTCTCTCTTTCTCACACCCACTCTAAGGGGTTTGCACCCCTTGGACTTTTCAAAAAAGGAGGCTTGCACCTCCTTTCTTCTTTTCAATAACTCCACGCCACATAGAGAAATAACAAGAAAGAAAATAAAGAGATTTGTTTGCCAGCTAATTGGCTTAATCCAATCCTTTTGGACCCTCAAATAGGTATCCCTATAAATCCAAATCAAAATATATCTAGTTAAGGTTCAAGGTTATAGACTTGATCCAATCCTTATCTAATAAGGAATTCAAGTCCAGAGAAGAATTAGATTTAACCATGTGCTAGCATAGTTCTCTTAAATTCAATAGAATTTTAGTAAATCTTAATTCAATTAGAACTTCATAAGCTTAATTAGTTAATTCAAGATTAAATCTCTTGATGTGTGACTCCATAGATTTTATTCTATCTGGTAGTAAAATATATTATGATCTCCATCATAATATCATCAAAACTTGTTTTGATGGGCTGAAACAATTCCAATTCTATCCTTTGAGGGTCATCGATCATCAAGACGATATTCAATGAGTCTCAGAATCCATCAGTGACACCTAGCAATATATAGTGACAATCCAGTGGAATGAAAGTATGAATCTCTAAGTACAGTTATCGTATAATTCAGTCTTTCTATCATGAGTTCTGACTTGATGGAGATCATGGAGAACTCATCAGACCCTATCATCAGTCATATGTTAGATTGGCTCGACTTGAGTTCACTTATGAATCCCGTAGAAACTCTTTTCTAATATTCACATTTGCTTTGATCAAAGACTTTTTAAACTCAATCTTACAAATCATATAGGACTTCTCCTTTCCTATCAAGATCGATAGATTTTATCTAAGTACATCTCACTCCTAATAGTGAATCTAAACCTACTATAGCCAACATACACAATAAGGACCCGAATGGCTAGGGACCAAGAGAACATGCAGTCAAACTCAATAGCCTTAATATGAATAGTTGATAACATCATAGGCCAAAGGATCACTCATACCACTACAGCATCAACACAACCACTGACAAGTGAGTAGACATTCAAGTGATCTCTCATATTGGTCACACTCAGTGCAAGTTATTCTCTAACAACCACCTGCACTCTCACTCCAGTATCCCTACACTACAGATTCGAGACTCATCTGCTCAGAAGGAAGGTGATCCATGCATAAATTTTTAAATAGATTGATCACTATCCTCTGCAACGATCTTTTGATCAGGAGCATTTAGAAACTAACCATTAATTAATGTATGTCTCAAATTCTCAATACTTTAAGAATATACAAAATCATTGTTGTTAATTTCTATGATAAATCATAAACACATAAATATGATTGAAAATAAAAATATATTTTATTAATAATAAAAGTGTTATGAGTATAAAGTTAAATCTTAGAATTATAAAATATGTCAGCCAACAATTGGCTTTTAAGACACTCATCTAACACTGGCTGAGTAGCATTCTTCTATGCCCGTGGATCCATCTTCCTCCATCCCACCTAAGCCTACATTAGATTAGGATGCATGCAGTGACATGTTCATTTTGAGCCTTTTGTATGTCAGCATCCTATGTTTTGATCATGCTTATGTCGTATTTTGTATGACCTTCATATTGAATGAATGAAAATTTGGAGTTTGTTTTATGTGCGCAATGTTCTTTTTTGATGCATGTTCCTATTTGGGTGATCTTTTGATTATATGCAATGTTCACCTTTTTGATAACAATAAAAAGGGGGAGATGAATTTGAGTATTTTTTGAAGTTAGAGTTAGTTTGAGTATTTCTTAAATTTGAAATTTTTAATTGTCAAGTTATAATTTAAATAAAACTAATGGTACATAGTGAAATCATTTGAAATAATTTGAAACTATTTGAAATAAAGAAATGTAAAGCAATGTAAAACAGTTTGAATTTGATTGAATTTGATTTAAAGACCAAACAAAGTGAAATTTGAATTTTGAAACCCTAAAGAACAATTGGCACATAGTAAGGGGGAGCAATACAAATTTTTTAAGTCAAATTATACTTATGTATCATACTCAGAGGGAGTTTATGATAAAGCGAAATTGAATATATATGATGTGATTAAAATGAAGTGAATTTGAATTTTGAAAGAAAGGTATACTCAAAAGATTTTGTCATCATCAAAAAAAAAAGATTGTTGACTTTGAGATTGATTTTGATGATAACAAAAGTATTTGAGTATAAATTGTTAGATTACTAACATGAATTTTTAAGGATGTGTAGCTTTGAATTCAAATTACTTATTTGTTTCAAGTGTTTTTCGGCAAATCAAAATGAAAAACCACCAATCAAATTATTTATGAAAGCTCTCTAGACTAGACACATCTTGAAAGAATTTTAATGAGAAAAAAAATTAAGTAAACAAGGCAAGTCTAGTCTAGAAAGAAAATTGAAGAAGAAAGACTATCAAAAGACCAATGGCACACTTGGCATGTAAACTGAGCCAACTCAGTTTTAACTAAGCCGATCCAATGGCAGAGAACAATCAAAAGATAGAAAGGTTGATGTTTCATGGAATAGTTTAGTTAGCCTACCCAGTGCAAAGTGAGCCAACCCAGTTCAACTGAGCCAACTCAATTTCAGACTGAGCTGACCAACTGAGCAACGGAGCAAAAAGGTAAAAAGCTTAATTTTCAGCCTCCTGACATTAAGCCAACCAAATTTTAAAGTGAACTGATCCAGTTCAATTGAGCCGACCCAATTCCAGACTAAGCTGACCAACAGAGTATTGAAAAATATGTCCTAAAGCCAATCATCTAGATTGTACATGATTGAGCTCCTTGTGTGTATATGAATTATAAATTAATAAAAGTTATTTAGCAAATTTATTATAAGGCACACGTCTTAATAAATTTTAATGTTATGATGAAATCCTTAGAACTACTTACAAATGATAAAAAAAGATTTATCATATAGTTTTTAAACTTGTTCATGATCAAACAATACGTTATTAATAAAGACGATAATGTTTATCAAGAATAGGTTGTTGTGTGCCATATGGATTAATTATCTTCTTAACTAAGAAGTGTGGAGATACTGGTATGGCATACGGATGAGATGTAGGAGTACATCATCATCGAACAGTGATCAAACTATGGAGCACTCTGCTGTCAAGAGTAGCTCACAAAGGATATAGGCATAAGTGTCCCTCCAACTTGAGATCACTACGGTGACTTGCAAGCAACTCACTATTTGGATTATCTAAATTTTTAATTTAATGACAAAAGATTTTTGGATACAATCAAGTACTTATGATAGTCAGTGTGTGAGTCAAGATAGGATTGATTCCTCTATATTACAGGAGTTAATGCATCACTGTGTTTCAATTGAGCAAAATCTTGACCAAGATAATCCTTGTGAGAAGTCGTAGGATTTGAAAAAAATTGAAACATAATATGGATGACTATTTTAGGGTTGACAGTTAAAGTTTAGGTCATCTTGAGCATTAGGGTCAAAGAGATAAATTATGCGGTAACCATATCCCAGGTTCTTGAATGTTGCTTTGCAACTTTTCAACACTATCCGATCATTGGGTATCATTGCTAGATGATCACTTTGATTAGTATAAAAAGTTATTCTTATACTACCAACTTAGCATAAAATGTTATTCTGATCTGATGGCTGATCGATGATTGAGAATCATTGAAGAGAATAATCATCAAAATGATTGATGATCAATCTTATGCAAAGATTGTAATTAATAATTTACTAAAAATTAATAAATTAGAAAAATATTAATTAATAATTAAATTATTAATTAGCTCAATTTGATTGAGTAAAATAAATTGGATCAAGTCTAATTCAATTAGATTCAATTAGGTTTGAGTCAATTAGGTTATCAGATGACCTAATCGCTAAGGGAGACTAGTTCATGATTTAATCAGAACTTGAGTTCAATTAATTTTTAATTTAATTAAGATTTAATTGAGATAGTTTGAAGTCTAATTAGATTAGGTTCATGAATTTATTTGGTTCAAATCAGATTGAATTTGGTTTGGATCCAAAATTAGAAACTACCTAGAGTCCAAGTAGGATTGGACTTCTGCCATGCACCACCCTAGTCATGATGCCATATCTCTTCACACCTAAAAGGTTTTGGTGTAAATATTTCCCACACAAATAAGGCTTCCGACCCTCCTATCTCACATCCAAGTATGGGATGAAAATCTATTTTTAAGGCAAGTTCAAATTTGGTTTAAATTTGATTCCTTGTAGGGATAAGGTTTTACCTCATCCAAACTTCTTGGATGCCAGCTTTATTTGGCTTTCCTTTGTCCGACAAAGAGAGATGTTCTTTCACTGTGAAATACCTGATAATCACTGTGAAAGAGAGAGGGTGGCATGAGCATTGGTTGGGATTTAGATTGGAATCAATTTGAATTCAAATAGGATTTGAATTTGAACCTAATCCGATTCCTATTAAATCTCCTAATGCCATCCTTTAAAGGGTTGGTTTTCTTTTGTGTGACATAAGACCAAAAAAAAACCATGAGATATCAGATATCTCATAGTAGAAATATAGAGAGGGGTGTGACGTCTTTGTGCATGAAAAAATAGAGGAGGTTGGTCTCCTCTTGGGTAGGGTTCTTACACATTGGCGCTAGGGTTTTTATGAAAGAAGAAAATTGTGAGAGAAAGAGTTCTCCCCTCTCTTCTTCTACAAACCTCTTCTTCCACCTATGATCAGCCATAAAGGGTCTCTGTAAGTAGCTAGCACTCCAAAGAGGTCGATCTGCTCGTACTTCATGTGGATACTTGTAGAGGTCGGATGCATATGCAGCTAGGAGCAACATACAACCCCTCAGTCTTCAACTGCAAAGATCTTCGACCCATGCTCAGGTATAGAGATCTAATCTCTATCATATTTTAGATTAGATCTAATTAATATTTCTCATATTATTTTTAGATTATGCATGCATATTTTGTGTCATAAGATTCAGGCTTAGACAGTTATAGATTAGATTTAGTGCACGGTAGATTAAACTGTTTAGTTTAGATTACTTCTGCTACATAAAAAATTTTAAAATCCATGCATAAACTACCCTAGCTTTCATTCAATTGGTATCAGAGCATAGGTTCTTTTTAACATGATCATGTATGCATCAAGATCTGAAAATTATTTATTTTAGATCGCACGTGCTGGTTATAAGATTGTCTTTCTATAAGGGGTTACAGTGGAAAGGTTGTCCTAATGCGTGCTGATCTAAATAATTAAATTATAAATAAGTTTAGATGAGATCTAAAGGGATTTATGATTTATTTTTGATTTAATATTTGATTTTAATCTGATATTAGAGAAGCATGAGATGTTTATGATCTGATTTAGATGAGATCTAAAGTAGTGATCAGATCTAAAGTGATTTAGATTAGATCTAAATTTCTACATGCTACATATATGATATGTAAGATTAGATATCCTAATAGCCTAGTACTCAGATTGTGCATCACCAGGCCATCCAGTCATAAGAGCAAATAGGGTTTAAAGATCCTCTCTTTTTATTTGATGGAATTCTCTTATGACATGTAAGGGTGCTACTGTGATGTTTCATGAAGAAGAACTGCGAACAAAAATTATATGAGTTTCATATTTTTGGATTTAGATCTTATAATGCATATGCTAGATATGTATTTTTTGGTTTATTTTGAATCTAGAAATTTATATATGTGATATATATGTTTTGTAGAATTCACACTTGAAACTTACTTTCTGCAAAACCCTTGATTCGAAATCCTAGGATCTGATCTGAAACATTGAAACTATTTATGCAAAATATTTTGATCTAAAATTTAGTAAGGAATTGCTGGTTAGACTGATGAGTCAACTCAATTTGATTGGAGTCAACTTGAAACCCTTTTGAGCTGACTCAATTTTATAGGCCTAGAAATTATTTTTTGTGTTGAGCCGACTCGATTGCACAGACTCAGAGAATTATTTTCTGTTCATCTCAGGGTGAGTCGACTCAAATTTTTGGATAAAATTATTTTACATAAATTTTAATGTAAGGAAGTTTACATTTGAAATTGCTTCATTCTTCTACGCTTAATTAAAAATTAAGAGTTAAAACTTTAAATTTAGAATTATAAATTTAAGATCTAAAGGAATTGCATAAGATATGGGGCTATGGGTTAGCTTAAATCAGGTCATTTAATTGGATTAGACCTAGGGTTAAAATCAAATATGGACTAGATTGAAAAATTGACTAAATCTAATCAAGAGTTGAATTAGATTAGGTCAAGTCTTCTCTAGATCACACTCAATAGTTGTAGTTGATCAAAGTCCATGAGTTTGATTACAACAAATGGATCTGATCGTGGCTCAGTGGTCGGATCCAAGTCTTTAGGCAAACCAAATTGAAATGATAAATCAATTGGCATCTAAGGTAAGTTTGGCAATATTACTGTGATAATATGATCGATGGTTTTTAATTGACAGTCTGCTTATCTAGCCATTTTGATGGTGTCTAAGGTAAGTCGAGACAGACCCTCCCACCGATCTCACTTACCTGATCAATGTGGTTAATCAGTCTTTGATTAGGTTGCTCATTGATTCGAGCTAACCCATGCCAACTAGGTTAGTCAGTCATATGATTGAGCTAACTAATTAAGATATGACCTAAACCCACTTTGTCTTCTCATGACTTGGTGAAGTTAGTAGGAGAATCTCAAGTTTATCAGTTTGACTGATTTAGGTACCTCTTAACCAGCTTTGTCTCTAGTCCTCTTCAAAGACTTGGTGAAGTCAGTGGGAGGATTGTTGATTGTTGGTTAATCTATTCTCTTAAATATTTAATCAAATCTTCTAAATTATTAGATCCATAAAATGAGCTAGATATAGGGATAACTAGATCATAGCCTCCCATTAAGTTGGTGATAATGGATCCATTAGTTTGATAATCATTGAAGGTCCAAAGGCCTGGTGCTTATCTGCTAACTAGAATTATCATTCATAATATGATAACTCAATTGTGTCTTTCTGATGGGTGTTTAGGTTGAGTAGCCAAAGTCAGGCCTGATCATTTATTAGTTAGATGTGTGGAGTTTAGTCACATTAATGGTTGGACCTAATCAGGACTTACAGAGATGGCCAAAGCTAACTGAAAAGTAACCTAAGGCAAAATAAATTATTAAAAATTATTTAAAAAAATAATTGATTGAGAACCTACCTATAGATATACATCGGTGAGCTGGCTAAAATCGGACTTGTGTGCAGTCTGTGTGGACTCTAGTACTCGTTAAAGAATTAGTGTAATTTCTCAAATTAGAGGTAGAGGCTACCAATTTGTATAAAATAGTGGAAGAATCTTTAAACTAAAGTCTAAATCTTTAGGATTAAATAATTTATATACAATAGGTCTTATGTTATCTTTTCAATAATGGCTAGTAAATTATCACTCTTCTCACTGTTAGACAGCGATATGCTTATGGGACCCAACTTCGATAGATTGTATCAAAAATTGAACAGTATTCTTTGGCTAGAACCAACCAAGAAGCTCAAAGCAAATCAGAGTTAGGCAGAGTGCTTCTTTTGTAAGAAGTTGGATCATTGGAAGAAAAATTATCCTCAATGTCTTGGTTTCCTGAACCCGAACAGGCTAAGAAGAGAAATCAATAAATGATTGCTGGTCAACATAGCTATATGATTACTCTTTGTAATTTCTTTATTTGTGATACTATTACCTAGATATTAGATACCAAAAATCTAATTTGCAATGGATTGCAAAGACTTTAGGTTAGTAAAAAGTTTGAAAATGATGAGAGATTTCTGAACGTGAGAGATGGAAGTTATATTTCAGTCCTAACTTTAGGAATTATTAAGCTTGTTTTCAACTCTATTATTGTCATTTTAAGTGATTGTCACTATTGTCCAATTTTTTTGATGAATATAATCATTATAGCTTATCAATAAAGAATGATTATTGTGATATCATTATGAATGATACTACAATAATATGTGGATAATTAAGAAATGACATTTATACACTATCACGGTCTGTTAGTATAATGTACACATCTAGTAAACCTCCTAGAGTAGATAATATCACAGATGCCTACTTTTAGCATTGTAAGCTCGGTCATATAAATAAGAATAGGATGAACAGATTAGGTAAAAAAAAAATCTTCGAGATCAATAATTATGAATCATTACCGATCTGTGAGTCCTATCTTTTTGAAAAGATGACTGAGTCACCCTTTATTGAAAAGGATGAGCGAGCAAATGATGTTCTGAGTCCAGTACATACTAATGTATGTGGACTCATGAGCATGAGTGATCACTGTCGTAGGCAGTCAAGAATAAAAACTAACTCAAACTATATAGATAGGGTAAGTCGGGATCATTTTCATGGAGATCTAAGGCGATTATCTTTTTTTAATTAAAAAAAATAAAAGAGAATTGATTGTAGAAGGATTAAAGAAAGAATAAAATAATAAAAATTTAATTATAAATATAAATTAATTTATGAAAAAAATAAGTCAGAGAGATAACCCAAGAATTTCAAATCCACCATGCAAATTAGATTTATTTTCTTCTTTTTTTTATGTTGTAATATTAATTCTTGTGATTAGGATATTATTATAGCTTATCTCTAAAGGGTATGGATTATATCAATAGATCACGGCTCATCCTATTAGAGTATAAATTATCTAAATTCAATTATAAGATATATGGTTCAATCTAACATACCACGATCTATCTCTCCTAAGCACATACTGTATCTAGGAATCACGGCACGTCAGTAGATTATCTAGGCTGTGTAGGCTAGATCAAAACCTCAAAATAAAAAGATATAAAATAAAAATATAATTTTATTATATAAAAATTAGATATAAAGAAAAAAATAAAAATTTATTTACAGACTTTATCGTATTCCTGGATTAAAGGGATTTAGCCATTCATCAAGATCTCTAGCTTCACTCTTGGATCCCTAAACCTTTCTATTTTTTTTTCTAATTTTTTCTCATATTTCTATTGATTTTTTTCTCCTCTTTAGTCTTATTTCCAGACCTCCTATTTATAGGTGAAGTTTTCACCTTTTTTTGATAGCAAAAGGAGTCCCAAAACCCTTAGAAAATATATAATACCTATATCAATTTATTCTGACCATTAGATCTTCATCGAACAGTCCAGATCAGCCCAAAAAATGTTGATTAAGTCTTTCTTATGATCAAGGATGATAACAGCCATTGGATCACACTTCTGATTGAATACTAGCCGTCGAATTATGCTTAAAACTTCTTATTCTCAATCAGGATGAATACCAACCGTCAGATCAAAGTTTAGATTGATTTTTAGTCATCGGATGATGCAAAATCTCTCCTTTTCAATCAGCAATAAATAGCAGTAGTCTGATCTCGTTCAAAATTAATCTGGACCATCGGATCATGAAAACTTTCTTCCGTCCGTCGTAGACTGCACCAAACACCATGAACTATTCCGATGGACCGCGCTCTTGAATCCGTGGATCGAGCGGCGGTCCACCATGCATCGAAGGCAATAAAATTTATTTTTTAAGATATTTTGACTTAATTTTTTCTTCAATTTATGTCTAAAAAATTAAAAAAAATATAAATTAAATTTTTTAATAATTTTTCATCATTTTGGTACTTAAATTGCTCAATTAACTTGACATCTATTTTTTATAAATATGTTCTAATTTTATATTTTTTAAAATTATTTATTTTTATAAAAAAATCTAATTTATTTATGAAATTAAATTTTTTAGAAGATGTTAGTACTATAAAATATCAAAAATATCTTCAATAAATATAAAAATATATCACTTATCGTACCTCCCAATTTGAATTTTGTTCATCCTCGAGTAAAGAAAGAATTTAGAATTAAGTACCGTTTAACTTAAAATTTTAAATTTTACCAAGTATTTTTCAAAAGGACCATTGATGTTCAATAGTGTGTAAGTGAGGTATGTCATTGGAATATTAATACTAATCAATATGAGAGTTAAACTAAGAACACTAAATCTTTTCTGAACTTTTTCTTTCTAAATTATCTCTACCTTTATCTCCAAATCATTAACCTTCATATGCATAAGTATATTGTTACTTTCATCCTTCATTTATTGATTTTTTTTTAATATTATACCGCTATTGAGTGTCTTAATCTCTTAAGCTTTCTGTTTGATCCATGTAATGAGTTTTCAGTCAATGACTCCCGAACAAGATGACTTTAGGACACTAGGTATAGAATATCCTTCGGACTTACTTGCTCGAATCAAATAGGCTACGAGTTAAAATTAGCTTTACAACAAAGCTTCTTTACCCTTCATACCTTTTAATGTGAAATTCAATACTTGCTTAGATAAAAAGGTCTGATTACTCAACATGAAGTACTTGAATTTTTTTTTTATTTATATATATATATATATATGAAGAAATATATAGTTATCCTACACAAGCCCATAGAAAGTAATCTCTTCTTTGATACTGGTAGAAAAATTTAAAAATACTCAAAGAAAACTGTTTAAGTTCTAAACTTAACTCTTTATTGAGTTTTCTTAATACTTGATCCCTCGATATCTCACAAACTTTCTGGTCTGTACATCAATATTTTTTTTAAAAAAATACTTGGTTTAACTCGATTCTTAAGTATACTCAGATGCTTAAATGCTAAATACTAACTTATTTGAGGACTAAAAATTTTTTATTCTCCCCCCCAACTTAATCGACATTGTCCTTAATACAGTAAGAAAAAAATAAAAAGTGCATACAAAAAGAAAGAAAAAGGAGAGATGTCACCTGATCCAGAAGTCTTTTCAAAATTGGTTCTCTCCCCAACTTAGCCAATATTATCTTCAAATCCCTACAAAAGACATGAAGCAAGACTTGATTAACCTAAACAAAATGCAAAAGAAAGCAAAAGCAAAAGTTGGAACTAGGTTGCCTCTCAGAAAGTGTTAAATTTATCATCTTCAGTCAGATCACATTTATTGACAGGTGCTTCCACACAGAGCGGTCCATTATTCTTAAAAAAATAAAGATCAGTTAAAATAAAGTAAAAAAAATTGGATTGCCTCCCAAAAAGTGCTAAGTTTTAAATCTTCAGTCGGACTGAATTCGTGATACAAAATCAATCAAAATAAATAAGCTCATGGAGAACCATGACCTCCTCCTCAATTTCAGTAGGCAACTCCAAGAATGGTTTCAATCATTGTCCATTTATTTTAAAAATAGCACCATTACTTGGATTTTTGATCTCTACAGCCCCGTGAGAGAAAATTTCTTTTACTATATAGGGCCCTGTCCATCTAGATCTAAGTTTTTCAAGAAATAAATGTAGCCTAGAGTTATACAAAAAAACTTTTTGACCAAATGAAAATGATTTTTTAAGGATTATTCGATCATGAAATATCTTAGTTCGTTCTTTGCATATCTTAGCATTATCATATGCCTCATTCCTGATTTCCTCAAGTTCATCAATTTGTAGCTTCCTATGTTGTCTAGCCTCATCTAGATCCATGTTCAACTTTTTGATAGCCTACATAGCCCTATGTTCAAGCTCTACTGACAAGTGACATGCTTTACCAAATATAAGCCTATAAGGAGATATTCCTAAGTTGGTTTTGAAGGTAGTGCGATATACCCAAAGAGCATCCATTAGCTTCAATGACCAATCTTTTCTATTGGTGCTCACAGTCTTCTCTAGGATTTGTTTGATTTGATGATTTGAAACTTCAACTTGTCCACTAGTCTGTGGGTGATAGGTTGTGGTCAATTTATGGGTGATGTTGTATTTCTTCATTAGGGTTGCAAAGGATCGATTACAAAAATATGTTCCATGATTACTTATAATGGCTCTAGGGATTCCAAAATGAGAGAGGATATTTTCTTTTAAAAATTTGATAATAATTTTGCTATTATTCGATCTACATGACATAACCTCTACCCATTTGGATACGTAATCGACAGTCACTAAGATATATTCATTTTCGAAAGAGTTTTAAAATGATCCCATGAAATTGATTTTTCACACATCAAAAATCTCAACAACTAAGATCAGATTTAATGGCATCATGTCTCTTTTTGTGATCCATCCAACTTGTTGACATCTAGTACAGCTTTTATAGTACTCATATGCTTTCTTAAACAAATTGGGCTAATATAATCCATATTGAAGAATTTTTGCAATAATTTTTTTGGATCCAAAGTGGCCACCATAGGCTTGGTCATGACAAAAAGATAAAATATTTTTGATCTCATGATCTGGGATACATCTTCTAATGATTTGGTCAGGATATTGTTTAAACAGATATGGATCATCCCAAATAAAATATTTTACTTGGATAAAAAATTTATGTTTGTCCTGAGTGGTACAATAAGAGGGAATCCTACCAGTGGCTAAGCAATTGATAATATTAGCGTACCATAGTTCTTTGGTCACGGACATGAGTTGTTCATCAGAAAAAGACTCTTCTATTGATGGTTCGTTAGAGGGTGCATCAGTTAATCGAGATAGGTGATCGGCCACTATATTTTCAGTTCCTTTTTTATCCCTGATTTCTAAGTCAAATTTTTAAAGAAGTAAAATCCATCGGATCAAGCGTGCTTTTGCATCTTTCTTTGTTAAGAGATATCTAATAGCTGAGTGATCAGTGTATACAATGACATGTGATCCAACCAAATAAGATCTAAACTTTTCGAGGGCAAAGACGATAGTCAAGAACTCTTTTTTAGTAGTTAAGTACTTAAGGTGTGCATCATTAAGGATCCTACTGGTATTGTAAATAACTCATGACAACTTATCAATTTTTTGTTCTAAAATGGCTCCAATGGCATGATCTGATGCATCACACATGAGTTAGAAGGGTTGAGTCCAATCGGGTGGTTGAATAATGGGTGTGAATGTCAATACCTTTTTAAGATGCTCAAAAGAATTGAGGCACTCGGAAGTGAAATCAAATTTAACGTCTTTAGTAAGAAGATTGGTCAGTGATCGAGCTATTTTGCTAAAATTTTCTATGAACCTCTTATAGAAGCCAGTATGTCCTAAGAATGAGTACATTTCTTTGACTAATTTGGGTGGTGAAAGATTTGCAATCAGATCTACTTTGACTTTATCCACTTCAATTCTCTTCTTTGAGATAATATGACCAAATACTATGCCTTCTTTGATTATGAATTGGTATTTTTTTCAATTAAGCACTAAGTGTTTCTCCTTACACCTTTCTAAGACCAGTCTTAGGTGTAGGCACTTGGAGAAGGTGGAGCCAAAGATGAAAAATTCATCCATGAATATTTCCAGAAATCTCTCGATCATATCAGAAAAGATGCTGACCAAGCACCTTTGAAAAGTAGATGGAACATTACATAAACCAAAGGGCATACATCTATAGGCAAAAGTTTTAAATGAACAGATAAATATGATCTTCTCTTGATCCTCTAGTACTATAGGAATCTAGTTATAGCTGGAATATCCATCAAAAAAATAACAGAACTCATGTCTGGCTAACCTTTTCAACATCTAGTCAATGAATGGTAGAGGAAAATGGTCCTTTCTTGTGGCTGCATTCAGTTTTCTAAAATCAATATAGACTCTCCATCTAGTTTGGACTCTAGTCGGCACTAACTCATTTGCTTCATTTTGGATCACTGTTACCTCTGACCTTTTAGGCACTACTTGAATTGGGCTAACCCATGAACTATCTGAAATGGTGTAGATAATTTCATTGTCTAGTAACTTGAGAATCTTTTTCTTCACTACCTCCTTCATAGCTAGGTTAAGTCTTCTTTGGGGGTCTCTAATTAGCTTGGCTTTCTCTCCTAAATAAATTCGATGTTGGACAATTGAAGGGCTGATCCCTTTGATGTCAGTCATGGTCCAGCCTATGGCTTTCTTATTCTCTCTGAGGATAGCTAAAAGTTTCTCCTCTTGAGTTTGATCTAGGTCTAATGCAATGATTATGGGTAGGGTTTCTGATGGATCTAGATATGCATATTTGAGGTGCTCAAGGAGTGTTTTGAGTTCTAATTTTAGTGCTTCCTCAATCGATGGCTTGTATATTGGTTCATCCATCCTTACAAGTAGTTCGACATGTGGTTGTCATTGTGGATGAACTCTCTGATCACTAGATGAAAAAATTTTAAAAGCTATTTCAAATTCTTAGTCTGACCAGAGATTATAGTTAAAATCTTCTTCCCCTAGGTCAATGGTCTCATAGATCTCATTCTAGATCAGGTTTACATCAACGAATTGGTCCCTTTTATTTTCAAGATTGAAAATATTAAGATCAATGGTCGTGTTTCTAAATGAGAGCTTCATGAGTCTATTACGATAATTGATTAGGGTATTGGTGGTTGCTAAGAATGATCTTCTTAAGATTACTGGAATGTGACCTTTTGAATTAGACACTGGTTCAATCTCGAGGATCACAAAATCCATAGGGTAAATAAAATTGCCAATCTTGATTCACACATCTTCCACAACTCCATGGGGAATCTTCACTGATCGATCTATCAATTGCAATATGATTTCAGTAGGCTTTAATTCTTCTATCCCCAATTTTTTATAGATCGAATAAGATAAGATATTTATACTAGCCCCTAAATCTAATAAGGCCCTATCAATGATGGTTTCCCCAATGACACAAGAGCTTATCGAAGATCCTGGATTTTTGTACTTAACAAACGTGGCTCGATAGATATGAGCTCACATTGGCCACCAAGATGGCTTTTTTGAGAATGTTGGTGGTCTTCTTCTTTGTGCATAGATTTTTGAAAAATTTGACATATGTGGAAACTTGTTGGATCATATCTAGTAGAGAGATATTTACTTTCACTTATTTAAACATCTCTAAGATTTGATCCATATGGACTGAGTGTCTATTGGACTTAAGTCTATTTGAAAAAGGAGCTACAGAATTGGTGGGTGATGTCTTGACTTGCTTAAACCCCGAGGTGGATTCTACAAGTGGCTTGGGTGTTTCATCAATCTCTATTGACTCAGATTTACCTGGCTCCTTAAACTCAGTCTGATTGGTTACTTGCTCATGAGGTGGTTTAGACAATGGGTCATCTTGATCTTCAGCTGTATCGATATGGTTGTCTACTTATTTTTCAAACTTTAAGGTGTGAATTATATTTAATTGGTTGATCTGGGCTTCTTGTTGTAGTCTTTGATTGTTCTGAGTTCTAGGATTAGCCTCGGATTGACTCCATAGTTTATTTTTTTACCTTTCACTCACAATCATAGCTAATTGACCTAACTGCATCTCTAAATGGGCAATAGTCTGGGTGTTGGAAGTTAAAAGCTGGCCCTAGTCTACATGAAATTATTTAATGTAGTGTTGGTATTAGCAGTCAATTTCACTAGGATTTCTAGACTCTTTTCTAGCGAGTTAAGCCTTTGATCATTATCAAAACATGATGGGTTATTTGATGATTGAGTGGATCTGGGGTTGGGCTAAGTAAAGGCAAATCTACTTGAGTTTGACCCTTGTGATCAAGAAAAATTGAGATGGTTCCTACATCCTGGATTATACGTTGGTGCATAGGGGTCATTTGTGGATTTTTGATAGGCTGCACTCACCTGTGCTACTTCGTTCTCCATTGGACCCATCAAGAAAGGACATCTTTCCATTATATGGTCTGTGGCATTACACCCATTGCAAGTGGATGTTGCAACTTGGTTCACTTGGGTGTGTCCCTTGAGTTCTAGGGCCTTTATCCTATGGATTAAAGATGCAAATTTAGCCTCTTCGACTAGGGAAGGTTGAACTTGATATACACCCCCTTTTGAAGGTGTGAGTCTATCGGGTTCTCTAGTAATCTCCTATTGTAAGCTCTTTTTTGCTAGGTCATCTAAAAATTGTCAAGCTTCTATAGGCTTTTTGTTCATGAATTGACCCTAATACATTGATTCTAACACGATTCTAAAGTTTGGGTCTAGTCCTTCATAAATGATTTGGCACAGCGTCCAAATTTTTATTCCATAGTGAGGGCATTGACTTAAAAGGTTCTTAAAATGATCAAAGCACTTCCAAAAAGACTCATCAGGTAATTGATAAATTGATTAATTTCATTCCTAAATTTGGCAGTCTTATGATGTGGAAAAAAAAAAATTTCAGGAACACTTTAACAAAATGCTCCATGATGCTATGGATTGGTTAGGAAGACTGTATAACTACTTTTTGGCACTATCTTTGAGGGCAACGTTGATCAACCTAAATTTTACAGTATCCTCAGTGAGTTGTTGGAGCCGCAACGTGGTGCATACTTTCTCAAATTTCCTCATAAAAATATATGCATCCTCGATTCTGGTGAATTTGAGAAGCATGTTTAAGATCTAAGATTTAATTTCAAAATTGGCATCAGTTTGTGGCAATCAGATACATGAGGGTTGGACTGATCCAATTGGATAGTAAAGGTATTTCAGTACTCGAGGTTCATGTTTGAGTTCACCCATGGTGGGCTTAAGGTCTATTGGACTCGATGTAAAGTTTGGATCTATTCTCACTAATCGACCAGATATCCTTGTCCAAGAAGAAATTTAGAAATTTTTAGTTATTTTTATAATTTTTTTTTAAAGAGAAGAGGAAAGAGAGATAGATGAGAAAAGAATTCTAAAGATGAGAGCCTAAAGAGTCCTAAATTGAGAGACGATAGAGAAGAGTATTTTAATTAGAGTTAATGGTTGTAGGTTAGTAATCAAGTTATACAGTCAATCCTAGCTAAGGATAACCCTAGATCTAGACAGCTCCTAACTACCAAAGTTGCCTTTGAGTGCTCTAAATAAAAGACTAGCCACTCAACTAGTCAAGTAAGTAGAAGGTTGGTGGGGGTCCCCCTGTTGCTTTCCTTAGACACCAACTGAGTTGGCCAGATAAGCGAACGGAATCAATTAAATAACCACCTTTCTTCAGGACGTAGTCTCTGAACCATTTTTCTAGACACCAGTCAATCTGACCAACCCTAACCTGGTCCAACTCTTAGGATCCTTTGTCTTATTGAGCTCGAGAGTCCTTGGGGGCCAACATCTAATTGATTTTAGGTTAAGATTTAAGTCAATGCAGTATGCAGGATGATGATTTGTGGGTCAAGAAAAGGTGATGAAATCTCTACCTTATCTTGTTTAGAGTTTGTGCCCTTGAGACGTTTTATAGATATATGTAATGCAAGAAGAAAAAGTGGCCAAATTTGATAGTTAGTCAAGAGTAAATTGATTTATTTTATTTTTTAGATTTTGTGATTAAGTATCTAATTTCTTAAGTAGATTATGAGGTGTCAATGTAGAGATTTTTTTTTTTGGAAGAGAGTAAGTTTGACTAAAGAACTAAGCAAGCTAGAAACCAAATAAAAAGAAACTAAGAATAAGACTAAAAAAAAAATTTTAATAAATAATCATACCTAGATCTCCGACAATGATACCAAAATTTGATCGCTGTCGTAGATGGTCAAGAATAAAAACCAACTCAAACTATATAGATAGAGTGAGTCAAGATCGTTTCCACAGAGATCTAAGGTGATTATTTTTTTATTAAAAAAATAAAAAAAATTGATTGTAGAAGGATTAAAAAAAATAAAATAAAAAAATTCAATTATAAATATAAATTAATTTATAAAAAAAAATAAGTCAGAGAGATAACCTAAGAATTCTGAATCCACCATGCAAATTAGATTTATTATTTTTTTTATGTTACAATATTAATTCTTGTGATTAGGATATTAGTATAGCTTATCTCTAAGGGGTACGGACTGTATCAGTAGATCACGACTCATCCTATTAGAGTATAAACTATCTAAATTTAATTACAAGATATAAAATTTAATCTAACATATCATGATCTATCTCTCCTAGGCACGTACCGTATCTAAGAATCATGACACGTCAGTAGATGGTTGAGGCCATGTAGGCTAGATCAATACCTTAAAAAAAAAGATATAAAATAAAAGTATAATTTTATTACATAAAAATTAAATACAAAAAAAAATAAAAATCTATTTACAGGCTTCATCGTATTCCTGGATTGAAGATATTTAGCCACGCATCAAGATCTCTAGCTCTATATTCTCCCACTCTTGGATCCCTAAACCTTCCTAATTTTTTTTTAATTTTTTCTCATGTTTCTACTAATTTTTTTCTCCTCTTTACTCTTATTCTCAGATTTTCTATTTATAGATAAATTTTTCATCTTTTTCTGGTAGCAAAAAGAGTCCCAAAACCCTTAGAAAATGTATAATACCCGTATCAATTTATTTTGGCCATTAGATCTTAATCGGACCATCTAGATCAGCCCAAAAAATGTTGATTAAGTCCTTCTTATGATCAAGGATGATAACAGCCATTGGATCATGCTCCTGATTGAATTCTGACCATCGAACTGTGCTCAAAACTTCTTATTTACAGTCGGGATGAATACCAACCATTGGATCGAAGTCTAGATTGATTTTCAGCCATCGGATGGTGCAAAATCTCTCCTTTTCAACCAATAATAAATAGCAGCCATCCGATCTCATTCAAAATTAATCTGGACCATCGAATCATGAATATTTTTTTCTGTCCACCATAGACCATGCCAAATGCCACAAACTATTCTGGTGGACCACGCCCTTGAATTTGTGGATCGAGCGACCGATCCACCATGCATCGAAGGTAATAAAATTTATTTTTTAAGATATTTTAGCTTGATTTTCACTCCAATTTATGTCTAAAAAATTAAAAAAATATATATATTAAATTTTTTAATAATTTTTTATCATTTTGGTGCTTAAATTGCTCAATTAACTTGACATCTATTTTTCATAAATATGCTCTAATTTTATTTTTTTTAATTATTTATTTTTATAAGAAAATTTAATTTATTTATGAAATTAGACTTTTTAGAAGATGTTAGCACCATAAAATATCAAAAATATCTTCAATAAATATAAAAATATGTCACTTATCAATGAGTGTCAGAGGAAGGTACAATTACTTCATTATTTTCATTGACGACCTATCTAGGGATGGGTATATCTATCTTATGAAGTATAAGTCTGAATCATTTAAAATTTTTAAATGATTTCATAATGAAGTAGAGAAACTGAGTAGAAAGAATATTAAAATTATTCAATCTGATCGAAGAGATGAATATCTTTCTAATGAGTGTTTGACATATCTAAAAGAGAATGGGATTCTCTCATAATGGACACCTCCTGAGAGGAGGGATCGAATGTTGTTAGATATGGTTTGATCTATGATGGGGTTTGTAAGTCTGTCAGTCTCCTTTCGGATCATGCTATTGAGACTGTTTGCTATGTGCTCAACAAGATTCCAAGTAAATCAGTCATAATCATTCCATATGAGATATGGACTGGGTGTAAGCTGATACTCTCTTTCCTTAGGATTTGAGATTGTCCAGCTTATTTGAAATATTCATAGACTGACAAGCTTGGACCTCGATCCAATAAGTGTTCCTTTGAAGGGTACCTCAAAAAAACTAAAGGATATTACTTCTACTTTCCTAACGAATAAATTATGCTAATGGGTCTTAAGACTTTTTTTTTTGGAAAAGGAGTTCCTTGAAAAAGAAACTGATGCCACTAAGGTTGAACTTTGCAAAGTTCGACAGATAGAAGAACTGACACAAACAAGTAAAAATACAAAATCAAATTTGATTAGATCAAATCTGAAGCCTATTGTAGAGAGATCCTTGAAGAGATTAGGTAAAGCACCATGTCAATCGGATAGATACTATAATTTTTTGATTTGAGATGGTGATCCTATTGAAATTGATAAAAACAATAAGGATCTAATCATCTATATGGATGCCACACAGAGATCTAACTCTGATAAGTGGCTTGGAGCCATGAAATCCATGTTAGATTTGTGCCTTAGAAGCTAATTATTGACTGATGTATTTTGTAATTCTAGGGTTTAAACTAGTACTTGTAATTTTTTATTATCAGTAAAGGCTTTTTCATTCTAATTATATTTATGTGTCCATGATTTATCCTAGAAATTAACAAATATGATTTTTGTATATCTTTAAAGTGTTAAGAATTTGAGACATACATTAATTAGTGATTAATTTCTAAATGCTCCAGATCAAAGGATCATTGTTGGGTATAAAATACCCCCCAGCCGAAGTTCGTGTCAGGAGTGCCCCTCCAGGGATTCTACCTCTCCGACGGTTGAGCCTTCGCAATGTTCCCGAGTTCTACCGACGGATAAACCCCCACCCGTATCGATCGGATTCTCCACGATGAACGGACTCCATCCAAGTGTCTACGGTGGTCGACCACCTTCTAGCCTTCGTCTAGGCTCCTACGGGAGCCGAACTTCTTCCCCGAACTCCAACTATGGGTAGCCTTCGTCCGGGTTCATACGGGAGCCGAACTTCTTCCCCGAACTCCAACTGCGGGTAGCCTTCGTCCGGGCTCCTACGGGAGTCGAACTTCTTCCCCGAACTCTGGCTGCGGGTAGCCTTCGTCCGGGCTCCTACGGGAGCCAAACTTCTTCCCCAAACTCTGGCTGCAGGTAGCCTTCGTCCGGGCTCCTACAGGAGCCAGACTTCGTCCCCGAACTCCGACTGAAGGTAGACTTCATCCGAGCTCCCACGGGAGCCGGACTTCTGCCCTGAACTCCTGATTGCAGGTAGACCTCACCCGAACTCTTACAAGGGCTAGACTCCGAGCTTCTACTACAAGCGATCTACTCCGAGCTTCTACTACAAGCGGTCTACTTTAAATTTCTACTACGAGCGGTCCGCACTGGATTTCCACTGTAAGCCTTCACCCGAGCTTCCATTGTGGATGAATTCCTTTCGAATTTCTATTGCAGGCAGGCTTCGGCCGAGATTTCTCAACAAATGATCCCCATCCGGGCTTCTACGCAGATCGGACTCTGATCGAACTTCTGTAGCGGACAGATTTCGGGCAAACTCCTACGACACATGAAATCCAGCAGCCGGACCCCTCCAACGGATGAACCTCTCCAGCGCCATCCAACATCCACTGCCGGTCGACCCTCTACCGAATTCTGTGTGAAACCAAACTTCATCTACGAAAAGCCTCTGACTGAGCTCCTACAGCAAGTGGCCCTCGCCTGCAGTATTAACGCTCAAGGCATCCAACGGTAGAAGGCTCGCTAGCAACATCTGAGCTCCTCTTAGATGGATAGCTACCTCTCTCTGCCAGACACCTCAATCGAGCTTCGGTCGATAGGCTTGGACTCCCTGGCAGGCCACAGTAACGGCCACGACTCTGCTCCACTTCCTACGATGGATTTCGTGCGGCTCCACCACTCCCTGACAGGACACAGTAATGGCCACGACTCTGCTCCACTCCCCGCAATAGGCTCCACGTGGCAGGCCACGGTGATGGCCACGATTCCACTCCACTACTCTTCCTAACAAACTCCTCTTGGCCCCGAGCGGCCCACTACCAGGCAGTTACAAACGTCGCTATCAGTCTGTTGCACCCTCCGCCTATAAAAAGGAGGACCCCAGATACGTTATTCTCTAAGATCTAATTTCTATCTCAAAATTCTACTAAAATTTTCGTTCGAGCACTCCCTTCTTATTGAGGCAGAGAACTGACTTGAGCGTCGGAGGGTCTTGCCGGAGCACCCCCAACTCCGGTTTAGACTTCCTTTGCAGGTTTCGACGGTGACCGCGACTCCCTTGACTCCAGCTTCTCCGATGTCGGTGGATTTTTGCACCAACAAGATTGGCGCTAGAGGAAGGGGGCTGTGTCTTCGCAGTACCCTTATTCTTAAAGGAGCGCTCAACGGGACCGCCTCCAGTCATCTTCTTTGACATCCTCTCCTCCAGTTTTCTGTCTGATCTCCACCTGATGCCTCCCCGAAGGGCATCCTCCAGGCGATCGATGGCCTCCGCGGCCAGATCTCAGCAGGCTCCGTAAGCCCCAGCCCCATCTCTGGTTTCCCAGGCTCCTCTTCCTCCGACGACAGCAGTCGGCATGGAGTAGTTCGATGATCGACTTTCGACCGATTTCACCAACACCATCTCGGGAGAATCCCAACAGGGAACAATCGGTGTATTGGCCAGACCTCCCAAGTGGCAAAGGATTGAGAAATCCATAACCTTTACTGAGGAAGATGCTCGGAGAGTTCAATTCCCTCATAACGATGCGGTTGTAGTTTCCTTAAATATAGCTAATTACGATGTGCGCCGCATTCTCGTCGACAATGGAAGTTCGACCGACATTTTATTCTACGATGCCTTCTCAAAAATATCCATCCTTGACGGTCATTTGGGGCCGATTAGCTTCCCCCTGGTAGGGTTTACCGGTGATGCTATCCCGATGGTGGGGGTAATAACTTTGACTGTAGCTGCGGGTCGATATCCAAGACAGTCCAGGGCTTTGATGGATTTTCTGGTGGTGAAGGTGCCGTCAGCCTACAATGCAATCCTCGACCGACCTGGCCTCAACGCCCTCCGGGCCGTGGTGTCGACCTACCATCTAAAATTGAAGTTTCCTACTAACCAGGGGGTCGGAGAAGTCAAGGGAGACCAAGCCCTGGCCAGACACTGCTACAGCATAGCCTTGCAAAGAAGTGACCAATCTGACCTCTGTCTGGTTGATGGACTGGATGCCCGTGATGATCTCACTGAGGAAAGGGGTGGGCCAATCGAAGATCTGGTTTCGATCCCTTTGAATGATGGGAATGCAGAGCATGTGGTGAAGATCGGCTCCAACCTGGGGGAAGAGGTGCGGACGTAGCTCATTGATTTCTTATGAAAGAATGCGGATGTTTTCGCTTGGGTTCCAGCGGACATGCCGGGGATTGATGCAGAGGTCATGGAACATCGTCTAGCCGTTGATCCGAAGCATCGACCGACAAAAGAAAAAATCTGAGGTCATGCACCGAAAAGGCAAAAAGCGATAGCTGAGGAAGTGGATAAACTTCTGAAAGCCAGATTCATTAGAGAGGTCAATTATCCTGACTGAATTTCCAACGTTGTCCTAGTTAAAAAGGCAAACGGCAAGTGGAGGATGTGTATAGACTTCAAAAAGCTGAATAAAGCCTGCCCAAAAGATAGCTACCCTCTGCCCAGGATTGATCAACTGGTAGATGCAACCTCGGGCCATGAGCTTCTCACCTTTATGGATGCATTCTCCGGCTATAATCAAATCAGAATGGCACCAGAAGATGAAGAAAAGACTGCTTTCATTACTAACCGTGGTCTTTACTATTACAGGGTCATGCCTTTCGGCCTCAAAAATGTAGGTGCGACCTATCAGCGACTGGTGAACAAAATCTTCAAGGAGCAGATTGGCCGCAACATGGAGGTCTATGTGGATGACATGCTCGTGAAAAGCAAATCTTCAATGAACCACGTTGTCGACCTCGAGGAGACCTTTGGCGCCCTCTAGAGATATAAGATGAAGCTGAACCTGACTAAATATGCTTTCGGAGTGACCTCGGGGAAGTTCCTGGGCTTCATGGTATCGGGGTGCGGGATTGAAGCCAATCCGAAAAAAATTCATGCCATCCAGGAGATGGCCGTCCCGAAGTTGATAAAAGAGGTTCAGCACCTTACAGGGAGGGTGGCAGCCCTGAATCGCTTCATTGCGAGGTCGGTTGAACGGTGCTTACCCTTCTTCCAAACCCTCAAGTGATTGAAGAACTTCTGTTGGACCACTGAGTGTCAACAGGCGTTCGAAGAATTAAGGAGCTACCTCGGCTCGCCTCCGCTATTGACGAAGCCCGAGCCCGGGGAGGAGTTGTTCTTGTACCTGGCGGTCTCCCCTATGGCCCTCGCAGCAGTTCTTGTCAAGGAAGAAGCAAAAATCCAACGGCCGATCTACCACATTAGTCGCACGTTGAGAGACGCCGAAACCAGGTAAACCAAATTAGAGAAACTAACTTACGCCTTGTTGATTGCAGTCCGATGGCTCCGACCTTACTTTCAAGGGCACACCGTAACGTTGCTCACTGACCAGCCGATTAAGGTGATTCTGCACCGGGCGGATGCTTCCGGGAGGATAGTAAAATGGGCGATCGAGCTCACAGAATTCGACATCAACTATCAACCTAGGCCGACAGTAAAAGTCCAGATATTGGCAGATTTTATAGTAGAATGAACTATCTCAGAGGAGGCCGAGCCTGAACAAGGTGAAGTTGATGGCCTGAAGTCCCGACTGAACCCCTCTGAAGAAGAAACAAACCCCCCTGATTGCTTTTGGGCCCTCTATGTGGACGGATCCTCCAACATGTCGGATGCAGGCGTGGGCCTGATTTTGATCAATCTGGAGGGGATCGTCACGGAGTATGCACTGCGCTTCGAATTTTCTGCGACGAACAATGGAGCAAAATACGAAGCTCTGGTCGCAGGGTTGAGGATCGCCAAAGAATTAGGAGTAGATCGGCTCCAAGTTTACAGTGACTCCCAATTGGTAGTGGGACAAGTCAGCGGAAACTACGAAGCACGGGAGGACAACATTGCTAAATATCTTGAAAAGGTAAAGGAGCTCGTCCCCGCCTTTAGTAGCTTCAACATCAGGCAGATTCCAAGAACGAAAAATACTAGGGCCGATCTTCTCTCCAAGTTGGCTATGCTGGCTCCGGTTGAATTGCCCAAGGGTGTTCTCTTTGAAGTTCTGAAGTGCCCAAGTACGAAAGAATCGCAGCCCGTGATGGAAATTGGCCATGAACCCAGTTGGATCGACCCACTGGTGGCATATCTCAGAGACGGGATTCTCCCTCATGATGCAAAAGAGGCTTGGAAGCTCAGAAATCAAGCCTCATGATACATCCTTTACGAGGACAAGCTATACAAGAGATCATACTCTTTGCCCCTCTTAAAATGTCTCCGGCCTTCGAAAGCTGACTACGCCTTGTGGGAGGTGCACGAAGAAATTTGCGGAAGCCATCTGGGGCCTAGATCCTTATCCCACAAGTTGCTCCGCTAGGGGTATTACTGGTCGACAATGTATCATGACTCCATTGAATACGTCAGAAAGTGTGACCGATGTCAGAGATATGCCAACATCCAGAGACAGCCCACCTCTGAGCTTACACCCTTGAGCGCCCCATGGCCGTTTGTGCAATGGGGAATGGATATCCTTGGACCCTTTTCTATGGCGTCGGGGCAGAGGAAGTTCCTCTTAGTAGCAATTGACTATTTCACCAAGTGGGTTGAAGCCGAACCACTGGCGAAAATCACAGAAGCTAAAGTGCAAGACTTCATCTGGAAGACAATCATTTGCAGGTTCGGCCTATCGAGGACCCTAATTACTGATAATGGGTGATAATTTGTAGGAGTGAGATTCACCAAATTTTGTGAAGACCTAAACATCTCCCACAACTTCACATCGGTAGCCCATCCTCAGGCCAACGGTGAAGCCGAAGTGACCAACAGAACTCTGCTGCAAGGAATCAAGACAAGGCTCGAAAAAGCAAAGGAAACTTGGGCAGACGAACTTTATCATGTGTTGTGGGCATACCGAACTAGCCAAAGATTGCCCACGGGGGAGACCCCCTTCGCTCTAGCCTTCGAAATGGAGGTTGTTATCCCAATTGAGCTCAAACTTCCATCGGCACGAGTCGTGGCGTTCAACGAACATCACAATTCGTAAGGTCTTAAAGCCAACCTCGACTTGTTAGAAGAAAAGCGGAAGGTAGCTCAAGTTCGAATGGCAGCTTACAGACAGAAAGTTGCCCGCTATTACAACTCCCAGGTCAAAAATAAAGTCTTTAGAGCGGGAGACCTAGTGCTTCGACGAGCCGCTGTCTCGCAACCTCAGGATAGAGGAAAGCTTGCCCCAAATTGGGAAGGCCCGTATGAAGTCAAGGAGGTAGTCCGGCTTGGAACTTACTACCTCAAGGAGCTCGGAGGAGCAGACCTCCTGCGACCATGGAGCTCAAAAAATTTACGAATGTATTACCGGTAACTTTACTTTAAATAAAAGTTTTATATCCATATATCTTCTCTCTTGGCACAAGCCTATATCGATAGGACAATCGAAACAAACCGTGTCGGGAGCAGGAGGAGAACCTCGTCTCGACACAATCGAAGGCCTGGTTACACTTAGACTGGATGGGGGGAGAGGCCCTGCAACACCCATATGTGCCTCCACAGCCCTGTTAAGGACAGGAGGAGAACCTCGCCCTAACAGGAGCAAAGTCGAAGGCCCGGTTATACTTAGACCGGATGGGGGGAGAGGCCCTGCAACGCTCATATGTGCCCCCACAGTCCTGTTAGGGACAGGAGGAGAACCTCGCCCTAACAGGAGCAAAGTCGAAGGTCCGATTACACTTAGACCGGATGGGGGGAGAGACCCTGCAACGCCCATATGTGCCCCCACAGCCCTGTTAGGGATAGGAGGAGAACCTCACCCTAACAGGAGCAAAGTCGAAGGCCCGATTACACTTAGACCGGATGGGGGGAGAGGCCCTGCAATGCCCATATGTGCCCCCACAGCCCTGTTAGGGACAGGAGGAGAACCTCACCCTAACAGGAGCAAAGGCGAAGATCCGGTTACACTTAGATCGGATGGGGGGAGAGGCCCTGCAACGCCCATATGTGCCCCCACAGTCCTGTTAGGGACAGGTGGAGAACCTCGCCCTAACATGAGCAAAGACGAAGACCTGGTTATCCTTAGACCGGATGGGGGAGAGGTCCTGCAACGCCCGTGTGTGCCCTCGCAATCCTATTAGAAACAGAAGGAGAACCTCGTCCTAACCTGAGCTGGAACTGATTACATCGGAAATAGGGGAAGAACCTCATCCTGACACTAACTAAGGTCCGGTCATTCGAGACCAGATAAGAAAAAAGGAACCTTCTCAGCAGCCCCTCTGCGCTCCCGCGACCCCACTAAGAGCAGAGGGAAAACCCTCACTCGAGAAAAGAAAAAGAAAAAAGAGGAGGGGGGGTAAAAAGGAAAGCGACGAACTGCATCAGCGACGAATGAAAAATAAATTACATCAAAGATACAGGAAACCTTGTCTCAGCGAGGATTGGGGTTCTTATCAAAATCCCCGATCTCTAAGAGAGCTCTCAACATAGGCCAAGGATAAGACGGCTTTCTCGGGGTGACGAGAAGCTCAGACCTCCGAGCTCGAACTCTGAAAGGAGGCAACAAACTCGAGTGGCCCCGGACAAATCTGCGGCCATAAACAAAAGGATGGGTCAATGCGACGGCAATCGGGTACCCCCGAATGGCATCGATATCAAGCAAGGCAAAAGCCGAAAGGAGCTCGACAAATGATAATTCAACACATGAGTAAAAGAGGTAACGAAATATTCCCTTCTCATGTCATTAACTAAGTATACATTACAGAGCCCTTGAGGCTGAAGAAGAAAGATGACAAGAAAAGCAAGCTGACGTGGTGACGACCAAGAACCTCCAGACGACATCGGCATCGAAAAAAAAAAAGGGGAATACAGCAATAGCAATAGTGAATGAAAGAAGTTCGACAGGCGACAGTTTGACACAAAGTGCAGACAAGGTGACAAAAATCTCCTTTTCATTCTCGATTAACAAGGTGTACGTTACAAAGCCCTGAGGATCGGGGAAAAAAGAACATTACTACAAGACTTGAAAAGAATACATTAGAGACCGCTTCAAGCTTTCGACTTCTCCTTCTGGCTCCATCCTTCTCAGTAGTATTTTTCGATGCATGTGATGAACCCATCGGCTCTCGCCCCCCACCTTGTTCTGCTCCATTGTTGAAACCCCAACCCTAGGGGGAAAAGGGGGGGATAGAATTCAAGGGGTGGTGGCAGTGACGGCAGCGGCAACGACGACCTGTATCGAGAAAAATCAGAAGTACCCCGGAGGCCGCGATGACGCCGGAGGCATGCACCACCACCGTGTGCTCCCCGACAACCACCATCCTAGGTACTTCGGCGATGTCGGCATGCGCTACTTCCACCACCCCCACAACAAGTTCTACTGTCCCACTGTCAGCGCTGACCGCCTCTGGTCCCTCGACCCCGACGACGTCAAGAAATCCACCACAGCTTATGACGGCAACTCTACCCCCTTGATCGGTGTCACCCCGTTCAACTACTTCAAAATTCTCGAGCAGGATGCGCTCACCGGCTGGTTCCATTATTAAATCCCTGTTGTTGAAGAAATTCTCCCTCGAGCCCCCTTCGAAGCTGTGGGAACCCTCAATGGCAGTTCGGCAGCCGCTGAACTTGCAGGCCACTGTTTCCCCCCTCCTACTCCTCTCGATCTGTAGCATCCTCTCAAGATTGACCTCCGGGGCAGAAGCCCCAGTGGGAGAACTCCCCGAAAGGGCTCGAAAGATTGAAGGTGGCGGGGAGCCGGTGGAGATGGCGAAGATTGGCGCGAAGAATGCTTGGGGTCGAAAAGGGCGCCGATGGGTGGCTAAACTCTCAGGCAGAAGAAAGGCGTCGTCTGGACTCTCAGACGAAATGAAGTCCCTGGAGGGAAGGAGGGGGTTTAAATAAGCGACGGGACCTGGCACAGTTATGGTGGCGGATATCCCTAGGTCAACCAATGCCCGCCACGTGTCCACTCACCGTGGCATAGGGCTGACTGCTGGTGGGACCATTATGGTGTAGTGCTTGGAATTACGCTCTAGTGAGAATTTTGAAAGGACTCTTCGGATCGCCCTAATTGGAAAAAGACTCCAGTATGCGTGCATTAAATGCCAGGATTTTCGAGGGCGGTCGTGCGTGGGATTCAAGGGGGCAACTTCAGCTGTAAAAATTTTTCTGTACCTCCTTCATTCGAAACTCAAACTCGAAGGTAGGGGGACTGGTGTTGGGTATAAAATATCTCCAAGCCGAAGTTCGTGTCAGGAGTGCCCCTCCAGGGATTCTACTGACGTCCGACCTTTGGTGATATCTTTTCGAACCTCTCCGACGGTCGAGCCTCCGCAACGTTCCCGAGTTCTGCCGACGGATAAACCCCCACCCATGTCGATCGGATTCTCCACGACGGATGGACTCCATCCAAGTGTCTACGATGGTCGACCACCTTCTAGCCTTCGTCTGAGCTCCTACGGGAGCCGAACTTCTTCCCCGAACTCCAACTGCGGGTAGCCTTCATCCAGGTTCCTACGGGAGCCTAACTTCTTCCCCGAACTCCAACTGTGGGTAGCCTTTGTCCGGGCTCCTACGGGAGCCAAACTTCTTCCCCGAACTCCGACTATGGGTAGCCTTCGTTCGGGCTCCTACGGGAGCCGAACTTCTTCCCCGAACTCCGGCTGCAGGTAGCCTTCGTCTGGGCTCCTACGGGAGCCAGACTTCTTCCCCGAACTCCGGTCGCGGGCAGACTTCATCCGGGCTCCTACGGGAGCCGGACTTCGTCCCCAAACTCTGACTGAAGGTAGACTTCGTTCGAGCTCCCACGGGAGTCGGACTTCCATCCTGAACTCCTAATTGCAGGTAGACCTCACCCAAATTCTTACAAGGGCCAGACTCCGAGCTTCTACTACAAGCGATCTACTCCGAGCTTCTACTACAAGTGATCTACTTCAAATTTCTACTACGAGCGATCCGCGCCGGATTTCCATTGTAAGCCTTCACCTGAGCTTCCATTGTGGATGAATTCCTTCCAGATTTCTATTGCAGGCAGGCTTCGATCGAGATTCCTCAACAAATGATCCCCATCCGGGCTTCTACGAAGATCGGACTCCGACCGAACTTCTGTAGCGGACAGATTTCGGGCGAACTCCTATGACACACGGAATCCAATAGCCAGACCCCTCCAACGGATGAACCTCTCCAGCGCCATCCGACATCCACTACCGGTCGACCCTCTATCGAATTCTGTGTGAAATCAAACTTCATCTACGGAAAGCCTCTGACCGAGCTCCTACAGCAAGTGGCCCTCGCCTGCAGTATTAACGCCCAAGGCACCCAACGGTAGAAGGCTCGCCAGCAACATCCGAGCTCCTCTCAGATGGATAGCTACCTCTCTCCGCCAGACACCTCAACCGAGCTTCGATCGATAGGTTTGGACTCCCTGGCAGGCCACAGTAACAGCCATGACTCTGCTCCACTTCCTGCGATCGATTTCGTGTGGCTCCATCACTCCCTGGCAGGCCACAGTAATGGCCACGACTTTGCTCCACTCTCCGCAACAGGCTCCACGTGGCAGGCCACGGTGATGGCCACGATTTTACTCCACTACTCTTCCTAACAAACTCCTGACCCCGAGTGGCCCACTACCAGGCAGTTACAAACGTCACTATCAGTCTGTTGCACCCTCCGCCTATAAAAAGGGGGACCCCCGATACATTATTCTCTAAGCTCTAATTTCTATCTCAAAACTCTGCTAAAATTTTCGTTCGAGCACTCCATTCTTGTTGAGGCAGAGAACTGACTTGAGCATCGGAGGGTCTTGCCGGAGCACTCCCAACTCCAGTTTAGACTTCCTTTGTAGGTCCCGACGGCGACTGCGACTCCCTCGACTCTAGCTTCTCTGACATCGGTGGATTTTTGCACCAACAATCATCTTGAAGGATAGTGATCAATCTATTTGAGATCAGTGCATAGTTTACCTCCCTTGTGGACAGATAAGTCTCGAGTCTGCAGTGTAAGGACACTAGGATGAGGGTGTGGATGGTTGTTAGAGAATAACTTGTACTGAGCGTGATCAATACTACAAACCATATGGATGTCTACTCATTCATCAGTGATCTTCTCGATACTGCGTGGTGTGAGTGGTCCTTTGACCTGTAGTGTCATTTACTTTTCGCAGTGAGGCTATTAGGTTTGATTGTATATTCTCTTGGTCTCTAACCATTTGGGTTCTTACTGTGTATGTTGGCTACAGTAGGTTCAGGTTCGCTGTTTGAAGTAAGATGCACCTACAAAGAATCTATCGATCTTGGTGGAAAAGGAGAAGTCCTATACAATTTGCAAGATTGAGTTCAGAAAGTCTATGACCAAAGCAAGTGTGAATACTGAAAAAAATTTTCATAAAATTCATAAATAAACTCGAATCGAGCCAATCTAGCATATGACTGACAATGAGGTCTGACGAGTGCTCCATGACCTCCGTCAAGTCGAGACTCATGATAGAAGAACTGAATCATACGATAACTGCACCTAAGAATTTATACTTCCATTCTACTAAGTTGTCACTACATACTGCTAGATATCACTGGTAGATTGTAGAACTCATCAGGTATCATCTTGATGATCGATGACCCACGAAGGATAAAGTTGAAAATATTCTAATTCATCGAAAAGAGTTTCGATGATATTGTGATGGAGATCCCAATATATCTCACCAGTCACACATTAAGAGATTTAATCTTGAACTTACCAATTAGGCTTATGAAGTTCTAATTGGATTAGTATTTATTGAAATCTTATTAGGTTTAAGAGAACCATGCTAGCACATGGTTAAACTTAATTCTTTTCAGGACTTTGATTGAATCAAGTCCATAGCCTTGAATCTAACCTAAATCCATTAGAGTTTAATTGGGTGTCTAATTATGAGCTCAAGAGGATTGGATTAAGTCAAGTAGTTAGCTAAATTATCTCCTCATTATCTCTTCATTATCTACTCATTATCTCTTAATGTGTGTATGGAATAACTGGAAAGAAGGTTGGTGCCTACCTTCCTTTATGGCAAGACCAAGGGGCACCAATCCCTTGGATAATGCAAGAGCGGCCCACCCCTTCTTGTGGCATGGCATGGACCTATATAATAAGAAGGTCTTCTAGGGTTTTAAAAGTATGTTTTTATTAATTAGAAATCAGATCTCTCTCCCTCTCTCCCTTCTCCACACCATACCTTCTCCCTCTTCTCTTTTTCATGCCTAAAGGTTGGGCATCCCACCTTTCTACACACCAAGAGTTGAGGAGTTATTCATCTATAGCGAGGTACGAAGAGAAAAGGCTGCAGATCAAAAAGTTGATTCTGCAGTCTAGATTAAAGTGTTGATCAAGGTTTTAAAGGTCTGAGATCCTACTTGGAGAAGAAAAATCTATTATGAGAAGATTGATTCAAGATTGATCCTAATAGATATCCATAGAGATCGGATATATGTGTAGCTCGAGGACTTTCAAACTTGAGATCATCGATAGCGGTGAATTTCTACCTACGCTAAGGTATTGAGATTTGATCTCATACTTATTTTTTTTTTCATATTATATGTGTGTCTTTTCTTCTGAGCTTGAGTAGGATTAGATGAGATCTATTGCATGTAGGGTTAAAGGGTTTAACCTGATTATTTTTTCACTGTGATCAAAAAGATTTTTAAAATCTACACATGCACCCTATCCGACTTTCAGTGGTATTAGAGTCACTGATTTTTAAAGACATATATAATCTGATTTTTATTTTAGATCTGAAAGTTTTGATGATTTAAAATTGATCTTGTGGTAATATAAGGTTGTCCTAGTATAGGGTCTATCCCTTATATTGTAAAGGTTGTCTGAGCATAAGATTGATCGATTTTGAAAATTATTTTTCAAATACTTAAATCAATCTTTTAAATCTAAAAATTTATATATGTGATATATCTTATTTTAAATTTAGATCTAAAATTTGAATGATTAAAAGTTCGCATCAAACTGGTATAAGGTTGTCTTGGTATAAGGTTTACCCCCTATATTGAAAAGGTTGTCCTAATTTGATGTGAATCGATTTCTTAAAAAATATTTTTAAAATATTTTAATTATTATTTTAGATCTGATTATATATATATTTGATATATGTATTTTTAGTTTTAGATCTAAAATTTAATGTATATGTGATACATATTTTAGTTTGGATCTAAAACTACATATATATAATATATGATGTTAGGTTTGAATCTGAAATAGTTTAAAGATCATAAGCCATTAATGCATGCAATGAAATATAATCTAAAAATTATTTTTGGATCTAAAATTATGTTGTTGCATGTGGATATGGGTTGAACAAATTAGATCTAGTGATCAAACTATAATTAGGATCAAATTGATTAGATTAGGCTACAACATATTATTGATTTTGAGCAATTGATTGAATCTAATCAATTACTGATTAAAATTAGGTCAAAGAGGCTCAAAATCAAGTTTAATTGTAGTTGGTCATATCAATTTATATTTTGATGTGATTGACTTAAGACCGAATTTAGCTTAGTGGTTCGGATCCATTTCCATAGGTTAACCTAATCGATTCTAATTGATCAATTTGGTGTCAAAGGCAAGTATTTAGATGATGGTTATTTAATTGATTTTATTATCTGATCTGATCAATTTTGATTGATATCTAAAGAAAGCAATGGGAGGATCTCCACTCATCTTAACTTACCTGGCTATCTTGGGTGATTCAGTTTCATACTAGGTTACTTGTTGACTCAAGTTCACTCATACCGACTAAGCTGGTTAGACATGTTGATGTGCTGACCTAAATTTGATTAGTCAGATATCAAATCTACTAATTTAGAAGAGATCCATGTTGGGAAATGTGTCCCAAAAAGCCAATCGTCAAGCTGTTGACGGTTGAGCAACCAAGTATTGTAATTGATTTGTTAATAAATAAAATATATTTGGCATTTTCATCATAAGCTTTCATCTTCTAATGAACTCCGTTGTTATGATGAAATCGTTAGGACTATTTAAGTTCGATAAAGAGAGGATTTATCGATTAGTCCTTAAAACTGTTCACGACCAAATGATAGGCTGTTAATAAGGACGACAGCTTCTATCAAGCATAGGTCGCTGTAGGCCATATGGGTTGGTTGTCCTCTTAACCAAGGAGTGTGGAGACACTGGTATAGCATACAGGTGAGATATAAGGGTACATCGTCATTGAACGTGACCAACTCCAGAGCATTCTGCTGTCCAGAATGTCTCTGATGGGATATAGGTATAAATGTCCCTTAGACTTGAGATCGCCTCATTGACTTGCAAGCAACTCACTGTGCTTTGGTGCTGGACTAACTGAATTTCTAATTCAGAGACAGAAGGCTTCTGGGCACAGTCAAGTACTTGCGAAGTCAGAGTGTGATCGAGATGGGATTGACCACTCCAAGAGTTGGAGAAGAATGAGTCGCTGTATTTCAATTTAGCAAAACCTTGGCCAGGGTAATCCATCAGATGGATTTGATATTTTGAAATACAATGTGGACAACCTGATCAGAGTTGACAGTTGAGCTCTGGGGTGTCCTATGATCATTTTGGTCAAGGGGATGAATTATATGAAAACTATATCCGCATGGGTTCTAAGGATGTTGTTCTACACATTCGACCTATCCGGTCGTCGGGTATCATTGCTAGATGGTCACTTCGATTGGTATAGAAATTTATTTCTATGCTACTGGCTTAGGTTCGAACCTATGAGGTCACACACATTAGAGTTCATGATCCGATCGGATGGTTGATCAACGATTAAGAATCATTATAGGGTTAAATAATCAATACGATTGACATTTAACCCAGTGCAAGTGTTGCAGGAGGATCGATTAGCAATTTGATTGCTAATTGGCTTAATTTGATTAAGCCAATGGACTGAGATTAAGTCTAATTAAATATAATTTAATTAGATTTGATTTGGGCTTGATTGGATCAAGTCCAATTGGTTTATTGGATAAGCCAAGTGCAAGGAAAGACTAGTCCTAGTTCAATTAGGACTTGGGTCAATCTAATTTCTAATTTGATTAGAAAATTAAATCAGATTTAAATCTAATTTAATCTGATTAAATTAGATTCTTAATTAGGTTAAGACCTATTTTAATTGGGTTGATCTAATTTTGATTTGATTTAGTTTGGGAAACCAAATTAAAACAAGTTATGAGACAGAATCCTAGTAGGACTAGGATTCCACCTTGCGCCACATAAACCTTCTCCACGCCCTCTCTCTTATTCAACGCCAATCTCCACTTATTTTGTGTGACAAAAGCCCTCTCCCAGATCTCTCCCACGTTCACAAAAGGTCTCCTCTCTTCTTTCTTACATGGAAGGTGATTTGGATCAAATCTAAAAGGAATAAGTTTAGATTTCGAATTCTATGAGATAGAGTTTTAGAAATCCAAAACTCTTTCAATTTTGCACCGAATTTATCCAAATTTTTTTTGCAATTTTCATGGCTTTTAGGGTTTACATTGTACATCCTTTTCTGGTGATCCATGCATGAAAATATGGAGGAGGTGCTCAAGAGTTCGGCGTCCCTTAACTTGCCATGTTTGGATAAGCCTTGACTAGGTGTTTGACCTAGACAAGGACTCTATCATATCTCTCTATATAAGATGAGTTTCTTCATAAAATTTTAAGGGGAGATAGTTCTTTGAGAGGCCTTTCTGACATCCAAAAATCAGAGAGAAATACCTTTTGGTCGTGGAGATATAAAAGATGCAAGTTTGGGTATCTAGAGAGAAAAATGTGAAGAAGAAGAGGGTCTTCTTCTAGGGTTTTTATTTTCATATCTTTCCTCCTTCCATCTTGAGTTTCCTGAGAGTGTCTCAGATCTGAAACTCCTCCTTCTACTTTCCATCTTTGGAAGAGTCCAAATCAAGAAGAAGGAGGCACCTGATCAACCATCAAAGAAGGATCAGCGCAGTACTAGCATACTGTGCTGATTTCCTGAAGCAGGACTTCTGATCGAGATTCGTGGGCTCGTGTGGACGACTCCTAGAGGCCGGATGCGTGTGCGGATTGCAACATCATCCTTAAGCCCGGATCAGCGAGGTTAGAGCGTCTAACTTGCAAGGTAATAGATCTGATCTATTATTTAATACATACATTAGATGTAGCTAGTATAGAAACATGTTGATATGATCAACATGTAGTTCATACTATATTTATATATATTTTAATTTTTGATTTAATGATATATAATAATCATGCAATAAGATCTTAGATCTAAGAATTTTCTGATCTTAGAAAATAAATTTTGATTTATTTTAGTCTTCCGCTGTATGATCTTGAAAAAGTTTCAAGATCTAACCCTGAAACCCTAGATCTGGTTCCTTCAATTGGTATCAGAGCCAGGTTCTTTATTACATGATTATATATACATGCTTAGATTATTTTTTAGATTATATCTAATTTATAATCTGATTATTAAATCTGAAATTAAAATTTTAGATCAATCACAAACTGCAAGGTTGTCCTGCTGTAAGGTTTACCCCTTACAGTGCAAAGGTTGTCCTAGTTTGTGTAGATCTATCTTTAATCATAAATTTGTTAGATATGATCTAGATTAAATTTATGATTTATTAGATTTAAAAGATATTTAAATCTGAAATAAAATCTCTTTGTTAATAATTTTTGTGCAAAGAAATTGTTTAAAGTTGAAACTGTTTCAATTACATGAACCTGTTTAGATTAGATCTAAAGTAGTTTCATGTTTATTTCACTTGCATCTTGATTATGAATCAAACATGCAATATGATTGGTAGAATCATATTGTAAAATTATTTTACAAATATGAAAATTATTTTTTGAAAAGCCGAACCCAACCCTCAGCCCAAAACTTAATTAAGAATTAAGAAGTTGTTTGATTAGGTTCTAGGTTTGTGAATTGAAGAACCTAAGACACAAATCATAACACATTGGGTTAATGGGTTAGTGGAAATTAGGTCCATTAATTGGGTTAGACCTATGGTTAGATTAAAGATGGACTTAATTAGAGAATTGACTAAATCTAATCAATTGTTGTCTTAGATTAGGTCAAGGATTCTCTAGATCAATTACAATAGTTGTAGTTGGTCAAGTCCATGTCTTTAACGAGAACCAAATGGACTTGATTCTTGGCTAAGCGGTCTAGCATGAACTGTTAGGTTGATCTAATCGAAACTAATTAAACCAGTTGGTGTCTAAGGTAAACCAGACCGGTGGTTTTTAATTGGGAGCCCGCTTACCTGGCCATTCATGATGGTGTCTAAGGCAAGCTTTGGCAGACCCTCCCACTGATCGAACTTACCTGACCTCTTGGTAAAATTATGTTTTGATCGGATCACTTGACTATTCGAGCTGACCCATGTCAGCTAGGTAAATCAGTGTGACTGATTTAGGTGCTCCTAGACCAGCCCTTTTAATGGTCTCCCTTAAGCTGACTTGGTGAAGTCAGTGGGAGGATCATGATAAGCTGGTTCATCTGACCTCATCCTCTATATTATTTAATCCTCTAAAATTATTAGGTCCTTAAAATGATAAAGTTATGGAGATAACTGAGTCATAGCCTCCCATTAAGGTGTTTGATAATGAGTCCATGAACTCAATAATCATTGCAGACCCAAAGGCCTGGTGCTTGTTGACTAATGGAATTATCACTCATCATATGATGACTTGGAAGTGTCTCTCTAATGGTGGTTAGGTGAGCCAACCAAAGTTGGGCTTAATCATTCGTTAGTTAGATACACCAAGTATGATCATGTTAATGGTTGGACCTAACCGGATCCTTACAGTGGAGGCCAAAGCCTACTGATTAGGTTTCTGGGGCAAAATTAAAATTACTAGAAATTGTTTAGAGAAACAATTGGTTATGAACCTACCCTTAGATGTACATGGGTTGGCCAACCAAAGTTGGGCTTGTGTGCAGTCTAAGTGGATTCTAGTACCCACTAAGGAATTAGGGTAATTCCTCGAATTGAAGGTAGAGGCTACCAATTCGAATAAAATAGTGAGAGAAACCTTTTGATTAAAGTCCAAATCTTTAGGTTTAATGAATCAATTACTAATTAGGTTATGGTTCTCTTTTGTGCAAATATGGCCACTTCCCTATCGCTCCGATCATTGTTGGACAATGATAAGTTGGTGGGACCCAACTTCGGTAGCTGGTACCGAAAGTTGAAGATAGTCCTGGAGCATGAACGGATCCTATATATGATAATAGATCCTGCACCTGAGGAGCCAGCTATCAATGCACGTGGAACAGTCAGAGACACTTACCAGAAGTGGCTCAGTGACCGGACCACGGTGCGCTGTATCATGCTGGCTGCTATCATGAGCGACGAGTTCAGTCGTAGATTCGAGACGGCTCAGCCAAAGGACGTGCTTCAAGTGTTGGAGGATACCTTTGGCACACCCGATGACGTAGAGAGGCACAAGACTAGTTGTGCCATCTTCAACGCCAAAATACGGGATGGAGTCTCTGTCACTGATCATGTATTGTACATGATCGAGCTGATGGAACGATTGAGCAAACTCGGCTTTCCCTTGCATGAGCAGCTTGGGAAAGATGCAATACTGAACTCGCTGCCCAAGTCTTGTCTCCCATTCCTCACTCATTATAGAATGACAAAGCCTGAAGTAAACTACCATGGGTTAATGGGGTTGCTTCAGAACTTTGAGAAGGATCACCAACTCCTCAAGGAGTCGGTGAACTCGGTGAACTTAGTGGGAGGTTCATCTTCTGGTTCTCGACCCTTTAAGAAAGAAAAGAAGAACAAGAAGAAGAAAGTCAAGAAGGTGCAAGTTCAGGCTGGGACATCTGTGCAGAGCCAGACCAAAAAGATCAAGCCTGATAAGAGTCTATTCTACTGGCAAGCACCTTAGATTAGATAGTGTGTCAAATATCTACTTATGGCATTGGAGGCTAGGTCATATAAATAAGAACAGAATAAACAGGTTGACTCAAGAGGGAATCCTCAAAGTCAGTGATTGTGAATCACTTCCAACCTGTGAGTTCTGTCTTCTTGGTAAAATGACCAAGTCACCTTTTACTGAAAAAGGTGAGAGAGCTACTGAGCTCTTGGGCCTAGTACATACTGATGTATGTGGGCCCATGAGCACCAGTGCTAGAGGTGGATATTTCTACTTCATAGCTTTCACGGATGACCTATACCTATATGGATATGTCTATCTGATGAAACATAAGTCAGATTCATTTGAAATGTTCAAACGATTCTGAAGTGAAGTAGAAAAATAAACTGGAAAAAGTATTAAAACTCTTCGATCTGATCGAGGAGGAGAATACCTTTCTAGTGAGTTTCTCACATATCTAGGAGAGAATGGAATTCTCTCCCAATGGACTCCTCCAGGAACACCACAGCATAATGGTGTGTTTGAAAGGAGGAATCGGACTCTGATAGACATGGTCCGATCCATGATGGGTTTTACTAGCTTGCCGATATCCTTCTGGGGATATGCACTCGAATCGGCCTGTTATCTATTAAATAAGGTTCCAAGTAAGTCTGTAATTAAGACTCCATATGAGATATGGACGGGACGTAAGACAGCATTTTCACACCTTAGGGTCTGGGGGTGCCCGGCCTATGTCAAACGATTAGTCACAGACAAACTTGGACCTAGGTCTGACAAATGCTCATTCATAGGGTACCCCAAAGAGACAAAAGGATATTTTTTCTACCATGCTGATGAACAAAAGGTGTTCGTCAGCCTTAAGGCAATCTTTTTAGAAAAGGAGTTCCTTGGTGAAGGAACCGTTGCCTCTAAGGTTGAACTTGATGAAGTTTAACAAGTAGAAGGATCGACACCAATAGCTGAACCTGAGTCGGATATGATTAGATCATATCCGGAGCCCAATATACCTGCACCATTAAGGCGATCTGGTAGAGTACCGCGTCAGCCAGACAGATACTACGGTTTCTAGGTCCGGGATGGTGATCCCATCGAACTTGATGAGAATAATGAGGATCCGATCACCTATATGGATGCTATGCAGAGACCTGATTCTGAGAAATGGCTTGAAGCCATGAAATCTGAAATGGAGTCCATGAAGGTCAACGATGTATGGACATTGGTTGACCCACCTAAAGGGGTTAAACCCATTGGGTGTAAATGGGTCTTCAAAAGGAAGAGGGGCACAGACGGAAAGGTGGAGACCTATAAAGCCCGTCTGGTTGCCAAGGGGTATCGTCAACGTTATGGTATTAACTATGACGAGACATTTTCTCTTGTGGCAATGCTCAAATCTATTCGGATAATGCTTGCAATAGCTGCCCATCTAGATTATGAGATCTGGCAGATGGATGTAAAGACAGCTTTTCTGAATGGAGAGCTGACCGAAGAGGTGTATATGATACAACCTGAGGGGTTTACATCCACAGATGAGTCCAAGGTGTGCAAGCTTCAGAGATCCATTTATGGATTGAAGCAAGCTTCTCGGAGTTGGAACATGCGTTTTGATAAGGTGATCAAAACGTATGGCTTCATTAAGAATGGAGAAGAGCCCTGCATCTATAAATGGGCAAATGGTCCAGTTGTGGTATTCCTTATCTTGTACGTGGATGACATTCTCTTAATCGGGAATGACATCCCCGCACTACAGGGAATAAAAGTTTGGTTGTCATCACAGTTCTCCATGAAGGACTTGGGTGAAGCATCCTACATCCTAGGGATGAAGATCTATAGGGATAGATCTAAAAGGATGCTTGGGTTATCCCAGTCCATGTACATAGACACTGTGCTGAAGAGGTTCAGCATGGAAAATTCCAAGAAGGGCTATCTACCGATAGGCCATGGAATTTCTCTCTCTAAGAAGGATTGTCCGACAACTCCTGAAGAGAGAGAGCGTATGAGTAGAGTCCCATATGCTTCAGCCGTGGGATCTATCATGTATGCCATGACATGTACAAGACCAGATGTGGTATACTCACTAGGAGTAGTGAGTAGATACCAATCTGATCCTAGAGAAAACCACTGGAAAGTGGTTAAAGCCATCCTTAAGTATTTGAGAAATACTAAGGACCAATGGTTGATTTATGGCGAGTCAGATCTGAAACTTGTGGGGTTCACAGACTCTAGCTTCCAATCTGACCATGATGACAGCAGGAGTGTGTCGGGTTATATCTTTACTCTGAATGGTGGAGCCATCTGCTGGAAGAGTTCCAAGCAGCATACTGTGGCAGACTCTGTTTGTGAAGCAGAGTATATCGCAGCATCAGATGCCGCGAAGGAAGCTGTGTGGCTGAGGAAATTCATCAACGAGCTCGGAGTAGCACCCTCCCTCGATGGTCCGGTCCTGCTCTACTGCGACAGCACTGGTGCCATAGCTCAGGCGAAGGAACCCAAAGCACATCAGCGGACGAAGCACATCTTGCGCCGCTTCCACCTGGTCTGGGAGATCGTGGATCGAGGTGACATCGACCTTCAGAAGATCGATGGAAAGGAGAACCTAGCCGACCCCTTCACTAAAGCCCTGGCAATAAAAGAGTTCGACAATCATAAGTCGAAGATGGGTATTAGATACTGTGCCGAGTGGCTTTAGGACAAGTGGGAGTTGTTGGGAAATGTGTCCCAAAAAGCCAATCGTCAAGCTGTTGACGGTTGAGCAACCAAGTATTGTAATTGATTTGTTAATAAATAAAATATATTTGGCATTTTCATCATAAGCTTTCATCTTCTAATGAACTCCGTTGTTATGATGAAGTCCTTAGGACTATTTAAGTTCAATAAAGAGAGGATTTATCGATTAGTCCTTAAAACTGTTCACGACCAAATGATAGGCTGTTAATAAGGACGACAGCTTCTATCAAGCATAGGTCGCTGTAGGCCATATGGGTTGGTTGTCCTCTTAACCAAGGAGTGTGGAGACACTGGTATGGCATACAGGTGAGATGTAAGGGTACATCGTCATTGAACGTGACCAACTCCAGAGCATTCTGCTGTCGAGAATGTCTCTGATGGGATATAGGTATAAATGTCCCTTAGACTTGAGATCGCCTCATTGACTTGCAAGCAACTCACTGTGCTTTGGTGCTGGACTAACTGAATTTCTAATTCAGGGACAGAAGGCTTTTGGGCACAGTCAAGTACTTGCGAAGTCAGAGTGTGATCGAGATGGGATTGACCACTCCAAGAGTTGGAGAAGAATGAGTCGCTGTATTTCAATTTAGCAAAACCTTGGCCAGGGTAATCCATCAGATGGATTTGATATTTTGAAATACAATGTGGACAACCTGATCAGAGTTGACAGTTGAACTCTGGGGTGTCCTATGATCATTTTGGTCAAGGGGATGAATTATATGAAAACTATATCCGCATGGGTTCTAAGGATGTTGTTCTACACATTCGACCTATCCGGTCGTCGGGTATCATTGCTAGATGGTCACTTCGATTGGTATAGGAATTTGTTTCTATGCTACCGGCTTAGGTTCGAACCTATGAGGTCACACACATTAGAGTTCATGATCCGATCGGATGGTTGATCAACGATTAAGAATCATTATAGGGTTAAATAATCAATACGATTGACATTTAACCCAGTGCAAGTGTTGCAGGAGGATCGATTAGCAATTTGATTGCTAATTGGCTTAATTTGATTAAGCCAATGGGCTGAGATTAAATCTAATTAAATATGATTTGATTAGATTTGATTTGGGCTTGATTGGATCAAGTCCAATTGGTTTATTGGATAAGCCAAGTGCAAGGAAAGACTAGTCCTAGTTCAACTAGGACTTGGGTCAATCTAATTTCTAATTTGATTAGAAAATTAAATCAGATTTAAATCTAATTTAATCTGATTAAATTAGGTTCTTAATTAGGTTAAGACCTATTTTAATTGGGTTGATCTAATTTTGATTTTATTTGGTTTGGGAAACCAAATTAAAACAAGTTATGAGACAGAATCCTAGTAGGACTAGGATTCCACCTTGCGCCACATAAACCTTCTCCACGCCCTCTCTCTTATTCAACGCCAATCTCCACTTATTTTGTGTGACAAAAGCCCTCTCCCAGATCTCTCCCACGTTCACAAAAGGTCTCCTTTCTTCTTTCTTACATGGAAGGTGATTTGGATCAAATCTAAAAGGAATAAGTTTGGATTTCGAATTCTATGAGATAGAGTTTTAGAAATCCAAAACTCTTTCAATTTTGCACCGAATTTATCCAAATTTTTTTTGGAATTTTCGTGGATTTTAGGGTTTATATTTTACACCATTTTTTGGTGATCCATGCATGAAAATATGGAGGAGGTGCTCAAGAGTTGGGCGTCCCTTAACTTGCCATGTTTGGATAAGCTTTGACTAGGTGTTTGACCTAGACAAGGACTCTATCATATCTCTCCATATAAGATGAGTTTCTTCATGAAATTTTAAGAGAAGATATTTTTTTGAGAGGTATTTCTACCATCCAAAAATCAGAGAGAAATACCTTTGGGTCGTAGAGATATAGAAGATGCAAGTTTAGGTATCTAGAGAAAAAAATGTGAAGAAGAAGAGGGTCTTCTTCTAGGGTTTTTATTTTCATATCTTTCCTCCTTCCATCTTGAGTTTCCTGAGAGCATCTCAGATCTGAAACTCCTCCTTCTACTTTCCATCTTTGGAAGAGTCCAAATCAAGAAGAAGGAGGCACCTGATCAACCATCAAAGAAGGATCAGCGCAGTACTAGCATACTGTGTTGATTTCCTGAAGCAGGACTTCTGATCGAGATTCGTGGGCTCGTGTGGACGACTCCTAGAGGTCGGATGCATGTGCGGCTTGCAACATCATCCTTAAGCCCGGATCAGTGAGGTTAGAGCGTCTAACTTGCAAGGTAATAGATCTGATCTATTATTTAATACATACATTAGATGTAGCTAGTATAGAAACATGTTGATATGATCAACATGTAGTTCATACTATATTTATATATATTTTAATTTTTGATTTAATGCTATGTAATAATCATGTAATAGGATCTTAGATCTAGGGATTTTCTGATCTTAAAAAATAAATTTTGATTTATTTTAGTCTTCCGCTGTATGATCTTGAAAAAGTTTCAAGATCTAACCCTGAAACCCTAGATCTGGTTCCTTCAATCCAAACCTAAATCTCCTCACTAAATATTAAATCTAGAGGTCTTCCATCATTGTACAGATGTAGGTGCCTTCCTGATGTTGATCGTTATCGGCTAGTTACAGTGATTCGATTGCATCAAAAAGGTACAACCACTCTATTGACATTTGATGTCCCGAAGTAGAGATGGGATTGGGCCTAATAACTATTAGGTGAGGGTCATAATGATGGCTTTGCATCTACTGGTGAACGATGGGTTTGACTTAACTAAGAAATGTGTCAATAACCATTAGATGAGGCCATAGGACTTAGAGATCAAGCCCACTGTATCTTGCTTAGTAAAGTAATGGACAAAGTATTATCCCCTTATTGGTCTGTACTCATCAATAACTATTAGGTGAAGTGTGTATAGATTAATGGGACCGAAGTACCCACTTAAAATCGATCGTGTTGGTGCAAAAATCTGCTTGCACCGGAGAAGCTGGAGTCGAGGAAGTCGCGGTCGCCACCGGGACCTGCAAAAGAAGTCTAAACCGGAGGTGGGGTTGCTCCGGCAAGACCCTCCGACGCTCAAGTCAGTTCTCTGCCTCAACAAGAATGGAGTGCTCGAACGGAGAATTTAGCAGAGTTTTGAGATAAAAAAAGCGAGAGCTTATAGAATAACGTATCTGGGGCCCCCCCTTTTATAGGCGGAGGGGCAGTAGCCTGATAGCGATATCTGTAACCGTCTGGCAGTGGGCTGCCTAGGGTCAGGTGAAGTTTGTTGCACAGAGTAGTGGAGTGGACCCGTGGCTATCACCGGGGCGTGCCACGTGGAGTCTGCCGCGGGGAGTGGAGCGGCGTCCGTTGTCGTGACTTGCCAGCGGATGGGAGAATCGCGCGGTATCCGTCGTAGGAAGTGGAGCAGGATCGTGGCCATTATTGTGGCCTGCCAGGGAGTAGTGGAGCTGCGCGGAATCCATCGTAGGAAGTGGAGCAGAGCTGCGACCGTTACTGCGGCCTATCAGGGAGTGATGGAGCTGTGCGAAATCCACCGCAGGAAGTGGAGCAGGATCGTGGCCGTTATTGTGGCCCGCCAGGGGGCGCAGATCCATCGGCTGAAGTTCGGCAGCGGTCGAAGTCCGGCCCCCGTAGGGGTCCGGGCGAAGTCCTCCTTGAGGTTGGGGTCGTGGGTGGAGCCCGGCTCTCGTGGGAGTCCGGGCGGAGTCCTCTCGGAGCTGAAGTCGCGGGCGGAGCCCGGCTCTCGTAAGAGTCCGGGCGGAATCCCCTGCAATGAAAATCAGAGGCGAGGTCCGGCTCCCATAGGAGTCCGGACGGGGCTTACCGGCAGTTGATGTTGAGGATGGAGCCCGGCTCCTGTAGGAGTCCGGGCGGAGTCTACTTGCGGTTGAAATTGTTGGCAGAGTCCGGCTCCCGTAGGAGTCCAGACGAAGTCTGCTTGCGGTTGAAATTGCTGGCGGAGTCCGGCTCCCGTAGGAGTCCGGACGAAGTCTGCTTGCGGTTGAAATTGCTGACGGAGTCTGACTCCCGTAGGAGTCCGGACGAAGTCTGCTTGCTGCCGCTGGAGTCGAGGATGAAGCCCGGCTCCTGTAGGAGTTCGGGCGAAGTCTTCCTGCAATTAAAGTTAAAGGCGAGGTCCGGCTCCCATAGGAGTCCGGACGGGACTTACCAGCAGTTGATGTTGAGGACGGAGCCCGGCTCCTGTAGGAGTCCAGGCGGAGTCTACTTGCGGTTGAAATTGTTGGCGGAGTCCGGCTCCCGTAGGAGTCCGGATGAAGTCTACTTGCGGTTGAAATTGCTGGCGGAGTCCGGCTCCCGTAGGAGTCCGGATGAAGTCTGCTTGCAGTCGCTGGAGTCGAGGATGAAGCCCAGCTCCTGTAGGAGTTCGGGCGAAGTCTTCCTGCAATTAAAGTCAAAGGCGAAGTCCGGCTCCCGTAGGAGTCCGGGCGGACCTCCTGGAGCCGACTCTGCTGAGGACTTCGATTGTGGATATTTTATACCCAACAGATCACATATAGATTTTTATTTTTTCATCCGAGGAGTGTGGAAGATTCGAAAAAATAGTGAGAATCTTTATTTATTTTTAAAATCTCTAGAATAAATAATTTTATAAGTACAAACATCTAACTAGAAACTATTCTCTCTGTAAATAAGTATGTCGAGTTCCAATCCTTTAGCCCATATCCTTGATACCAATAGGTTGATCAGTACCACCTATAAAGACTAATTTCGAAATTTGAGAATCATTCTCAGCTTCGAAAAGCTTATCCATGTCCTTGACCTGGATGCATCTGTGTTACCTGCTCATCCATCCCCTGATCAACGAGCCACACTTGAGAAGTGGATGGATGAAGATAACAAGGCAAAGTATTATATTTTAATATCCATGTCCAATGATCTTCAGTGACAGCATGAAGATATGAGGACTGCCAGAGAGATACTAACTCACCTGCAAGAGTTATACAGTGAGCAGAGTCACACAGCTCGCTTTGAGATCTCTTGAAGATTTTTCAGAGCAAAAATGCATGATGGGCAGTACGTCAATGATCATTGTTTGACAATGATTAAGGACATCGACGAGCTTCAGAATCTCGATATGAACATGGATAAGAAATTACAGGTGGATCTAATCCTCCAGTCTCTTTCTGATTCGTATGGACAGTTCATCATGAACTATCATATGAATAAAATCGATAGCACTTTGCCTAAGTTACTGAATATGCTGATAACAGTAGAGGGCACCTTGAAGAGTTCAAGGGGTACAGTTCTAGCTATGAAGCGAGCTTCCTCTAAAAGAAAGTCTTCTTTTAAGAAGAAGAAGAAGAAGCCTGTGAAAAAGTAAAAGAACAAGGCCAAGCCCAAGAAGCAGGTTCCGAAGAAGACCGACGAAAAGAAAAAGTATTTTCATTGCAATGTCGAAGGCCATTGGAGGAGGAACTGTCTGGCCTACCTGGTGACTGTCAGAAGCAGAAAGAAGGATAAGCCTTCTGAAGGTACATCTGATATGCTCGTTATTAAAACTAATCTAATGATTTTCTCTTCTTCTAGTTAGGTTCTTGATTTTGATTCAAGTGCTCATTTATGCACTTTTATACAGGATCTTGAAGAAGTGAGAGGGCTGAGGGAAGGCAAGATCACTATCTGGATTGGTAATGGAGCAAGGATTGCTGTTGTGACCGTCGGGATCTATCCTCTGTGATTACCATTAGAACTTAGTTTAATTCTTAAAGACTGTTATTATGTACCTGTAGTCAGTAGGAATTTGATTTTCATATCTGTACTGGTCTAGAATAATTATAATTTTTATTTCAATAAAGATATATGTTCAATTTATTTTAAAAATAAAGTTGTTACATGTGCTTTGTTGATCAACGGTCTTTATCATTTGCATATAGATATGAATGTAAATATTAACGAGCAAATAATGAATATCATAGGGTCTAAGAGACTTAGAGATAGGATTAACCAAAAGAATATGTGGCACCTTAGGTTAGGCCATATTGGAGAGGACAGACTCAACAAATTGGAGAGAGATGGTCTTCTCAGACCATGAACTTTTGAGTCTTGTCTAGTTTGTGAATCGTGTCTTCAAAAAAAAATGATTGAGCTACCTTTTGTAAGACAAGAAAAAAGGATCACTAAGATATTAGTCCTGGTACATACTGATGTGTGTGGTCCATTTGATGTTCAAGCTAGGGGTGGCTATACCTACTTCATAACTTTTATCAATGATTATTCATGATATGGATCTGTGTATTTGATGCATCAAAAGTCTGAAGTCTTTAAAAAGTTCATAGAGTTCAGACATGAAGTAGAAAAATAGATCAAAAAATCCATAAAGGTTCTTTGATCAAATCGAGGAGGAGAATATCTTAGTAAAAAATTTTAGACCTATCTCAAGGTTAATGATATAGTCTCACAGTGGACACCTCCACGGATGTCTCAACTCAATGGAGTATCCGAAAGGAGCAATTGAATCCTATTAGATATGGTTCGGTCCATGATGAGCTTCACAGATCTTTCTATCTTTCTCTAGGGACATGCATTATTTTTTGTGATTCATCTTTTAAAATGGATTCTCTCTAAATCTGTTCCTACCACACCATATGAGTTATGGCATGGTAAGAAGCCAACTCTTGAGTATCTCAAAATTTAAGGATGTCTGACCCATGTCAAGTGACAGCAGGTGGACAAATTAGAGGCTAAATCCTTTAGGGCGGTCACTTTATAGGGTATCCTAAGAAAACCATAGGAAACTACTTCTATCTTTCTGAGGATTACAATGTGATTGTGAGCTGTCATGCTATCTTCTTCGAAAAAGAGTTCATCCAAGATGAAAGTAGTGGGAGGAAGATTGAGCTCGAGGAGAAAGTCTCTGAAGAGCATCGAGTTCAAGAACCTGAACCTAATAATGAGCCAGTAGATGTGATACCTCCACCTTGTAAATCAAGTAAGATTTTCTGTCCTCCTGAAAGGTACTTAGGTATTCTTGTAGAGGATTTAGAGAAAGTATTTCTTATGAGAGATAGGGACATTAGGAATGATCTCAAAATTTACGATGAGATAATGTTAGATATAGACTCTGAGAAATGGATAGAAGTGATGAAGTCAGAAATTGACTCCATGCATTTTAATTAGGTTTGATCCTTAGTAGATCCACCTGAAGATATTGTACCTATTGGATGTAAATGGATTTACAAAAAAAAAATTGGGTTGGATGGTAAGGTAGAGACCTATAAGGTAAGGCTAGTTGAGAAAGGTTAAAGTCAATACGAAGGTATTGACTATCATAAAACCTTTTCGTCCGTAGCTATGCTGACATTCATCCATACTCTGCTTGCCATAGCAGCTTTTCATGATTATGAAATTTGATAGATGGATGTAAAAACTACCTTCCTAAATGAATATCTTGAGGAAGATATCTATATGGAGCAGCCTCTGGATTTCACATCCAGTGATAGTGATCATAAGGTCTGCAAGTTGCAAAGATCCATATATGGACTAAAGTAAGCATCTCAAAGTTGGAACACTCACTTTAATATAAAATATTTGATTTCATCAAAAATGAGGAGAAGCCATGTGTATACAAAAAGGTCAGTAGGAGTGCTGTCATATTCTTCGTATTGTATGTGGATGACATCTTTCTGATTGAAAATGATATTCTCATGCTGACATCGATCAAAATATGGTTATCAAAAGAGTTTGCCATAAAAGACCTAGGAGAAGCTTCCTACATACTTGGTATAAAGATCTATAGAGATAGATCTAAGAAGATGATAGGACTCTCACAGTGAATGTACATAGAGGAGGTGCTGAAGAGGTTCAGCATGGAAAACTCCAAGAGATGTTTCTTGCCCCTTAGACATGGCATTCATCTCTCCAAGAAGATGTGTCTCGATACACCTGAGGAGATCCAACGCATAAGCAAGATCCCTTATGCTTCAGCAATAGGGAACCTCATGTATGCCATATTATGTACACGCCCTAATATAGCCCTTGCCATGAGTGTCACGAGCAGATATCAGGTGAATCCAGATGAAGAATACTGGATTACTGTTAAAAATATCCTTAAGTACTTGAAAAGGACTAAAGATTTATTGTTGGTCTTTGGTGGAGGATCAAAACTGAAAGTTGAGGGATACATCAATTCAGATTTTATGACTGATATCGATGATAGAAAGTCTACATCAGGGTGTATCTTCTTGTGTAATGATGGTGTGGTTAACTGGAAGAGTTTCAAGCAGCCGATCATTGCAGATTCGATCATGAAAGTCGAGTACATCACCACCTCTTAAGCTGTTAAAAAAGCTTTTTGGTTCATGAAGTTTGTTGCGGAGCTGGGTGTGATGCCATCAGATATCCTTTCACTGCACTACAACAACAACGGTGCCATAGCCCGCGCTAAGGAGCATAGGTCTCACCAGAAGTTTAAACATATAGAGCGGTGGTTTCACATCATATGCAAATATCTTGAAAAAAAAGTTCATCGAAGTGCAAAGAGTTGACTCCGTGCAAAACATGGCGGACCCACTGACTAAGTCTCTCAGCCAGTAGAAGACCGAAGCTCACCTTGAGAAGATAGATCTTAGGTATATGGCCAATTGACTTTAGATCAAGTGGGAGTTTGTTAGATTTGTGCCCTAGAAGCTAATTATTGGCTGACGTATTTTGTTATTTCAGGACTTAAACATGTACTTGTAACTTTTTATTATCAATAAAGGCTTTTTTATTCTAATCATATTTATATGGGACAAATCCCATTTGAAATGGATGGTGTGAGTTTGTCAAATGCTCGACAAGCCGCTACATTAGCGGTGCAGCCTCCCAACTTGAGGCGTCAGCCAGGGGGGTAGTTGAGTTTGGCTCTCCCCGTTCTCGGTGCAACATCGAGGAAGGGAGCTAGATTCATAGAAATCGAGAAGAATGGCAGCTTTGACTAACAGGATAGGGTGCCAAGGAGAGGGTTTCATTGAAGTAGAATGAAAAAAAAAGAGTCATTCCATTTCAGGCCAATCTCGAGTACTAAAGAAAGATCGCGATTTGGAATGAACCAACAAAAAAAAAGAAAAAAAAATGAGGAGAAAAAAAAAGAGGAAAATAAACGGATAGCAATTTCAGAAACTTGGAGGCGTGAGTCAGAAGCTTCGGTAGGATGACCGAATGCCCCAAGGAGAAGACGTCACGAGTCTGTAGTGTAGGGACACTAGAGTGAGGGTGCAAGTGGTTGTTAGAGAATAACTTACACTGAGCATGACTAACATGAGAAACCACATGGATGTCTACTCACTCATCAGTGGTCTTCTCAATGCTACAGTGGTGTGAGTGATCCTTTGACCTACAATGTCATTAGCTATTCACAGTGAGGCTATTGGGTTTAACTACACATTCTCTTGGTCCCTAGCTATTTGGGTCTTTGCTATGTATGTTGGCTACAATAGGTTCAGATTCGCTGTTTAGAGTAGGATGCACCTAGAAAGAATCTATCGATCTCAGTAGAAAAGGAAAAATCCTATGCGATTTGTGAGACTGAGTTCAGAAAGTCTATGGTCAAAGCATGTGTGAATACTGAAAAAAAAAATTTACGAAATTCATAAATGAACTCAAGTCGAGCCAATCTAACATATGACAGACAATGAGGTCTGACAAGTTCTCCATAACCTCTATCAAGTCGAAACTCATGATAGAAAGACTAAATCATACAATAACTGCACCTAGGGATTCATACTTTCATTCTACTGGGTTGCCACTACATACTCTAAGTGTCACTGGTGGATTATGGGACTCATCAGACATCGTCTTGATGATCGATGACTCTTGAAAGGTAGAGTTGAAAATATTCTAGTCCATCGAAAAGAGTTTCGATGATGTTGTAATAGAGATCATAATATATCTCACTACCAGATAGAATGAAACTTATGGGGTCACACATTAAAAGATTTAATCTTGAATTTGCCAATTAGGCTTATGAAGTTCTAATCAGGTTAGGGTTTAGTTGAAATCCTATTAGATTTAAGAGAATCATACTAGCACATGGTTAAACCTAATTTTTTCCGAGACTTTGATTGGATCAAGTCCATAGCCTTGAATCTATCCTAAATATAATTGGATTTAATTGGATGTCTAATTGTGAGCCTAAGAAGATTGGATTAAGTCAATTAGTTGGCTTAATTATCTCATCATTGTCTCTTCATTATCTACTCATTATCTCTTAATGTGTATAGAATAATTGGAAAGAAGGTTGGTGCCTACCTTCCTTAATGGTAGGACCAAGGAGTGCCAATCCCCTGGATAATGCAAGAGGGGCCTGCACCCTCTTGTGGCATGATGTGGAGGGGAGAGAGAGAGAGAGAGGGGGCATGAAAGAAAACCCTAGAATGGGGCACCAAGGCTTAGCGCCCCAACCACCTACCCTGTATTCCTTGGCCGCCCCATATTCTTGCCAAAGAAGGATGATTATCTACCAATTAAGTTTGATTTTATTAGAAAAAAATCAGATTAAAAAGATAGAATTTCTTATAAGATAAGGATATACCTTTTTAAGTTAATTGGATTTCTATTTTGAATCAGGGAAGGGCCTATATAATAAGAAGCTCTCCTAGGGTTTTAGAAGTAAGCTTTTATTAATTAAAAATCAGATCTCTCTCCCCCTCAACCTTCTTCACACCACACCTTCTTCCTCTTCTCTTTCCCATGCCCAAAGGTTAGGCATCCCACCTTTCTACATGCCAAGAGTTGAGGAGTTAATCATCTACAGTGAGGTACGAAGAGAAAAGGCTGCAGATCAAAGAGTTGATTTCGTAGTCTAGATCAAAGAGTTAATCAAGGTTCTAAAGGGTTGAGATCTTACTTGCAAAAGAAGGATCAACTATGAGAAGATCGATTTGAGATTGATCCTGATGGATATCCGTAGAGGCTGGACACGTGTGCAGCTCGAAGACTTTCGAACCTGAGATCATCGGTAGTGGTGAATTTCTACCTGTGCTAAGATATTAAGATTTGATCTTATACTTATTTTATTTTTCAGATTATATGTGTCTTTTCTTCTGGAGTTGGATAGGATTAAATGAGATCGATTGCATATGGGGTTAAAGGATTTAACCTGATTATTTTTTCGCTATAATCAAAAAGATTTTTGAAATCTACACATGCACCCTACTCGACTTTCTAACAATTCAAAATAGAATCTATGAAGATTAATGATGTATGGACATTAGTTGATCCACCTTAAGAGATAAGACCCATAAGGTGTAGATAGATTCTCAAAAAGAAAAGAGGCACAGATGGAAAGGTGGAGACCTATAAAGTCCGTTTGGTTGCCAAGAGATATCATCAATATTATGGTATTGACTATGACGAGACATTCTTTTCCCTATGGCAATGCCCAAATTCATTCGGATTTAGCTTGCAATAGCAACATACCTAATTTATGATATCTGGCAAATGAATGAAGAAGTGTATATGATATAGCCTAAAGAGTTCATATCCATAGATGACTTAAAGGTGTGCGAGCTTCAAAGATCTATTTATAGATTGAAGTAAGCTTCTCAGAGTTGGAACATGCATTTGGATAAGATTAGAATGAATGGCTTCATTGAGAATGGAGAAGTACCCTGCATATATAAGTAGGCTAATGGTTTTGTAGTCATATTTCTTGTATTATATGTGGATGATATTCTCTTAATCAGAAATGGCATCTCTACACTATAGGAAATAAAAGTATGACTGTCGTCTCAATTCCCTATAAATGATTTGGGAGAAGCATCATACATTCTAGGGATGAAAATCTATAGAAGTAGATCTCTGAGGTTATTTGGATTGTCCCAATCTACGTACATAGACACTATGCTGAAATGGTTCAGCATAGAGAATTCTAAAATGACTATTTTCTGATAGACTATAGAATTTCTCTCTCTAAGAGGGATTGTCCGATAAAGAAAGAGCGCATGAGTAGAATCTCGTATGCTTTGGTAGTGGGATTATCATATATGTCATGATATATATGAGACCGAATGTGGCACACTCACTAGGGATAGTGAGTAGGTACCAGTCTAATCCGATAAGAATCATTGGAAGATTGTAAGAACCATCCTTAAGTATTTGAGAAATACTAAAATCAATGGCTTATTTATGAAGAATCTGACTTAAAACTTATGGGATACTAATTTCAATTTTCAGTCAAATCGAGATAATAGTAAAAATATGTCGGGTTATATTTTATCCTAAATGAAGGAGTGATATGCTAAAAAAGTTTCAAGCAGTACACTATAGTCGAATCTATTTGCGAAGCGAAGTACATTGCAACATTCGATGCCGACAATGAAGTAGTTTGGTTGTGAAGTTCATTAAAGAGCTTGGAGTGGCACCCTTCAAGATGGTCCAGTCCTGTGTGATAGCACTGGAGCCATAGCTCATGCTAATAAATCAAAATTCCATCAGAGAATCAAACACATTCTACATCGCTATCACCTCATACGATAGGTCGTAGATCGAGGTGACATCGACCTTTAAAAAATTGATAGAAAAAAACTTGACCGACCTATTGACTAGAGCCATCGAATTCAAGGAGTTTGATTAATACAAATAGAAAATGGATATTTGATATCGATCTGATTGGCTTTAGTTCTAGTAGGAGTTGTTGGAAAATATATCCTAAAGCCAATTATGTAGGTTGTAGATGATTGAGCTCCTTGTATGTATATGAATTATAAATTGATAAAAATTATTTGGCAAATTTATCATGATGTGTACTATTGGGTTTCAGCCATGTAGTGAAAAAAAATTTTCAATTATTTTAAAATCATACAAATCAGTAGTTCTATCACATAAAACTATCATACCAGAATTCAAACCCTAGAATCACCTTATCGATATCGATCAAAGCAAAATCAAACATGCAAAGGGATAGAATTTTATACTTTCATCAAAATAAAAAAACAAATGGCACTTTTGTGTTCTCCATAAGACTCCAAGGTAGAAGTCCTCCAACGGTGATCCCCACGAAAGTTGGCCAAGGTCCTCCCCAACTGATGTGCTACCGCAGCCTTGTCTTCATAAGAACACTGCCGGCTTCAAATTTGCGTCATAATCGTGTCAAAGCCTAATTACCTTTGATCTTGCTATTAGAACGATACCAAGAAGACACTCTTCAGATGTCTTACAACCTAGAATTTGATTTTTGACTTCAACATATGGAAAAACCAAACCCTAGGGCACACTAGCAACCCTTGCCAAAAATCTCACCACCCTTCTTGCAACTTTTGCCACTCAATTTTTCCTTGCCTTTTTCTTAGATTTTTTTTTAGAATTTTTCTTATGATTTCCACATCCTTTTTCTCTAGTTTTAGCCAAAAATCATAGCACCCAGACATCTAGGATGTCCCATATAAATAAGGGACCAAGGGATGTGTCATGAGATGAGGGGTGCCAACCATTGTCGCTCCATCTTCTCACATGGTGAATAAATTCACTGTGTAGAATTTTTGGCACATGAGAGACTTCTTATAGAAGAACGCTTTTTCTACTATGTGCCATAAAAATCTCACTTAATTTTGGCATTAAAACATAGGAGTTCTGATTTATCTTTTAAGGTAATGCATTTAATTAAGAGCCTTCATGAAGAAGGACTCTTCAACTTCACATGCTGAAAAGAGGTAGGGCAGCATTTATTTTTGGTGTGGCTTCTAGTGGGCATAGAGGAGTCCTTCTCCACTTAAAATTGGTTCAAGTTGGATAAGGATTCAATTTAAATTGACCCAATTCCATTAGGTCAAAGGCAACTGGTCTCAGTTAGCTCAAACACTTTGATCTAAACCAATTTAGGAACTTGGGTTAATACAATGTGCTAGCATATCTAATTAATCCATAAAATTTATATTAAACTCTAATTATATCAGATCAAGATCAAATCTCAAAGTGTATGACCCATTGGATTCTAAATCTAGCCAGCAGTAGATCCAGACTTTCGACGTAACCCTAATCTGATGAGATTAGGTTACCCAAAGAGTCCCAATCAATTTGGACTCTTCTAAATTGATTTCAAAATTAAATTCTTTCAATTCTGATGAGTGTATAAGTCAAGATTGATATCTAGCAATACATCATGACTATCCAAAAGATTTGAAATTTAATAAAAAATTACCAAAATACCCTTTAGTGACAAGTTTTCATGTAATTCAATCCTTCAGTCAAACAACATCTCAGATGAGCTGTGGATATGAAAATATATCAAATCCAATCACTTATCTATATGTATCTCAATCTGAAGGTGATGATTTAGTTGATGATATATTAGAAGTCTTTTTCTAATTATCATCTTACTTTGGTCAAAGACTTACAGAATCACCGTCCTATGAGATCACATGGGATATTCGCTCCCTTTATTAGGAGTGACTAATCTCTTATTGATCACTCACAATCTTCATGCATATTTCACCATATCTAGAACACCCTACACAAGGATCAAATAACCAAGTTAGGTAGTAAACCAAAATATAAATCCAAGTACATAAGGTACCATGGTGATCTCAGGTCAAAGGATCACTTACACAACTCCCACTAGAGAAACATTAGTTGACAAGTAAATAAGACATCATTTGATATTCTCTCATAGATCAATTCAGTGAACTCATTCTCTAATAAGCATCCAAATCTTTGTATTAGTGTCACCACACAAGTGGTTGTGAGATCAACCACCCTCATTTCTGAGCATACATAGGACATGCTAGTCTTACCAGTAATATTGATCCCGAACTCAATATACCAATGACTAAGAATATTTTAGATCAGGGCTATCAAGGATTTAGGTCTCACTGGCATGATCTCATCACAGTCCTAAAATCATTGTCTAGACCTATAGGGTTCATTATAATCTTAAAAATAATAAGATGCAACATATAATGAATCAAAAATATCTATTTTATTAATATAAATGTCAATTACATGAGTCTGAAAGATAAATTATAATAAATATCCTATTCCATCCCATATGCGATTGACTTATAGGGCATTATTCTTTCAATCTCTCACTTGCACTTAAAGCCAATCACCCCTATACTTGATACCCATGCAATCAAGGTGGCAGTCAAACTGCAGCATTGACAAGGCCTTAGTGAATGGGTCTGCTATATTGTTCTTGATGTCAACTCGCTCCACGATCATATTGCATCTTTCGATAATCTCTCGAATAAGGTAGAATCATCTTAGGATGTGCTTGAATTTATGATGAGACCTTAGTTTTTTGGCTTGAGCAACTGTCTCAGTATTATCACAATAAAGAGGTACTAATTTTTCAATCTTCAAAATCACATCCAACTCTATGATGAATTTTTTCATCTAGATAGCCTCCTTAGCAGCCTCACTTACAGTAATATACTCAACCTCAATGATCGAGTCAGCAACAATTTGCTGTTTGGAATTTTTCAACTTATTGCACCACCATACAAGGTGAACACATACTTAGATATAAATTTGCTATCATCTAGATCAAATTGAAAACTCGAATCAATATAACCTTTCAGTTTTAAATCAGATCCACCATATATTAGAAAAATATCTCTAGTCCTTCTCAAGTACTTGAGTATATTTTTCACAGCTTTCCAATGATCCTCCCCAGGATCAGCCTGAAATCTGCCTACAATGCCTAAGGTATAAGCAACATCAGATCTAGTACATAACATAGCATACATTATTAATCCTACTACCGAAATATGAGGAATAGGACTCATTCTATTTCTCTCTTCAGGTGTCCTAGGAGACATCTTCTTAGAGAGTTGTATGCCATGACCTATGGGCAAGTAACCTCCTTTACTTCCCTCCATGTTGAATTTCTTCAACACAAGATCAATGTACCTAGATGGGGACAAGCCTAGCATCCTTTTCGATCTATCCCTATAGATCTTTATACCAAGTATATAGGATGCTTCATCCAAGTCTTTCATGAAAAACTTTTATGATAGTCAAGTCTTGACCGATTGCAATATTGGGATATCATTCTCAATGAGCAATATGTCATCCACATACAAGACCAAGAAGACAATAGCACTCCCACTAGTCTTCTTGTATACACAAGATTCATCCATATTTTTGATGAAGCCAAATGATTTGACTATCTCATCAAAATAGATGTTCCAGCTCCTGGATGCTTGCATCAAGCCATAAATGGATCTATTCAGCTTGCATATCTGATTTACTCTCTCACTTGAGACAAATCCCTCTGGTTGAGTCATATAGACTTCTTTCTCAAGGTTTCCATTGAGGAAAGCAGTCTTGATATCCATCTGTCAGATCTCATAGTCATAGTATACTGCTATAGCAAGCATTATCCGAATAGACTTGAGCATGACTACCGACAAAAAAGTTTCTTCATATCAACACCTTATTTTTGCCTAAAATCTTTTGCCACAAACCTGGCCTTATAGGTCTTTACCTAGCCATCTACTCCAATCTTCTTTTGAAGATCAATTTGTAGCCTATTGGGGTCACACCCTCAAGCGCATCAACCAAATGTAGGAACCAGATCTAGAGTTTTAGGGTTAGATCTTGAAACTTTTTCAAGATCATACAGCGGAAGACTAAAATAAATCAAAATTTATTTTTTAAAATCAGAGAATCCCTAGATCTAAGATCCTATTACATGATTATTATATAGTATTAAATCAAAAATTAAAATATATAAATATAGCATGAACTACATGTTGATCATATCAACATGTTTCTATACCACATCTAATGTATGTATTAAACAATAGATCAGATCTATTACCTTGCAAGTTAGATGCTCTAACCTCGCTGATCTGGGCTTGAGGATGATGTTGCAAGCCGCACACACATCCGGCCTCTAGGAGTCGCCCACACGAGCCCACAAATCTCGATCAGAAGTCCTGCTTCAGGAAATCAGCACAGTATGATAGTACTGCGCTGATCCTTATTTGATGGTTGATCAGATACCTCCTTCTTCTTGATTTGGACTCTTCCAAAGATGGAAAATAAAAGGAGGAGTTTCAGATCTGAGACACTCTCAGGAAACTCAAGATGGAGGGAGGAAAGATATGAAAACAAAAAACCCTAGAAGAAGACCCTCTTCTTCTTCACGTTTTTCTCTCTAGACACCCTAACTTGCATCTTTTATATCTCCATGACTCAAAGGTTTTTCTCTCTGATTTTTGGATGGCACAAAGGTCTCTCAAATCTCTATCTTTTTCAAAAATTTCATGAAGAAACTAATTTTATACAGAGAGATATGATAGAGTCCTTGTCTAGGTCAAATACCTAGTCAAGGCTTATCCAAACATGGCAAGTTAAGGGGCGCCCAACTCTTGAGAACCTCCTCCATATTTTCATAGATGGATCACTAGAAAAGGGTGTACAATATATAACCTAAAATCCACAAAAATTCTAAAAAAAATTTGGATAAATTCGGTGCAAAATTGAAAGAGTTTTGGATTTCTAAAACTCTATCTCATAGAATTCGAAATCCAAACTTATTCCTTTTTGATTTGATCCAAACCACCTTTCATGTAAGAAAGAAGAGAGGAGACCTTTTGTGAACGTGGGAGAGACCTGGGAGAGGGCTTTTATCGCACAAAATAAGTAGAGATTGACGTTGAATAAGAGAGAGGGCGTGGAGAAGGCTTATGTGGCGCAAGGTGGAATCCTAGTCTTACTAGGATTCTATCTTATGACTTGTTTTAATTTGATTTTCCAAACCAAATCAAATCAAAATTAGATCAACTTAATTAAAATAGGTCTTAACCCAATTAAGAACCTAATTTAATCAGATTAAATTAGATTTAAATCTAATTTAATATTCTAATCAAATTAGAAATTAGATTGACCCAAGTCTTAGTTGAACTAGGACTAGTTTTTTCTTGCACTTGGCTTATCCAATAAATCAATTGGACTTGATCCAATCAAGTCTAAACTAAATCTAATTAAATCATATTTAATTAGACTTAATCTCAGTCCATTGGCTTAATCAAATTAAGCCAATTAGTAATCAAATTGCTAATCGATCCTCCTGCAATACTTGCACTCGGTTAAATGTCAATCGTATTGATCATTTAACCCTAGAACAATTCTTAATCATTGATCAACCATCCGATCAGATCATGAACTCTAATGTGTGTGATCTCATAGGTCTGAACCTAAGCCGGTAGCACAGGAATAAATTTTTATACCAATCAAAGTGACCATCTAGCAATGGTACCCGACGACCGGATAGGTCAAATATGTAGAACAACATCCTTAAAACCCATGCGGATATAGTTTTCATATAATTCATCTCCTTGACCAAAATGATCATAGGACACCCTAGAGTTCAACTGTCAACTCTGATCAAGTTGTCCACATTGTATTTCAAAATATCAAATCCATCTGATGGATTACCCTGGCCAAGGTTTTGCTGAATTGAAATACAGCGACTCATTCTTCTCCAACTCTTGGAGTGGTCAATCCCATCTCGATCACACTCTGACTTCGCAAGTACTTGACTGTGCCTAGAAGCCTTCCATCCCTGAATTAAAAATTCAGTTAGTCCAGTACCAAAGCACAGTGAGTTACTTGCAAGTCACTGAGGCGATCTCAAGTCTAAGGGACACTTATACCTATATCCCATCAGAGACATTCTTGACAGCTGAATGCTCTGGAGTTGGTCACGTTCAATGATGATATACCCTTACATCTCACCTGTATGCCATACCAGTGTCTCCACACTCCTTGGTTAAGAGGACAACCAATCCATATAGCCTACAGCGACCTATGCTTGATAGAAGCTGTCGTCCTTATTAACAGCTTATCATTTGGTCGTGAACAGTTTTAAGGACTAATCGATAAATCCTCTCTTTATCGAACTTAAATAGTCCTAAGGACTTCATCATAACAACGGAGTTCATTAGAAGATGAAAGCTTATGATGAAGATGCCAAATATATTTTATTTATTAACAAATCAATTACAATACTTGGTTGCTCAACCGTCAACAGCTTGACGATTGGCTTTTTGGGACACATTTCCCAACAACTCCCACTTGTCCTAAAGCCACTCGGCACAGTATCTAATACCCATCTTCAACTTGTGGTTGTCGAACTCCTTTATCGCCAAGGCTTTAGTGAAGGGGTCGGCTAGGTTCTCCTTTCTATCGATCTTCTGAAGGTCGACGTCACCTCGATCCACGATCTCCCGAACCAGGTGGAAGCGGCGCAAGATGTGCTTCGTTCGCTGATGTGCTTTGGGTTCCTTCGCCTGAGCTATGGCACCAGTGCTATCACAGTAGAGCAGGATCGGACCATCGAGGGAGGGTGCTACTCTGAGCTCGTTGATGAATTTTCTCAGCCACACAGCTTCCTTCGCGGCATCCGATGCTGCGATGTACTCCACTTCACAAACAGAGTCTGCCACAGTATGCTGCTTGAAACTCTTCCAGCCGATGGCTCCACCATTCAGAGTAAAGATATAACCCGACACGCTCCTGCTGTCATCATGGTCAGATTGGAAGCTGGAGTCTGTGAACCCCACAAGTTTCAGATCTGACTCACCATAAACCAACCATTGGTCCTTAGTATTTCTCAAATACTTAAGGATGGCTTTAACCACTTTCCAGTGATTTTCTCCAGGATCAGATTGGTATCTACTCACTACTCCTAGTGAGTATGCCACATATGGTCTTGTACATGTCATGGCATACATGATAGATCCCACGGCTGAAGCATATGGGACTCTACTCATACGCTCTCTCTCTTCAGGAGTTGTCGGACAATCCTTCTTAGAGAGAAAAATTCCATGGCCTATCGGTAGATAGCCCTTCTTGGAATTCTCCATGCTGAACCTCTTCAGCACAGGTCTATGTACATGGACTAGGATAACCCAAGCATCCTTTTAAATCTATCCCTATAGATCTTCATCCCTAGGATGTAGGATGCTTCACCCAAGTCCTTCATGGAGAACTGTGATGACAACCAAACTTTTATTCCCTGTAGTGCGGGGATGTCATTCCCGATTAAGAGAATGTCATCCACGTACAAGACAAGGAATACCACAACTGGACCATTTGCCCATTTATAGATGCAGGGCTCTTCTCCATTCTTAATGAAGCCTTACGTTTTGATCACCTTATCAAAATGCATGTTCCAACTCCGAGAAGCTTGCTTCAGTCCATAAATGGATCTCTGAAGCTTGCACACCTTGGACTCATCTGTGGATGTAAACCCCTCGGTTGTATCATATACACCTCTTCAATCAGCTCTCCATTCAAGAAAGCTGTCTTTACATCCATCTGCCAGATCTCATAATCCAGATGGGCAGCTATTGCAAGCATTATCCGAATGGATTTGAGCATTGCCACAGGGGAAAACGTCTCATCATAGTCAATACCATAACGTTGACGATACCCCTTGGCGATCAGACGGGCTTTATAGGTCTCCACCTTTCCGTCTGCGCCCCTCTTCCTTTTGAAGACCCATTTACACCCAATGGGTTTAACTCCTTCAGGTGGGTCAACCAATGTCCATACATCGTTGACCTTCATGGACTCCATTTCAGATTTCATGGCTTCAAGCCATTTCTCAAAATCAGATCTCTGCATTGCATCCATATAGGTGATCGGATCCTCATTATTCTCATCAAGTTCGATGGGATCACCATCCCGGACCAAGAAACCGTAGTATCTGTTTGGCTGACGTGGTACTCTACCGGATCGCCTTAATGGTGCAGGTATATTGGGCTCTGGATCTAATCTAATCATATCCGACTCAGGTTCAGCTATTGGTGTCGGTCCTTCTACCTGTTGAACTTCATCAAGTTCAACCTTAGAGGCAATGGTTCCTTCACCAAGGAACTCCTTTTCTAAAAAGATTACCTTAAGGCTGACGAACACCTTTTGTTCATCAACATGGTAGAAAAAATATCCTTTTGTCTCTTTGGGGTATCCTATGAATGAGCATTTGTCAGACCTAGGTCCAAGTTTGTCTGTGACTAATCGTTTGACATAGGCCGGGCACCTCCAGACCCTAAGGTGTGAAAGTACTGGCTTACGCCCTGTCCATATCTCATATGAAGTCTTAATTATAGACTTACTTGGAATCCTATTTAACAGATAACAGGCCGATTCGAGTGCATATCCCCAGAAGGATATCGGCAAGCTAGCAAAACCCATCATGGATCGGACCATGTCTAACAAAGTCCGATTCCTCCTTTCAGACACACCATTATGCTGTGGTGTTCCTGGAGGAGTCCGTTGGGAGAGAATCCCATTCTCTCCTAGATATGTAAAAAATTCACTAGAAAGGTATTCTCCTCCTCGATTAGATCGAAGAGTTTTAATACTCTTCCCAGTTTATTTTTCTACTTCACTTCGGAATCGTTTGAATATTTCAAATGAATCCGACTTATGTTTCATCAGATAGACATATCCATATCGGGATAGGTCATCCGTAAAAATTATGAAGTAAAAATATCCACCTCTAGCACTGGTGCTCATGGGCCCGCATACATCAGTATGTACTAGGCCCAAGAGCTTAGTAGCTCTCTCACCTTTTTCAGTAAAAGGTGACTTGGTCATTTTACCAAGAAGACAGGACTCACAGGCTGGAAGTGATTCACAATCACTGACTTCGAGGATTTCCTCTTGAGTCAACCTGTTTATTCTATTCTTGTTTATATGACCTAGCCTCTAATGCCATAAGTAGATATCTGACACACTATCTAATCTAGGGTGCTTACCAGTAGAATAGACTCTTATCAGGCTTGATCTTTTTGGTCTGGCTCTACACTGATGTCCCAGCCTGAACTTGCACCTTCTTCACTTTCTTCTTCTTGTTCTTCTTTCCTTTCTCAAAGGGTCGAGAATCAGAAGATGAACCTCCCACTGAGTTCACTGACTCCTTGAGGAGTTGGTGATCCTTCTCAAAGTTCTGAAGCAACCTCAATAACCCATGGTAGTTTACTTCAGGCTTTGTCATTCTATAATGAGTGAGGAATGGGAGACAAGACTTGGGCAGCGAGTTCAGTATTGCATCTTTCCCAAGCTGCTCATGCAAGGAAAAGCCGAGCTTGCTCAATCATTCCATCAGCTCGATCATGTACAATACATGATCAGTGACAAAGGCACCATCCCGTATTTTGGCGTTGAAGATGGCACAACTAGTCTTGTGCCTCTCCACATCATCGGGTGTGCCAAAGGTATCCTCCAATACTTGAAGTACGTCCTTTGGCTGAGCCGTCTCGAATTTGTGACTGAACTCATCGCTCATGATAGCCAGCATGATACAACGCACCATAGTCCGATCACTGAGCCACTTCTGGTAAGTGTCTCTGACTGTTCCACGTGCATTGACAGCTGGCTCCTCAGGTGCAGGATCCATTATCACATATAGGATCCATTCATGCTCCAGGACTATCTTCAACTTTCGGTACCAGCTACCGAAGTTGGATTCCACCAACTTATCATTATCCAACAATGATCGGAGTGATAGGGAAGTGGCCATATTTGCACAAAGGAGAACCATAACCTAATTAGTAATTGATTCATTAAATCTAAAGATTTGGACTTTAATCAAAAGGTTTCTCCCACTATTTTATTCGAATTGGTAGCCTCTACCTCCAATTCGAGGAATTACCCTAATTCCTTAGTGGGTACTAGAATCCACTTAGACTGCACACAAGCCCAACTTTGGTTGGCCAACCCATGTACATCTAAGGGTAGGTTCATAACCAATTGTTTCTCTAAACAATTTCTAGTAATTTTAATTTTGCCCCAGAAACTTAATCAGTAGGCTTTGGCCTCCACTGTAAGGATCCGGTTAGGTCCAACCATTAACATGATCATACTTGGTGTATCTAACCAACGAATGATTAAGTCCAACTTTGATTGGCTCACCTAACCACCATTAGAGAGACACTTTCAAGTCATCATATGATGAGTGATAATTCCATTAGTCAACAAGCACCAGGCCTTTGGGTTTGCAATGATTATTGAGTTAATAGATTCATTATCAAAAACCTTAATGGGAGGCTATGATTCAGTTATCTCTATAACTTTGTCATTTTAAGGACCTAATAATTTTAGAGGATTTAAATAATTTAGAGGATGAGGTCAGATGAACCAGCTTATCATGATCCTCCCATTGGCTTCACCAAGTCAGCTCAAGGGAGACCATTAAAAGGGCTGATTTAGGAGCACCTAAATCAGTCACACTGATTTACCTAGCTGACATGGGTCAGCTCGAATAGTCAAGTGATCCGATCAAAATATAATTTCACCAAGAGCCCAGGTAAGTTCGATCAGTGGGAGGATCTGCCAAAGCTTGCCTTAGACACCATCAGAAATGGCCAGGTAAGTGGGCTCCCAATTAAAAACCACCGGTCTGGTTTACCTTAGACACCAACTGGTTTAATTAGTTTCGATTAGATCAACCTAACAGTTCATGCTAAACCACTTAGCCAAGAATCAAGTCCATTTGGTTCTCGTTAAAGATATGGACTTGACCAACTACAACTATTGTAATTGATCTAGAGAATCCTTGACCTAATCTAAGACAACAATTGATTAGATTTAGTCAATTCTCTAATTAAGTCCATCTTTAATCTAACCATAGGTCTAACCCAATTAATGGACCTAATTTTCACTAACCCATTAACCCAATGTGTTATGATTTGTGTCTTAGGTTCTTCAATTCACAATCCTAGAACCTAATCAAACAACATCTTAATTCTTAATTAAGTTTTGGGCTGAGGGTTGGGTTTGGCTTTTCAAAAAATAATTTTCATATTTGTAAAATAATTTTACAATATGATTCTACCAACCATATTGCATGTTTGATTCATAATCAAGATACAAGTGAAATAAACATGAAACTACTTTAGATCTAATCTAAACAGGTTCATGTAATTGAAACAGTTTCAACTTTAAACAATTTCTTTGCACAAAAATTATTTAACAAAGAAATTTTATTTCAGATTTAAATACTTTTTAAATCTAATAAATCATAAATTTAATCTAGATCATATCTAACAAATTTATGATTAAAGATAGATCTACACAAACTAGGACAACCTTTGCACTGTAAGGGGTAAACCTTACAGTAGGACAACCTTTGCACAGTAAGGGGTAAACCTTACAGTAGGACAACCTTGCAGTTCGTGATTGATCTAAAATTTTAATTTCAGATTTAATAATTAGATTATAAATTAGATCTAATCTAAGAAATAATCTAAGCATGTATAAATAATCATGTAATAAAGAACCTAGGCTCTGATACCAATTGTAGGAACCAGATCTAGGGTTTTAGGGTTAGATCTTGAAACTTTTTCAGGATCATACAGCGGAAGACTAAAATAAATCAAAATTTATTTTTTAAAATTAAAGAATCCCTAGATCTAAGATCTTATTACATGATTATTACATAGCATTAAATCATAAATTAAAATATATAAATATAGCATGAACTACATGTTGATCATATCAACATGTTTCTATACCACATCTAATGTATGTATTAAACAATAGATCAGATCTATTACCTTGCAAGTTAGATGCTCTAACCTCACTGATCCGGGCTTGAGGATGATGTTGCAAGCCGCACACATATCCGGCCTCTAGGAGTCATCCACACGAGCCCACGAATCTCGATCAGAAGTCCTGCTTCAGGAAATCAGCACAGTATGCTAGTACTGCGCTGATCCTTATTTGATGGTTGATCAGATGCCTCCTTCTTCTTGATTTGGACTCTTCCAAAGATGGAAAATAAAAGGAGGAGTTTCAGATCTGAGACACTCTCAGGAAACTCAAGATGGAGGGAGGAAAGATATGAAAACAAAAAACCCTAGAAGAAGACCCTCTTCTTCTTCACGTTTTTCTCTCTAGACACCCTAACTTGTATCTTTTATATCTCCATGACCCAAAGGTTTTTCTCTTTGAATTTTGGATGGCACAAAGGTCTCTCAAATCTCTATCTTCTTCAAAAATTTCATGAAGAAACTCATTTTATACAGAGAGATATGATAGAGTTCTTGTCTAGGTCAAATACCTAGTCAAGGCTTATCCAAACATGGCAAGTTAAGGGGCGCCCAACTCTTGAGCACCTCCTCCATATTTTTGTAGATAGATCATCAAAAAAGGATATACAATGTATACCCTAAAAGCTATAAAAATTTCAAAAAAAATTTGGATAAATTCGGTGCAAAATTGAAAGAGTTTTGGATTTCTAAAACTCTATCTCATAGAATTCGAAATCCAAACTTATTCCTTTTTGATTTGATCCAAACCACCTTCCATGTAAGAAAGAAGAGAGGAGACCTTTTGTGAACGTGGGAGAGACCTGGGAGAGGGCTTTTGTCACACAAAATAAGTGGAGATTGGCGTTGAATAAGAGAGAGGGCGTGGGGAAGGCTTATGTGGCGCAAGGTGGAATCCTAGTCTTACTAGGATTCTATCTTATGACTTGTTTTAATTTGGTTTTTCAAACTAAATCAAACCAAAATTAGATCAACCTAATTAAAATAGGTCTAGATTTAAATCTGATTTAATCTTCTAATCAAATTAGAAATTAGATTGACCCAAGTCCTAGTTGAACTAGGACTAGTTTTTCCTTGCACTTGGCTTATCCAATAAACCAATTGGACTTGATCCAATCAAGCCCAACCAAATCTAATTAAATCATATTTAATTAGACTTAATGTCAGCCCATTGGTTTAATCAAATTACATCAATTAGCAATCGAATTGCTAATCGATCCTCCTGCAATACTTGCACTGGGTTAAATGTCAATCGTATTGATCATTTAACCCTAGAACGATTCTTAATCATTGATCAACCATCCGATCGGATCATGAACTCTAATATGTGTGACCTCATAGGTCCAAACCTAAGTCGGTAGCACAGGAATAAATTTTTGTACCAATCGAAGTGACCATCTAGCAATGGTACCCGACGATCGGATAGGTCGAATGTGTAGAACAACATCCTTAGAACCCATGCGGATATAGTTTTCATATAATTCATCCCCTTGACCAAAATGATCATAGGACACCCTAGAGTTCAACTGTCAACTCTGATCAGGTTGTCCACATTGTATTTCAAAATATCAAATCCATCTGATGGATTACCCTGGCCAAGGTTTTGCTAAATTGAAATACAGCGACTCATTCTTCTCCAACTCTTGGAGTGGTCAATCCCATCTCGATCACAGTCTGACTTCGCAAGTACTTGACTGTGCCCAGAAGCCTTCCATCTCTGAATTAGAAATTCAGTTAGTCCAGTACCAAAGCACAGTGAGTTGCTTGCAAGTCACTGAGGCGATCTCAAGTCTAAGGGACACTTATACCTATATCCCATCAGAGACATTTTTGACAGCTGAATGCTCTGGAGTTGGTCACGTTCAATGATGATGTACCCTTATATCTCACCTATATGCCATACCAGTATCTCCACACTCCTTGGTTAAGAGGACAACCAACCCATATGGCCTACAGCGACCTATGCTTGATAGAAGCTGTCGTCCTTATTAATAGCTTATCATTTGGTCGTGAACAGTTTTAAGGACTAATCGATAAATCCTCTCTTTATCGAACTTAAATAGTCCTAAGGACTTCATCATAACAACGGAGTTCATTAGAAGATGAAAGCTTATGATTAAGATACCAAATATATTTTATTTATTAACAAATCAATTACAATACTTGGTTGCTCAACCGTCAACAGCTTGACGATTGGCTTTTTGGGACACATTTCCCAACACCAAAATCCATACTTGGTTGGCATACATGAAGTCTATTTCGGATTTCATGATATTTAACCATTTGTCAGAGTCACTACTCATGACAGCTTCCGAATAGATCGTAGGTTCATCATTCTCAATGATGTGGGATGTATTGTCATTCTCAATGACAAATCCATACCTGAGTGGTACATTATGTACTCTACATGACCTTCAAAGAGGAGGTGTGTGAGTGACTATGCCTCAACAATGGGCACATCTAGTTCAGAACCATTTTGTGAATCCTGAATGGATTGTAGATTTTGAACTTTCTCAAGTTCGACGGGCCTCCCACTGCCTCCTTCTTGGATAAACTCTTTCTCTAAGAAAATGGAATACCTACCAACAAACATCTTTTGTTGAGTAGGATTATAGAAGTAGTATCCTATACTCTCCTTGGGATAACCTACAAACTTATATTTTTCTGATCTAGCATCCAGCTTATGTCCATCAACATTTTTCACATAAGCTGGGCAATCTCAAATCTTAAGATGCTTAAGATTGGATCTTTTGCCTTTCCATATTTTATATGGAGTACTAGAAATAGATTTCAAAGGCACTTTATTTAAGATATACACTACAGCCTCGAGAATGTATCTCCAAAAAGATATCGAAAGATTTGTGAAACATATCATGGACCGCACCATATCTAATAAGGTATGATTTTTTCTTTCCGCAATTTCATTTAATTATGGAGTAAAAGGAGGTATCCATTGAGAGAGTATTTCATTTTATTTTAAATAATCAAGAAACTTACTAGACAAGTATTCTCTTCCTCGATCTGATCGAAGAGTTTTAATACTTTTACTGATTTATTTCTCAACCATTCTTCGATACCCTTTAAATTTGTCAAAGGCTTTGGATTTATATTTCATTAAATACACATATCTAAATCTAGATCTATCATCAGTAAATGTGATGAAGTAAGAGTATCCTCCTCTGGCTTGAGTCGACATCGAACCACATACATCAGTATGTACAAGATCCAATATGTCACTCGCCCTTTCTCCATGTCCAGTAAATGGAGTCTTGATCATTTTTTTCATGAGATAAGATTCATAAATTTCATATAATTCATAATCATAAGGATCAAAAAAATTATCTTTGTATGATTTGTTAATCCTTGACTCATTTATATAGTCAAGTCGGTAGTGCCAGAAGCATGTGACATTCACATCCTCTTTCTTTTTTTTCTTTATATTATCAATATGAAATACATTATTATTAAGTGAAAGAAACAAAAGACCATTATCAATAAAAGCACTTCCATAATACTCGTTAGAAAAGTAAATAGAACAACCATTATTTTTTACATTTTTTTCAAAATCTTGTTCCCATAACAATGATACTGAAATAATATTTCTAACAATATTAGAAAAATAATAACAGATTTTCAGTTCCAAAATTTTGTCCAAAGATAACTTTAAAATCCTGGTTCCTACGGCTTCGGCCTGAATGTATTCTCCACTAGCGCCGAACAGCTTGAAGTCACCATTATTCAGACTCTTTATTTTCTATAGATCCTACAATGATTTGCAAAAGTGTGAACCACAGACGATATCCAATACCTAAGAATCTGATATTGAAGTACTCAATGATAAATTGATTTGTATCATATACAAATCTTTAGCAATATTTGCCGATTTCACAGTTGCAAGGTACTCCTTGCAATTCCTCTTCCAGTGGCCCTCTTTGCTACATTGTTAACAAGTACCTTTGGCAGAGATTTTCTTCGCTTTCTTCTTGGAGATGCCAGCCTTAGGGTTCATCTTTTTCTTTGAACCCTTCTTTGCCTTCTTCTTGCTGATCTTATCAATATGAAGGACCTGAGTCCTTTCACCCTTAAAATGGCTCTCTATTGTTTTCAACATATTCAACAGTTCAGGCATGCTTATGTTCAGTTTGTTTATATAATAATTAATAACAAATTGAGAGAAGGAGTCAAAGAGAGACCGTAGGATGAAATCCTAGCTCGGTTCACCATCCATGGAAAAACCTAGCTATCCCAGATGAATGATCAAATCAATCATCTTCAGGACATGCATTTGCACGGAGATGCCTTCAGTCATGCAGGCATGAAACAACTGCTTTGATATCTTATATCGAGTAGTTTGACTTTGTTCCCCATAAAACTTCTTAAGATGAAGGAGTATAGAGGGAACATCCATATCCTCATGCTACCTGTTGGTGCAAAAATCTGCTCGCACCGGAGAAGCTGGAGTCGAGGAAGTCGCGGTCGCCGCCGGGACCTGCAAAGGAAGTCTAAACCAGAGGTGGGGTTGCTCCGGCAAGACCCTCCGACGCTCAAGTCAGTTCTCTGCCTCAACAAGAATGGAGTGCTCGAACGGAGAATTTAGCAGAGCTTTTAGATGAAAGATGAAAGCTTACAGAATAACGTATCTGGAGCCCCCTTTTATAGGTGGAGGGGGCAGTAGCCTGACAGCGACATCTGTAACCGTCTGGCAGTGGGCTGCCCAGGGTCAGGCGGAGTTTGCTGCGAAGAGTAGTGGAGTGGACCCGTGGCTATCACCGGGGTGTGCCACGTGGAGTCTGTCGTGGGGAGTAGAGCGGCATCTGTTGTCACGACTTGCCAGCGGATGGGAGAATCGTGCGGTATCCGTCACAGGAAGTGGAGCAGGATCGTTGCCATTATTGTGGCCTGCCAGGGAGTAGTGGAGCTACACGGAATCCGTCGTAGGAAGTGGAGCAGAGCTGCGACCGTTACTGCAGCCTGTCGGGGAGTGATGGAGCTGCGCGGAATCCGCTGCAGGAAGTGGAGCAGGATCGTGGCCGTTATGGTGGCCTGCCAGGGAGTGCAGATCCGTCGGCTGAAGTTCGACAGCGGTCAGAGTCCGACTCCCGTAGGGGTCCGGGCGGAGTCCTCCTTGCGGTTGGGGTCGTGGGTGGAGCCCGGCTCCCGTAGGAGTCCGGACGAAGTCTGTCTGCAGCCATTGGAGTCGAGGACGAAGTCCGACTCCCGTAGGAGTCCGGGCAGAGTCTTCCTGCAATTAAAGTTAAAGGCGAAGTCCGACTCCCGTAGGAGTCCGGACAAGGCTTACCGGCAGCTGATGTTGAGGACGGAGCCTGGCTCCTATAGGAGTCCGGGTGGAGTCTACTTGCAGTTGAGGTTGTTGGCAGAGTCTGGCTCCCGTAGGAGTCCGGACGAAGTCTGTCTGCAGCCGTTGGAGTCGAGGACGAAGCCTGGCTCCCGTAGGAGTCCGGGCGGAGTCTTCCTGCAATTAAAGTTAAAGGCGAAGTTCGGCTCCCGTAGGAGTCCGGACAAGGCTTACCGGCAGCTGATGTTGAGGACAGAGCCTGGCTCCTGTAGGAGTCTGGGCGGAGTCTACTTGCGGTTGAGGTTGTTGGCAGAGTCCAGCTCCCATAGGAGTCCGGACGAAGTCTGTCTGCAGTCGTTGGAGTCGAGGATGAAGCCTGGCTCCCGTAGGAGTCCGGGCGGAGTCTTCCTGCAATTAAAGTTAAAGGCGAAGTCCGGCTCCCGTAGGAGTCCGGACAAGGCTTACCGGCAGCTGATGTTGAGGATGGAGCCCGGCTCCTGTAGGAGTCCGGGCGGAGTCTACTTGCGGTTGAGGTTGTTGGCAGAGTCTGGCTCCCGTAGGAGTCCGAACGAAGTCTGTCTGCAGCCGTTGGAGTCGAGGATGAAGCCCGGCTCCCGTAGGAGTCCGGGCGGAGTCTTCCTGCAATTAAAGTTAAAGGCAAAGTCTGGCTCCCGTAGGAGTCCGGACAAGGCTTACCGGCAGCTGATATTGAGGACGGAGCCCGGCTCCTGTAGGAGTCCGGGCGGAGTCTACTTGCGGTTGAGGTTGTTGGCGAAGTCCGGCTCCCGTAGGAGTCCGGACGAAGTCTGTCTGCAGCCGTTGGAGTCGAGGACGAAGCTCGGCTCTCGTAGGAGTCCGGGCAGAGTCTTCCTGTAATTAAAGTTAAAGGCGAAGTCTGGCTCCCGTAGGAGTCCGGACAAGGCTTACCGGCAGCTGATGTTGAGGACGGAGCCCGGCTCCTGTAGGAGTCCGGGCGGAGTCTACTTGCGGTTGAGGTTGTTGGCGGAGTCCGGCTCCCATAGGAGTCCGGACGAAGTCTGTCTGCAGCCGTTGGAGTCGAGGACGAAGCCCAGCTCCCGTAGGAGTCCGGGCAGAATCTTCCTGCAATTAAAGTTAAAGGCAAAGTTCGACTCCCGTAGGAGTCCGGACAAGGCTTACCGGCAGCCGATGTTTAGGATGGAGCCCGGCTCCTGTGGGAGTCCGGGTGGAGTCTACTTGCAGTTGAGGTTGTTGGCGGAGTTCGGCTCCCGTAGGAGTCCGGACGAAGTCTGTCTGCAGCCGTTGGAGTCGAGGATGAAGCCCGACTCCCGTAGGAGTCCGGGCGGAGTCTTCCTGCAATTAAAGTTAAAGGCGAAGTCCGGCTCCCGTAGGAGTCCGGACAAGGCTTACCGGCAGCTGATGTTGAGGATGGAGCCCGGCTCCTGTAGGAGTCCGGGCGGAGTCTACTTGTGGTTGAGGTTGTTGGCGAAGTCCGGCTCCCGTAGGAGTCCGGACGAACCTTACCGGCGGTTGACGTTGGCGACGAAGCCCGGTTCCTGTAGGAGTCCGGGCGGACCCCCTGGAGCTGATTCTGCTGAGGACTTCGGCTGTGGGTATTTTATACCCAACACCAGTCCCCCTACTTCTGAGTTTGAATTTCGAACGAAGAAAGTACAGAGAGAGATGGGCACAGTCGAAACCGTCCCCTCGAATCCTGTGCACTGCCGCCCCCGGATATTTTGGCATTAAATGTGCGCGTGCTGGAGTCTTTTCGGATCGGGGCGATACGAAGCGACCCTTCGAAATTCTTGCCGGTACACAGGCCCAGGTACGGCACCATAATGGCCCTGCTGATTCATCAGCCGCTTTTAGCCGCCTGCCGAGGGGAGTGGGACACGTGCCGGGTGTGGACTGGCTTGGGGGGATTCGTGATCATTATGGCGTCAGATCCCAGGGTCTATTTAAACCTGTCCTCCCACCTTTAGGTGCCCTATTCTATTCCAGAGTTTCTATCAGTGTCTGCCTTCTCTTCGAGAGCCCTGTTTCAGTGGGCATCTTCTCGAGCCATAGGTGTCTTCCAAATCGTCTCTGTCTTCGTCCCTCTGGTCCCTCAGAGCGATATAGGTTAGTTCCAGCACCTTCAACCTTCTTTCCACCGCCTAAGGACTTCTTCTCTGTCATTATTTTTTTGCATCCCTCCGAGTTAGTTTTCTGTGGCCTCTCGTCCCCCATTCTGTCCGTCTTCTTAGGGACCTTTAGAGCCCTCCTTCGAAACTACTCGAAATGTCGTCCGGCTCTTCCACTCCCTGCAGTTCTGGGAGCACTTCCGCCTCAAACCCCCAGGTCCCCTGCTCTGTAGACGAACCCGCATCTGGGGCTGGGCTCCGCCCAGTTTTTCCACCGGGTGCCATTCCATGTTCTCTGACCTCGGAGGAACTCCTTCTGATAAGGGTTCAGTATGGAGTTCCTCCGAAGTACGACCTGGAGCTGCCTGGCCCTTCTGACCGGGCCAGCACCCCCCCATCTGATCGTTTTTGTCTGTACCAGGAAGCATTCCGTGCCGAACTCCGGCTTCCGCTTCCTTCCTTTGTTGTTGCCCTCTTCCGCTTCTTAGACATCTCCTTGGCTTCCGTGGCCCTGAATTCTTTTAGGTTTTTGATAGGATTTCTCTCCCTTTGCCACATAGTCGAGGTCCAACCGTCCCTCTCCCTGTTTAGGCACTTCTATACTTTCAAGCGCCATCCTTCGGTGAAGGACTGGTGGTACTTCTCCCCCCAGTTCAGCAAGAAGGGGTTGCTGAAAGGCGCCCCTTCTTCAATCCACAATTGGAAGGGGAAATAACTCTTCGTTCACTGCCCGACCTTGAGACTGGGCCTGCCCCCTTGGGGCTCTCTGAGGGATTCTGTCCGCCGGGCCCCCAGCCTGGGGGAGGATGACCTCCAGGCTGCCCGGAAGCTTCTAGCTTACTCCGCTCCTTCCCTTCCCAATCTTCTGAGGGAGCAATTTCTTTTCAACATCGGCCTGAGTCCCCAGGATCCAGCGAGTATTCATCTTTTACCTTATCTTCTCTTTTCACGCCTTTCTCCTTTCTCTTTTTACCTCTTCCTCCTTCTCTCTCTCTTTCTCCTCTGTTTCTTTCTCTCTTTCTTCCCTTTTCTTCTCTCTTTTCTTCTCTTCTTTTTTTTTTTTTTTTGGCTCTTTGACTGATTGGTTTGCTTCTTTTTCTTCTTTCCTTTTCTCTCTCTCTTTTTCTCTTTTTCTTCTTTTTTTCTTCTTTTTTTTTTTTTAGGAATGGACGTCGAAGCAGCGCGGATGCTAGCCAGGGGCCTTAGGGCCCACAAGAGAAAGGGCGCTGCGACCTCCGGATCGACGAAGAGGGCCAGGGTGGAGGAGTCGAGCTTAGCTGCACCCGTCCAGGTGGCCTCGGCCATCGACATTCCCTCGGATGCCGAGCCAACGGCTCCCCGGGCCTCCTCGAGGAGTCCGCCGACTGGGGCGCCCACCGTGGAAAAAAGAAGGAAATCGGTGGCCCGCAGGGTGAGTAGCCGCCGAACTACTGTGGACGAGTCCCTCTGCTCCGAAGAGGGGTCAGAGAATCCCTTCAACGATAGGGACTTGATCAGGCGGCTGATCGACGGCTGCATTCTGCCTGACGTCGTTGAGAGGATCGACCGTGCCGATCCTGAGCAGCGGGCCTGGGACTCTTTGGGGTCTTTCCTTGAGGTAAGTGGATCTTCATTTACACGGCTATTCGGCCTTTGTTCTAATTCCCTAGCCACCCTTGCAGATTGGGCACCAGCTCCTCGCCTATATCGAGGCGGTGAGCCGCACGAGGAGGGACATCCTCTAGGTGGAGGAATGCTGTCAGGCCGAGGTTGCTCGCCTCCAAGCAAAGACGGCCGAAGTAGCCGCCCTCCAGGAGGCCCTGGAAAGAGAGAAGCGAGCCCGAGAGGAGGAGAGGAAGATCTTGGAGGAATCGATGAGGAAGGCGGAGGCCGAGGTCGCCAACTTGGTCGAGCAAACTCCGGCCCTGGTCTCGGAGGCCAGAGCCCTTGCGATAGAGGAATTCAAGGCCTCCGCGGAGATGAGGGATCTGAAGGTCCAATTTGGCCAGGAAGCGTTCATAAAGGGGTTCGAGCTCTGCCAAGAGAAGGTGGCCAGAAAATTTCCAGAGCTCGACCTCAGCTTCCTAGGCGAGGAGTCTGAAGACGAGACCGATCCCTCGCCAGCCGCCACTGCCGTCGCAGTCCCCTTGCCGGGAACGCCGAGTTCTCCAACCCCCGCCCCCGAGGTCTGAGACCTCCGATCTTGTACCTTTATTTCATCGTAATTTTTCTTTTCTGTTTGTCTTCAAAAATCATCCAATCAATAAAGTTGAATTTCTTGTTGCGGACGGCTTCTCCTCCCCCCCTCCTTCTCTCTGTTCTCCTTCCTGCAATGAGTCATGCTTTGACGCTTTTGCCTTCCGATGGCAGTGTCCTGCAGAAGCACTCCCCCTGCCCCTGGGGGTCCTGCTAAAATCGACGATCCAGCGGCTAAAGAAGGAAGTCCTTCACCTGACAAAGAAGTTAAAGAAGATGGAAGGCGAGCTCCACCGATTGAGAGAAGGTCATTCTGAAGCCACCGCTGAGGCCACCCACTTTCGGAATCTCCACGTGAAGGGGATCATGGAGTATAGCCGTAGGAAGGCGGACTTCGCGAAGGAACTCGAGGAATGCAAGAAGAGCACCAGCGATCGAATTTGGGCCCAGGCCGCCAGGATTAGCGCCCTCAAGGTGGAACTATCAGCTGCGAAGGGGAAGATCGGCCAGCTGGAAGGAAATTCATCCCGACTCTTGGCCCGAGTCGACGGTGACCAGAAGTGGTCGAAGAAGGTCTCCAACCTTCAGCAGCAGCTTCAGGACGTCGAGGTGAGCCACGACGTGCATCGGGCTAGCTGGCGCAGGCAGGTGGAAGAATATAAAGGGAGATTCAGGGCGGCGACCGATGAAGTCGTCCGTCTCCAGAGGCAGCTGGCTAGCAGGGCATAGCTTACTTCCGCTCGAGATTCTGATGAGCTCCAAGCCCTAAGAGGCACCATTGAGGGGATTTCTGTCTCCCTCGGGGAAAAGACAGCTGAGCTGCAACAACTGAAGATCCAACTGGCGTACGAGCAGCGGGCCGTCGCGGATGCGGAGGCGGAATCTGAGGTCTTGAGGAAGAGGCATCGAGAGGCAGAGGCCGAGAGCCAGCAACTTCGTCGGGCGCTCCAGGACGCGCTGCAGAAAAGGAGAGAGCTAGAAGAAGAAATTGAGAATCTAAGGCAGTCCTGGTTAAGGGATGGAGTAGATAATTCTAGGTCGGAGGGAGCCGGGCCTTCTTAGAGCTCTTTTCGTCTTTCTGTCTTTTCATGTATTTACTTCCCTTTTTGTCGTTTTACCTTTCTTTCCTTGGCCTTTCGGGCTTTGTAGCGTGTATATCGAAAATGGAATGAAAAGGGTGTTTTGTGTTACCTCGTCTGCGCGTTGCGCTAAATTGCCGTTCGCCGAACTTCTCTTGTCGTTTGACCTGTCTGGTGTAGACGTCATTGGGGGGTGCCCGGTCGTCGATGCGTTAACTCACCTTTCTCGTCGTACATGGCCGCAAGCCCGAGCTTGACCGTTCGGGCTCCGCATTACTTCGGGGATGTCATTGTCTTCCTAAGCGGTGTCGAAAGTCTTTTCAGAGGTCGGGGGTGTTCGGTAGGAAACCCCCATTTCAGTTGAGATGAAGTCCTTTTTTTGGTGCGGTTCATCCTTCATCTGTTCCCATCATAATTCATCATCCTTTCTTTTTAATTTTCCTCCCCTTCTCAGAGTGAGGGCCCTCCCCCACTTTTCGCGGGGTTGCATAGAAGCGAGGAGGTGCCGCTGAGGGGCTTTTTTCTTTCATCCGATCTTGTTGGGCGGCCAGGTTTCGCCACCATCAGCCCTTGCTGCAGAAGTCGCGAGTGGAGCCCGGCTCCCGTAGGAGTCCGGGTGGGGTCTTCCTTGGCGTCGTGGATGGAGCCCGGCTCCCGTAGGAGTCCGGGTGGAGTCTGGAGTCCGGGTGGAGTCTTCCTTGGCATCGTGGATGGAGCCCGGCTCCCATAGGAGTCCGGGCCTTCCACTTTGCTCGAGCCAGGGCGAGGTTCTCCTTCCATTCCCGGCTTGGCTGTGAGGGCGCGTTAGGGCACTGTAAGGCCTCTCCCCCCATCCGATCTAAAAGAACCGGGCCTTTGACTTTGCTCATGTCAGGATGAGGTTCTCCTCCTGTTCCTGACATGGCTGTGGTGGCACATTAGGGTGCTGTAATGCCTCTCCCCCCATCCGGTCTAAAAGAACCGGGCCTTCGACTTTGCTCATGTCAGGATGAGGTTCTCCTCCTGTTCCTGACATGGCTGTGGGGGCACATTAGGGCGCTGTAAGGCCTCTCCCCCCATCTGATCTAAAAGAATCGGACATTCGACTTTGCTCATGTCAGGACGAGGTTCTCCTCCTGTTTCTGACATGGCTGTGGGGGCACATTAGGGCGCTGTAAGGCCTCTCCCCCCATCCGGTCTAAAAGAACCGGGCCTTTGACTTTGCTCATGTCAGGACGAGGTTCTCCTCCTGTTCCTGACATGGCTGTGGGGGCACATTAGGGCGCTGTAAGGCCTCTCCCCCCATCCGGTCTAAAAGAACCGGGCCTTTGACTTTGCTCATGTCAGGACGAGGTTCTCCTCCTATTCCTGACATGGCTGTGGGGGCACATTAGGGCGCTGTAAGGCCTCTCCTCCAATCCGATTTTGAGATAGTCGGACTTTCATTTTAGGTATGTTAGGACGGGGTTCTCCTCCGTTCCTAACATAACTTTGCTTCAAGCATTTGGAGGGGTCATATCCAGTCGTAATAAATCCATGCCAGATGGGAAGAGTACGTCAAGTAGAAAAAAATTTAGATTCAAGGTGAAATCGTAAGTGATACATTTACAGATTTTCTGAGTTCCACAGTTGCGGGTGGTCCGCTCCTCCTTGAGGCCCTCCGGTGATGGAGTCGATGGTCCCGATGGGAGGCCGATCCTCGGGTTGCTCCTCCCTTCTTGGCGGTTCAGGCTGCGGAAGGGCCCTTGGCCGATCTCCTCTACCCTCAGGCCTGCGTCGGATGAACCTGTCGAGTCGACCTCGCTGAATGAGCTCCTCGATCTCGTCCCGAAGCTGGATGCATTCCTCTGTGTCGTGGCCGTGGTCGCGGTGGTAGAGGCAGAACTTGTTGGGGTTGCACTTCCCGGGGTGTGTGCGCATCCTCTCCGGCCTAGGGAGCTGCTCCCCGACCTCCATCAATACCTGGGCCTTCGAGGCGTTGAGGAGGGCGTAGTTGCGGAATCTCCCTGGTGGGGAACCCTGCCGAACCCCGCGATCCGGGCTTCTCTGCCTGCACGCCCGGGGTGGAGTATGGGCGCGCTTATGGCCAGGAGGGGATCGAGAACGCAGCCGGGCTTCCTTTGGCCTTTTTTCAATTGCGGGCTTACTCGAGTCTCCCGCTTGCCGCTCCCTCATCGTCTCTTCATCCTTCATTTTGAAGGCTTCTTCCGCTCGGGCGTACCCTTTGGCCCGGGCCAGCAAATCAGCAAAATCTCTGGGATACTTCTTCTCCAGGGAGAACAAAAGATCATTCTTCTGAAGGCCACCCTTCAGGGTGGCCATTGCGACTGATTGGTCCAAGTTCCTGACCTCCAGCACCGTGATGTTGAAGCGGTTGATGTAGGCCCGAATGGACTCCCCTTCCCTTTGCTTGATGTTGATGAGGGATTCCGAACCCTTCCGGGGGCGCCGGCTGCTGACAAAATGGGCCACAAATTGGTGGCTCATTTGATCGAAGGAAAAGATGGTACCCTGTTTCAAAGCCGAGTATCAGTTCCTCGCCGCTCCCTTCAAGATGGATGGGAAGGCCCGACATAAGATGGCATCAGAAGCACCATGAAGCAGCATCATCGTCCGGAAGGCTTCCAGATGATCAACCGGGTCCGAAGTCCCATCGTAGCTTTCGAACTGGGGAAGCTTGAAGTTTGGCAGGATTGGTTCCTGCATGATCATTTGGGAGAAGGGAGGGTCAGTACAAATATCCTCACCATAAGCAGGGGGTGCATGGCGGAGTTCTTCGATCCGTCGGTTCATCTCCTGGAGCCTCTGGTCCAGGAAATCCTCTCGACTTCGAGTCTCGAGGGTCCTTTGGCAGAACGGGGGTTAGGGATCTTCCAGGGGTGGAGTCGTGGTCCGATTGAGGGCTCTCTACCCTTGGGTTCGTTTTCCCAGAAAGGACGGGGCGGCTGGCCCAGGTGGCCCGCCCCGCCGTCGGATTCTGGTGTTCCGGGGATGCCCTTTTCGGGCGTACCGATGCCTGCGGCTGCTGCTGCTGCATAGCTTGCACAGCCTCGGTGAGGCCTCTGACCTGCTGCGCCAGCAGGTCAAACTGCTCCACGTCGACCGCCGCCATCGGAGGAGGAGGAGGAGGTTGAGAAACAGGAGGGGAGGCCGGAGCCTGGGATCTGGCCGCGGAGGCTGTGGACCGTCGCGTGGATGCCTTGCGAGGAGGCATCAAGTATTGATCCCGTGGGGGAAACAAGGAGTGGGTGTCGGAGGAGACGATCGGGGGTGGCTCCATTGAACGCTCCTTCAAGAACAAGGGTATCGCGAAGACACAGGCCCCTTCCTCTAGCGCCAATCCTGTTGGTGCAAAAATTTGCTCGCGCCGGAGAAGCTGGAGTCGAGGAAGTCGCAGTCGCCGCCGGAACCTGCAAAGGAAGTCTAAACCGAAGGTGGGGTTGCTCCGACAAGACCCTCCGATGCTCAAGTCAGTTCTCTGCCTCAACAAGAATGGAGTGCTCGAACGGAGAATTTAGCAGAGTTTTTAGATGAAAGATGAAAGCTTATAGAATAACGTATCTGGAGCCTCCTTTTATAGGCGAAGGGGGCAGTAGCCTGACAGCGACATCTGTAACCGTCTGGCAGTGGGCTGCCCAGGGTCAGACGGAGTTTGCTGCGAAGAGTAGTGGAGTGGACCCGTGGCTATCACCGGGGTGTGCCACGTGGAGTCGGTCGTGGGGAGTGGAGCGACGTCTGTTGTCACGACTTGCCAGCGGATGGGAGAATCACGCGGTATCCGGCATAGGAAGTGGAGCAGGATCGTGGCCGTTATTGTGGCCTGCCAGGGAGTAGTGGAGCTGCGCGAAATCCATCATAATTAGTGGAGCAGAGCTGCGACCGTTACTGTGGCCTGTCGGGGAGTGATGGAAATGTGCGGAATCCATCGCAGGAAGTGGAGCAGGATCGTGGCCGTTATGGTGGCCTGCCAGGGAGTGCAGATCCGTCGGCTGAAGTTCGGCAGCGGTCAGAGTCCGGCTCCCGTAGGGGTCCGGGCGGAGTCCTCCTTGCGGTTGGGGTCGTGGGTGGAGCCCGGCTCCCGTAGCAGTCCGGACGAAGTCTGTCTGCAGCCATTGGAGTCGAGGATGAAGCCCGGTTCCCGTAGGAGTCCGGGCAGAGTCTTCCTGCAATTAAAGTTAAAGGCAAAGTCTGGCTCCCGTAGGAGTCCGGACAAGGCTTACCGGCAGCTGATGTTGAGGACGAAGCCCGGCACCTGTAGGAGTCCGGATGGAGTCTACTTGCGGTTGAGGTTGTTGGCGGAGTCTGGCTCTCGTAGGAGTCCGGACGAAGTCTGTCTGCAGCCGTTGGAGTCGAGGATGAAGCCCGGCTCCCGTAGGAGTTCGGGCGGAGTCTTCCTGCAATTAAAGTTAAAGGCGAAGTCCGGCTCCCGTAGGAGTCCGGACAAGACTTACCGATAGCTAATGTTGAGGACGGAGCCTGGCTCCTGTAGGAGTCTGGGTGGAGTCTACTTGCGGTTGAGGTTGTTGGGGGAGTCCGGCTCCCGTAGGAGTCCGGACGAAGTCTGTCTGCAGCCGTTGGAGTCGAGGACGAAGTCTGGCTCCCGTAGGAGTCCAGGCAGAGTCTTCCTGCAATTAAAGTTAAAGGCGAAGTCCGGCACCCATAGGAGTCCGGACAAGGCTTACCGGCAGCTGATGTTGAGGACGGAGCCCGGCTCCTGTAGTAGTCCGGGCGGAGTCTACTTGCAGTTGAGGTTGTTGGCGGAGTCCGGCTCCCGTAGGAGTCTAGACGAAGTCTGTCTGCAGCCGTTGGAGTCGAGGACGAAGTCCGACGCCCATAGGAGTCCGGGCGGAGTCTTCCTGCAATTAAAGTTAAAGGCGAAGTCCGACTCCCGTAGGAGTCCGGACAAGGCTTATCGGCAGCTGATGTTGAGGATGGAGCCCGGCTCCTGTAGGAGTTCGGGCGGAGTCTACTTGCGGTTGAGGTTGTTGGCGGAGTCTGGCTCCCGTAGGAGTCCGGACGAAGTCTGTCTGCAGCACTTGGAGTCGAGGATGAAGCCTGGCTCCCGTAGGAGTCCGGGGGGAGTCTTCCTGCAATTAAAGTAAAAGGCGAAGTTCGGCTCCCGTAGGAGTCCGGACAAGGCTTACCGGCAGCTGATGTTGAGGACGGAGCCTGGCTCCTGTAGGAGTCCGGGCGGAGTCTACTTGCGGTTAAGGTTGTTGGCGGAGTCCGGCTCCCGTAGGAGTCCGGACGAAGTCTGTCTGCAGCCGTTGGAGTCGAGGACGAAGCCCGGCTCCCGTAGGAGTTCGGGGGGAGTCTTCTTGCAATTAAAGTTAAAGGCGAAGTCCGGCTCCCGTAGGAGTCCGGACAAGGCTTACCGGCAGCCGATGCTGAGGATGGAGCTCGGCTCCTGTAGGAGTTCGGGCGGAGTCTACTTGTGGTTGAGGTTGTTGGCGGAGTCCGGCTCCCGTAGGAGTCCGGACGAAGTCTGTCTGCAGCCGTTGGAGTCGAGGATGAAGTCCGGCTCCCGTAGGAGTCTGGGCGGAGTCTTCCTGCAATTAAAGTTAAAGGCGAAGTCCGGCTCCCGTAGGAGTCCGGACAAGGCTTACCGGCAGCCGATGCTAAGGACGGAGCCCAGCTTCTGTAGGAGTTCGGGTGGAGTCTACTTGCGGTTGAGGTTGTTGGCAGAGTCCGACTCCCGTAGGAGTCCGGACGAAGTCTGTCTGCAGCCGTTGGAGTCGAGGATGAAGCCCGGCTCCCGTAGGAGTCCGGGCGGAGTCTTCCTGCAATTAAAGTTAAAGGCGAAGTCCGGCTCCCGTAGGAGTTCGGACAAGGCTTACCGACAGCTGATGTTGAGGACGGAGCCCAGCTTTTGTAGGAGTCCGGGCGGTGTCTACTTTCGATTGAGGTTGTTGGCAGAGTCCGACTCCCGTAGGAGTCCGGACGAAGTCTGTCTGCAGCCGTTGGAGTCGAGGACGAAGCCCGGCTCCCGTAGGAGTCCGGGCGGAGTCTTCCTGCAATTAAAGTTAAAGGCGAAGTCCGGCTCCCGTAGGAGTCCGGACAAGGCTTACCGGCAGCTGATGTTGAGGACGGAGACCGGCTCCTGTAGTAGTCCGGGCGGAGTCTACTTGCAGTTGAGGTTGTTGGCGGAGTCCGGCTCCTGTAGGAGCCTGGACGAAGTCTGTCTGTAGTCGTTGGAGTCGAGGACGAAGTCCGGCTCCCGTAGGAGTCCGGGCGGAGTCTTCCTGCAATTAAAGTTAAAGGCAAAGTCCGGCTCCCGTAGGAGTCCGGACAAGGCTTACCGGCAGCTGATGTTGAGGATGGAGCCCAGCTCCTATAGGAGTTCGGGCGGAGTCTACTTGCGGTTGAGGTTGTTGGCGGAGTCCGGCTCCCGTAGGAGTCCGGACGAAGTCTGTCTGCAGCACTTGGAGTCGAGGACGAAGCCTGGCTCCCGTAGGAGTCCGGGGGGAGTCTTCCTGCAATTAAAGTTAAAGGCGAAGTCCGGCTCCCGTAGGTGTCCGGACAAGGCTTACCGGCAGCTGATGTTGAGGACGGAGCCCGGCTCCTGTAGGAGTCCGGGCGGAGTCTACTTGCGGTTGAGGTTGTTGGCGGAGTCCGGCTCCCGTAGGAGTCCGGACGAAGTCTGTCTGTAGCCGTTGGAGTCGAGGACGAAGCCCGGCTCCCGTATGAGTCCGGGCGGAGTCTTCCTGCAATTAAAGTTAAAGGCAAAGTCCGGCTCCCGTAGGAGTCCGGACAAGGCTTACCGGCAGCCGATGCTGAGGACGGAGCCCGGCTCCTGTAGGAGTCCGGTCGGAGTCTACTTGCGATTGAGGTTGTTGGAGGAGTCCGGCTCCCATAGGAGTCCGGACGAAGTCTGTCTGCAGCTGTTGGAGTCGAGGATGAAGCCCGACTCCCGTAGGAGTCCGGGCGGAGTCTTCCTGCAATTAAAGTTAAAGGCGAAGTCCGGCTCCCGTAGGAGTCCGGACAAGGCTTACCGGCAGCTGATGTTGAGGACGGAGCCCAGCTCCTGTAGGAGTCCGGGCAGAGTCTACTTGCGATTGAGGTTGTTGGCAGAGTCCGGCTCCTGTAGGAGTCCGGATGAAGTCTGTCTGCAACCGTTGGAGTCGAGGATGAAGCCCGGCTCCCGTAGGAGTCCGGGCGGAGTCTACCTGTAATTAAAGTTAAAGGTGAAGTCCGACTCCCGTAGGAGTCCGGACAAGGCTTACCGGCAGCTGATGTTGAGGATGGAGCCCAGCTCCTGTAGGAGTCCGGGCGGAGTCTACTTACGATTGAGGTTGTTGGATAAGTCCGACTCCCGTAGGAGTCCGGACGAAGTCTGTCTACAGCCGTTGGAGTCGAGAACGAAGCCCGGCTCCCATAGGAGTCCGGGCGGAGTCTTCCTGCAATTAAAGTTAAAGGCGAAGTCCGGCTCCCGTAGGAGTCCGGACAAGGCTTACCGGCAGCTGATGTTGAGGACGGAGCCCGGCTCCTGTAGTAGTCCGGGCAGAGTCTACTTGCGGTTGAGGTTGTTGGCGGAGTCCGACTCCCGTAGGAGTCCGGACGAAGTCTGTCTGGAGCTGTTGGAGTCGAGGACAAAGCCCGACTTTCGTAGGAGTCCGGGTGGAGTCTTCCTGCAATTAAAGTTAAAGGCAAAGTCCGACTCCCGTAATAGTCCGGACAAGGCTTCCCGGCAGCTGTTGTTGAGGACGGAGCCCGGCAGCTGATGTTGAGGATGGAGCCCGGCTCCTGTAGGAGTCCGGGCGGAGTCTACATGCGGTTGAGATTGTTGGCGGAGTCCGGTTCCCGTAGGAGTCCGGACGAAGTCTGTCTGCAGTCGTTGGACTCGAGGATGAAGCCCAGCTCCCGTAGGAGTCCAGGCGAAGTCTTCCTGCAATTAAAGTTAAAGGCAAAGTCTAGCTCCCGTAGGAGTCCGGACAAGGCTTACCGACAGCTGATGTTGAGGACGCAGCCCGGCTCCTGTAGGAGTCCAGGCGGAGTCTACTTGCGGTTGAGGTTCTTGGTGGAGTCCGGCTCCCGTAGGAGTCCAGACGAAGTCTGTCTGCAGCCGTTGGAGTCGAGGACGAAGCCCGGCTCCCATAGGAGTCCGGGCGGAGTCTTTCTGCAATTAAAGTTAAAGGCGAAGTCCGGCTCCTGTAGGAGCCCGGACAAGGCTTACCGGCAGCTGATGTTGAGGATGGAGCCCGGCTCCTGTAGGAGTCCGGGCGGAGTCTACTTGCTGTTGAGGTTGTTGGCAGAGTCCGGCTCCCGTAGGAGTCCGGACGAAGTCTGTCTGCAGCCGTTGGAGTCGAGGACGAAGCCCGGCTCCCGTAGGAGTCCGAGCGGAGTCTTCCTGCAATTAAAGTTAAAGCCGAAGTCCGACTCCCGTAGGAGTCCGGACAAGGCTTACCGACAGCTGATGTTGAGGATGGAGCCCGGCTCCTGTAGGAGTTCGGGCGGAGTCTACATGCGGTTGAGGTTGTTGGCGGAGTCCGGCTCCCGTAGGAGTTCGGACGAAGTCTGTCTGCAACACTTGGAGTCGAGGATGAAGCCCAGCTCCCGTAGGAGTCCGGGGGGAGTCTTCCTGCAATTAAAGTTAAAGGCGAAGTCCGGCTCCCGTAGGAGTCCGGACAAGGCTTACCGGCAGCTGATGTTGAGGACGGAGCCCGGCTCCTGTAGGAGTCCGGGCGTAGTCTACTTGCGGTTGAGGTTGTTGGTGGAGTCCGGCTCTCGTAGGAGTCCGGACGAAGTCTGTCTGCAGCTGTTGGAGTCGAGGACGAAGTCCGACTCCCGTAGGAGTCCGGGCGGAGTCTTCCTGCAATTAAAGTTAAAGGCGAAGTCCGGCTCCAGTAGGAGTCCGGACAAGACTTACCGGCAGCCGATGCTAAGGACGGAGCCCGGCTCCTGTAGGAGTTCGGGCGGAGTCTACTTGCGGTTGAGGTTGTTGGCAGAGTCCGACTCCCGTAGGAGTCCGGATGAAGTCTGTCAGCAGCCGTTGGAGTCGAGGACGAAGCCCGGCTCCTGTAGGAGTCCGGGAGGAGTCTTCCTGCAATTAAAGTTAAAGGCGAAGTCCGGCTCCTATAGGAGTCCGGACAAGGCTTACCGGCAGCTGATGTTGAGGACGGAGCCCAGCTCCTGTAGGAGTCCGAGCGGTGTCTACTTGTGATTGAGGTTGTTGGCAGAGTCCGGCTCCCGTAGGAGTCCGGACGAAGTCTGTCTGCAGCCGTTGGAGTCGAGGACGAAGCCCGGCTCCCGTAGGAGTCCGGGCGGAGTCTTCCTGCAATTAAAGTTAAAGGCGAAGTCCCGCTCCCGTAGGAGTCCGGACAAGGCTTACCGACAGCTGATGTTGAGGATGGAGCCCAGCTCCTGTAGAAGTCCGGGCGGAGTCTACTTACGGTTGAGGTTGTTGGCGTAGTCCGGCTCCCGTAGGAGTCCAGACGAAGTCTGTCTGCAGCCGTTGGAGTCGAGGACGAAGCCCGGCTCCCGTAGGAGTCCGGGCGGAGTCTTCCTGCAATTAAAGTTAAAGGCGAAGTCCGGCTCCCGTAGGAGTCCGGACAAGGCTTACCTGCAGCTGATGTTGAGGATGGAGCCCGGCTCCTGTAGTAGTCCGGGCAGAGTCTACTTGCAGTTGAGGTTGTTGGCGGAGTCCGGCTCCCGTAGGAGTCTGGACGAAGTCTGTCTGCAGCCATTGGAGTCGAGGATGAAGCCCGGCTCCCGTAGGAGTCCGGGCGGAGTCTTCCTGCAATTAAAGTTAAAGGCGAAGTCCGGCTCTCGTAGGAGTCCGGACAAGGCTTACCGGCAGCTGATGTTAAGGATGGAGCCCGGCTCCTGTAGGAGTTCGGGCGGAGTCTACTTGCGGTTGAGGTTGTTGGCAGAGTCTGGCTCCCGTAGGAGTCCGGATGAAGTCTGTCTGCAGCACTTGGAGTCGAGGACGAAGCCCGGCTCCCGTAGGAGTCCGGGGGGAGTCTTCTTGCAATTAAAGTTAAAGGCGAAGTCCGGCTCCCGTAGGAGTCCGGATAAGGCTTACCGGCAGCTGATGTTGAGGACGGAGCCCGACTCCTGTAGGAGTCCGGGCGGAGTCTACTTGCGGTTGAGGTTGTTGGCGGAGTCCTGCTCCCGTAGGAGTCCGGACGAAGTCTGTCTGCAGCCGTTGGTGTCGAGGATGAAGCCCGGCTCCCGTAGGAGTCCGGGCGGAGTCTTCCTGCAATTAAAGTTAAAGGCGAAGTCCGGCTCCCGTAGGAGTCCGGACAAGGCTTACCGGCAGCCGATGCTGAGGACGGAGCCCGGCTCCTGTAGGAGTCCGGGCGGAGTCTACTTGCGGTTGAGGTTGTTGGCGGAGTTCAGATCTCGTCGGAGTCCGGACGAAGTCTATCTGCAGCCGTTGGATTCGAGGACGAAGCCCGGCTCCCGTAGGAGTCCGGGCGGAGTCTTCCTGCAATTAAAGTTAAAGGCGAAGTCCGACTCCCGTAGGAGTCCGGACAAGGCTTACCGGCAGCTGATGTTGAGGATGGAGCCCAGCTCCTGTAGGAGTCTGGGTGGAGTCTACTTGTGGTTGAGGTTGTTGGCGGAGTCCGGCTCCCGTAGGAGTCCGGACGAAGTCTGTCTGCAGCCGTTGGAGTCGAGGACGAAGTCCGGCTCCCGTAGGAGTCTGGGCGGAGTCTTCCTGCAATTAAAGTTAAAGGCGAAGTCCGGCTCCTGTAGGAGTCCGGACAAGGCTTACCGGCAGCCGATGCTAAGGACGGAGCCCAGCTCCTGTAGGAGTTCGGGTGGAGTCTACTTGCGGTTGAGGTTGTTGGCAGAGTCCGGCTCCCGTAGGAGTCCGGACGAAGTCTGTCTGCAGCCGTTGGAGTCGAGGATGAAGCCCGGCTCCCGTAGGAGTCCGGGCGGAGTCTTCCTGCAATTAAAGTTAAAGGCGAAGTCCGGCTCCCGTAGGAGTTCGGACAAGGCTTACCGGCATCTGATGTTGAGGACGGAGCCCAGCTCCTGTAGGAGTCCGGGCGGTGTCTACTTTCGATTGAGGTTGTTGGAAGAGTCCGACTCCCGTAGGAGTCCGGACGAAGTCTGTCTGCAGTCGTTGGAGTCGAGGATGAAGCCCGGCTCCCGTAGGAGTCCGGGCGGAGTCTTCCTGCAATTAAAGTTACAGGCGAAGTCCGGCTCCCGTAGGAGTCCGGACAAGGCTTACCGGCAGCTGATGTTGAGGATGGAGCCCAGCTCCTGTAGGAGTTCGGGCGGAGTCTACTTACGGTTGAGGTTGTTGGCGGAGTCTGGCTCCTGTAGGAGTCCGGACGAAGTCTGTCTGCAGCTGTTGGAGTCGAGGACGAAGCCCGGCTCCCGTAGGAGTCCGGGCGGAGTCTTCCTGCAATTAAAGTTAAAGGCAAAGTCCGGCTCCCGTAGGAGTCCGGACATGGCTTACCGGCAGCTGATGTTGAGGATGGAGCCCGGCTCCTGTAGTAGTCCGGGCAGAGTCTACTTGCAGTTGAGGTTGTTGGCGGAGTCCGGCTCCCGTAGGTGTCTGGACGAAGTCTGTCTGCAGCCGTTGGAGTGGAGGACGAAGCCTGGCTCCCGTAGGAGTCCGGGCGGAGTCTTCCTGTAATTAAAGTTAAAGCCGAAGTCCGGCTCCCGTAGGAGTCCGGACAAGGCTTACCGGCAGCTGATGTTGAGGATGGAGCCCGGCTCCTGTAGGAGTTCGGGCGGAGTCTACTTGCGGTTGAGGTTGTTGGCGGAGTCTGGCTCCCGTAGGAGTCCGGACGAAGTCTGTCTGCAGCACTTGGAGTCAAGGACGAAGCCCGGCTCCCGTAGGAGTTCGGTGGGAGTCTTCCTGCTATTAAAGTTAAAGGCGAAGTCCGGCTCCCGTAGGAGTCCGGACAAGGCTTACCGGCAGCTGATGTTGAGGACGGAGCCCGACTCCTGTAGGAGTCCGGGCAGAGTCTACTTGCGATTGAGGTTGTTGGCGGAGTCCGACTCCCGTAGGAGTCCGGACGAAGTCTGTCTGCAGCCGTTGGAGTCGAGGATGAAGCCCGGCTCCCGTCGGAGTCCGGTCAGAGTCTTCCTGCAATTAAAGTTAAAGGCGAAGTCTGGCTCCCGTAGGAGTCCGGACAAGGCTTACCGACAGCCGATGCTGAGGACGAAGCCCGGCTCCTGTAGGAGTCCGGGCGGAGTCTACTTGCGGTTGAGGTTGTTGGCAGAGTCTGGCTCCCGTAGGAGTCCCGACGAAGTCTGTCTGCAGCCGTTGGAGTCGAGGACGAAGTCCGGCTCCCATAGGAGTCCGGGCGGAGTCTTCCTGCAATTAAAGTTAAAGGCGAAGTCCGGCTCCCGTAGGAGTCCGGACAAGGCTTAACGGCAGCTGATGTTGAGGACGGAGCCCAGCTTCTGTAGGAGTCCGGGCGGAGTCTACTTGCGATTGAGGTTGTTGGCAGAGTCCGGCTCCCGTAGGAGTCCGGACGAAGTCTGTCTGCAGCCATTGGAGTCGAGGACGAAGCCCGGCTCCCGTAGGAGTCCGGGCGGAGTCTTCCTGCAATTAAAGTTAAAGGCAAAGTCCAGCTCCCGTAGGAGTCCGGACAAGGCTTACCAGCAGCTGATGTTGAGGATGGAGCCCAGCTCCTGTAGGAGTCCAGGCGGAGTCTACTTACGGTTGAGGTTGTTGGCGGAGTCCGGCTCCCGTAGGAGTCCGGACGAAGTCTGTCTGCAGCCGTTGGAGTCGAGGACGAAGCCCGGCTCCCATAGGAGTCCGAGCGGAGTCTTTCTGCAATTAAAGTTAAAGGTGAAGTCCGGCTCCCGTAGGAGTCCGGACAAGGCTTACCGGCAGCTGATGTTGAGGACGGAGCCCGGCTCCTGTAGGAGTCCGGGCGGAGTCTACTTGCGATTGAGGTTGTTGGCGGAGTCCGGCTCCCGTAGGAGTCCGGACGAAGTCTATCTGCAGTTGTTGGAGTCGAGGACGAAGCCCGACTTCCGTAGGAGTCCGGGTGGAGTCTTCCTGCAATTAAAGTTAAAGGCGAAGTCCGGCTCCCGTAGTAGTCCGGACAAGGCTTACCGGCAGCTGATGTTGTGGATGGAGCCCGGCTCCTGTAGGAGTCCGGGCGGAGTCTACTTGCGATTGAGGTTGTTGGTGGAGTCCGGTTCCCGTAGGAGTCCGGACGAAGTCTGTCTGCAGCCGTTGGAGTCGAGGATGAAGCCCGACTCCCATAGGAGTCCAGGCGGAGTCTTCCTGTAATTAAAGTTAAAGGCGAAGTTCGGCTCCCGTTGGAGTCCGGACAAGGCTTACCGATAGCTGATGTTGAGGATGTAGCCCGGCTCCTGTAGGAGTCCGGGCGGAGTCTACTTGCGGTTGAGGTTGTTGGCAGAGTCCGGCTCCCGTAGGAGTCCGGACGAAGTCTGTCTGCAGCCGTTGGAGTCGAGGACAAAGCCCGGCTCCCATAGGAGTCCGGGCGGAGTCTTCCTACAATTAAAGTTAAAGGCAAAGTCCGGCTCCCGTAGGAGTCCGGACAAGGCTTACCGGCAGCTGATGTTGAGGATGGAGCCCGGCTCCTGTAGGAGTCCGGGCGGAGTCTACTTGCTGTTGAGGTTGTTGGCGGAGTCCGGCTCCCGTAGGAGTCCGGATGAAGTCTGTCTGCAGCCGTTGGAGTTGAGGATGAAGCCCGGCTCCCGTAGGAGTCCGGGCGGAGTCTTCCTGCAATTAAAGTTAAAGGCGAAGTCCGGCTCCCGTAGGAGTCTGGACAAGGCTTACCGACAGCTGATGTTGAGGACGGAGCCCGGCTCCTGTTGGAGTCCGGGCGGAGTCTACTTGCGGTTGAGGTTGTTGGCGGAGTCCGGCTCCCGTAGGAGTCCGGACGAACCTTACCGACGGTTGACGTTGGCGATGAAGCCCGGTTCTCGTAGGAGTCCGGGCGGACCCCCTGGAGCTGATTCTGCTGAGGACTTCGGCTGTGGATATTTTATACCCAACACTACCTTTGAAGCTCGTTGCTCATGGAGGCAAGCATGATACATTTGACAGTCATACTATCATCTTTTCACATCTTATATATGGTCTTTTTCTCTTTGAAAGCATCTTCTCCAAGAGAATCTGGTGCAGATGTATCCAGAATGTAGGAGATTTTCTCCTGAGTGAAAATAATTCTCAAGTTTCTTAACCAGTCAACATTGTTAGTGAAGGGAAGCATAGTGGGTGATGTGCATGCATTTTTAAAATTTTACAGCAGAGCATATGTAGATTAAATAATTTAATCTATAATGCATGCTTAGATCAAATCTAAATCACCATATAGGATCTATGACATGAACTAATATGCATGTATATACATCTGAAATCTAAAATTAGCATATACTGAACATATCTAAGTGTAATTAAATCATATCTAATTCATATTTAGATTACATCTAAAAATTAATTTAGATCAAAATCTCATACTTGAATGCGGATAGCAGATCACCACATCCAAAATCTATGGTAGATGATTCTTCATGATGCTTGGTAGCCGCACACGCGTTCGACCTCTATGGGTATCCACATGAAGTCCTCATGCTGATCGATCTCTCTAGGAGTGCTAGCTCGTGAAGACACCATCCATTGACTAATTTGAGAGGAACATGATGGAATTGAAGAATAAGGAGACCCTCTCTTTTTCTTCCTGGATCCATGCATCTGATCTCTATAATAGAGATCAAGAGAAGAACCCTTTCTTCTCAATTTCTCATGTATAAGAGAGAACCTTTTTCTCTTTCATTCACGCTCTTGAGAAGAACTTTTCTTCTCTAATTTTTTATAATAAAAATCAGATCTAATCTATTTTCTCATATTAAAAATTATATAAAATCTTAAGATCCAAAAAAATCTAAAAGAAGAATCCAAGAGAAGAACCGTTCTTCTCTCTTCTTCTCCCTTTTTCTTCTTGATTAAGAACTCAAGAAAGCCCCAAACACCCAACCTAATTTTTTTTGATATTTTTTATCTAAATTTTTATATTAAAAATTAGATCTAATCTAATTTTTATTTTTTAAAAAAAATAGAAAAAAATCTAAAAGAAGAACTCTTTCTTCTTCAAGGCTGCGTGCAAGAAAGAAGATCCATCATCTTTCTTGATCTAAAACTTCAAGAAGCTTCAAAATCAAACCAATTTTTTTTTGATATTTTTTTCTAAATTTATATATTAAAAATATAATCTAATCTAATTTTTATCTAGAATAAAAATAAAAAAAAAAATCTGGAAGAAGAACTCCTTCTTCTTCAAGGCTGCATGCAGAAAGAAGATCCTTCTTCTTTCTTGATCTTTCTCTCCTTGGGAAGAACTTTTCTTCTCCAATTTTCTACTGTATAATTAGTAGAAAAGACTCTCTTTAATATCTAAAAATTAGTAAGAAAAGAATTAGAAAATATACCAAGAAGAAGAGGAGAAACAGGATCTTGGCGTGTGGAATGTTGGGGCGTCCAACCCTTGGACGCCCCCTTCCTTTTTTCTTTTTCTTTTGGGGCGGCAACCAAGAGGAGATTGGGGTGCCTCCTTTTCCACAAGAGTAAGAGAAGAGATGGGGTGGTGCATCATAATAGGGCAGAGGTATTTTTCACCATGTGAAAAGAGATGGGATGCGTAAATAAATATCACATGGGGTTTGGGTTTAGTCTGATTCTCCAATAGGATTCAAGATCTTATTCTAACTCTAACTAATTCTTGGATCCAATCTTAATCAATTTAAGAATTAGTTATAACAAACTAACTAATTAGATCCTAGCCCAATTAGGCCCCAACCCATTTGAGAATTAGTTAGATTAAAACCCTATTGATCCAGGAATGAAGATCAGGTACTTCATTTGATATTAGGGCTTAATCCAATCAAGCCTATTATTCAATAGGATTAGATCCAATCCAAGTCTATATAAAATTAATTAAATTATATTTAATTTAAAATAATTTTAGATTCATACATCTCTGAAATCAATTAGAATAAGTCATGTCATTCAATAGGACTGCATCCAATTAATCCAAAGCCAATCTAATTGAATCCAATTCAATTAGATCTAATCCAATCTTCATTGCTCAATCAAATTGAATCAATTAATAATCATATTGTTAATTAATTTTTTTTTTAATTTACTAACTATTAGTAAATAATTTATTACAATCTTTGCATAAAATTAATCATCAATCAAATTGATAATTAAACCTTTCAACAATTCATAATTGTTGATCAGCCATTTGATTAGACAAGTACTTCTATGTATGTGACCCCATAGGTTCGAACCTAAGTCGATAGCATAAAAATAATTCTTGTACTAATTGATGTAACCATCTAGCAATAAGATCTGACGTCTGGATAGGCCGAATGTATATCTAGTAACACTCTAGAATCCATGTGGATATAGTTACTGTATAATTCATCCCTTTGACACTTGATGTTCAAGGATGACTACAGGTAAGCTGTCAAACCAGAAAGAGTGGTCCACATTATATCTCAACCTCAAAAATCCTATGACTCTTCACTAGGACTACTTTGGCCAAAGTTTTGCTGAATTAAAACATAATAATGCATCATCTCTAATTTTACTTAGAGTGGTCAATCCCATCTTGACTCGCACTCAGACTTTACAAGTACTTGACTGTGTCCAGAAATCTTCCATTATCGAATTAAAAATTTGGATAGTCCGGCACCAAAGCACAGTGAGTTGTTTACAAATCACTGAGACAGACTCAAGTCCGAGGGACACATATACCCATATCCCATCAGAGCAACCCTTGATAGCAGAATGCTCCAGAAGTGGTCATGCTTAGTGAAATGTACTCTTACATATCACCCGTATGCCATATCCATGTCACCACACATTTTGGTTAAGAGGACAACCAACTAATATGATATACAACAACCTACACTTGATATAATTATTGTCCTTGTAACAATTGTATCATTTGGTCACGAGCAGGATTTAAGAACCACATGATAAATCCTCCTTTATCATTTTGAAAGTAGTTCTAAGGACTTCATCATAACATATGAGTTCTATTTTAGAAGATATATTCCTTATGATGAATCTACCAGATAACATTTATCATTCTATAATTTATATATTTATATGGAGCACAATCATCTACAACCTAGATGATCGACTTTAGAACACATTTTCCAACAACTCCCACTTGGACTAAAGCCATTCAGATCAGTATCAAATACCCATCTTCTATTTTAGATTATCGAACTCATTAGATCCGATTACTCTAGTCAATGGATCGGTCAAGTTCTCCTTTCAGTCGATCTTTCTAAGATCGATTTTATTTCAATCTTATCGAACAAGTTGATTGCAATGCAGAAAATATTTGGTTCATAGATTAAACATCAGTTCTTCAGCTTGAGCTATGGCTTCAGCACTGCTGTCAATATAGAAAGACTAGACCATCAATGGAGGATATCACTCAAAGCTCGCTGATGAATTTTTATAATCAAACAACTTCTTTACCAGTATCAAATACTATAAAGAACTCCGTGTCATAAATAAAATTGGCTACTTACTATTGCATGAAATCTTTCCAGCATGTCGCTCATCTTTTTATTTAGGATAAAAACACAATCTGACACAACTTTTTCATTCCCATCCGATTAAAAACTGAAATCAGTATTCCATAGATTTTAAGTTAGATTCTCCATAAACGAGCCATTGATCCTTAGTATTTCATAAATATTTAAGGATGGTTCTTATAACCTTCCAAATCTTTATGGAGAACAGAGAGGACAACCGAGCATTTATTCTCTGTAATGTAGGGATGTGATTCTCGATTAAGAGAATTTCATCCAAACGGCACAAAGAATGGTTTTACAGAATTATTAGCCCATTTGTACATACAGGATTCTGCTTCATTCTTAACGAAGCCATATATTCAAAATATATATTCTAACTCTGAGAAGCTTGATTCAATCTGAATGGACTTGAGGATTATCATAAAAAATTTGTCTCATCATAGTCAACACTATAACTTTGATGAAATCATTTGGCAATCAAATAGAATTAATAGGTCTTCATTTTCTATCTATGCCTCTTATCCATCTAAAATCTACTCACACCTTATGGGTCTTACTCCTTCAGGCGAACCAACGAATGTCCATACATTGTTGATCTTTATGGACTTTATTTTAGATTTAATGGTTTCAAGCCACTTCTCAATGTTAGATCCTTGTATTGCATCCGTATGGGAGATCAAATCTCCATCTCGAATCTAGAAACTAAAGTATCTATTTGACTGATATGGTACTCTACTGTATCTATTCAAGGATGTCTTTATATCGGGTTTCGGATTTGATCTAATCAATTTTGGTTCTGCTGGTTTGTGTCAGAGTTGGTTCTTCTACTTATCAAGCTTTATTAAGCTTGCTCTTAAAGGCATCAGTTCCTTCACCAAGAAACTTTCTTTCCAAAAGGAATACCTTAAGATTCATGAACATCTCATATCCATTAGGAGGTAGAAGAATTATCCTTAAATAAAATTTATCAGACCAAGATCCAAGCTAATCGATTAGTGAACATTTCACACAAATTCGACACTACAAACCCTAAGGTAAGAGAGTATCGAATTACCTAAGTCCATATCTCATATGGAGTTTTGTGATCGATTTGCTCAGAACATTCTCAAGCACATATCAAGTAGTCTCTAAAATATGACCTCAGTCAGACCAGCAAACCCCATAATGGATCGAACCATATCTAACAAGATTCAATTCTCCTTTTTGGACATCTTTTTAAATAATGATATCTCAGGAGAGGTCCATTAAGAGAGAATCTAATTTTTTTTTTTGAAGACATATCAGAACTTACTGTAAAGGTATTCACTTCATCAGTCAAACCAATGAATTCTAATACTCTTTGCAGTTTATTTTCCTACCTCATTATAGAATCATTTGAACATTTTAATTGATTTAGATTTATGCTTCATAAGTAAGACACATTCATACAAAGATAGGTCATCAGAGATTTTAATGAAGTAGTAAGCCCTCTTCTGACATTAATGTTCATGAGTGTAAATACATCAATATGTACCATAACTTAGAACATCGCTAGCTTATTTACCCTTTCCAATAAAAGATGAATAAGTCAACTATACCAAAAACAAACTTCGATGACATTACCTAATCTAGGATGCTAGTTAGATATGTACTTTACACTAATAGGCTATGATAATGAGTTTATATCATTTTCAATTGTCTACTCATTATTGTAGTATCATTCATAATGATATTACAATAATCATACTCATTGACACCATCAATAAGATTGGATAATAGTGACAATCACTAAAAATAATATCTTCAGGGTTGAAAATAAGTTTGATGATTCCTAATGTTAAAACTAGAACAGACTTCTATGTCTTACATTTAGGAGTCTCTTGTCATTTTTTCAAACCTTCTACTATCCTGAAGTATTTTGTAACTATTTACAAATATGACTTGCACTATCAGTATCCTATACCCAGATAGTAGTATTTGTAGGAACCAGATCTAGGGTTTCAGGGTTAGATCTTGAAACTTTTTCAAGATCATACAGCGGAAGACTAAAATAAATCAAAATTTATTTTCTAAAACTAGAGAATCTCTAGATCTAAGATCTTATTACATGATTTTTACATAGTATTAAATCAAAAATTAAAATATATAAATATAGCATGAACTACATGTTGATCATATCAACATGTTTCTATACCACATCTAATGTATGTATCAAAGAATAGATCAGATCTGTTACCTTGCAAGTTAGACGCTCTAACCTCACTGATCCAGGCTTAAGGATGATGTTGCAAGCCGCACACATGTCCGGCCTCTAGGAGTCATCCACATGAGCCCACGAATCTCGATCAGAAGTCCTGCTTCAGGAAATCAGCACAGTATGCTAGTACTGCGCTGATCCTTCTTTGATGGTTGATCAGGTGCCTCCTTCTTCTTGATTTGGACTCTTCCAAAGATGGAAAGTAAAAGGAGGAGTTTCAGATCTGAGATACTCTCAGAAAACTCAAGATGGAGGGAGGAAAGATATGAAAACAAAAAACCCTAGAAGAAGACCCTCTTCTTCTTCACGTTTTTCTCTCTAGACACCCTAACTTGCATCTTTTATATCTCCACGACCCAAATGTATTTCTCTCTAATTTTTGGATGGCACAAAGGACTCTTAAATATATATCTTCTCCTAAAATTTCATAAAGAAACTCATTTTATACAGAGAGATATGATAGAGTCCTTATCTAGGTCAAATACCTAGTCAAGGCTTATCCAAACATGGCAAGTTAAGGGGCGCCCAACTCTTGAGCACCTCCTCCATATTTTCATACATGGATCACCACCAAAGGGGGCACAATGTATACCCTAAAATCTATAAAAATTCAAAAAAAAATTTGGATAAATTCGGTGCAAAATTGAAATAGTTTTGGATTTCTAAAACTCTATCCCATAGAATTCGAAATCCAAACTTATTCCTTTTTGATTTGATCCAAACCACCTTCCATGTAAGAAAGAAGAGAGGAAACCTTTTGTGAACGTGGGAGAGACCTGGGAGAGGGATTTTGTCACACAAAATAAGTGGAGATTGGCGTTGAATAAGAGAGAGGGCGTGGGGAAGGCTTATGTGGCGCAAGGTGGAATCCTAGTCTTACTAGGATTCTATCTTATGACTTGTTTTAATTTGGTTTCCCAAACCAAATCAAACCAAAATTAGATCAACCTAATTAAAATAGGTCTTAACCCAATTAAAAACTTAATTTAATCAGATTAAATTAGATTTAAATCTGATTTAATTTTCTAATCAAATTAAAAATTAGATTGACCCAAGTCCTAGTTGAACTAGGACTAGTTTTTTCTTGCACTTGGCTTATCCAATAAACCAATTAGACTTGATCCAATCTAGTCCAAAATAAATCTAATTAAATTATATTTAATTAGACTTAATCTCAGCCCATTGTCTTAATCAAATTAAGCCAATTAACAATCGAATTGCTAATCGATCCTCCTGCAATACTTGCACTGGGTTAAATGTCAATCGTATTGATCATTTAACCCTAGAACGATTCTTAATCGTTGATCAACCATCCGATCGGATCATGAACTCTAATGTGTGTGACCTCATAGGTCCAAACCTAAGCCGGTAGCATAGAAATAAATTTCTGTACCAATCGAAGTGACCATCTAGCAATGGTACCCAACAATCGGATAGGTCGAATGTGTAGAACAACATCCTTAGAACCGATGCGGATATAGTTTTCATATAATTCATCTCCTTGACCAAAATGATCATAGGACACCCCAGAGTTCAACTGTCAACTTTGATCAGGTTGTCCACATTGTATTTCAAAATATCAAATCCATCTGATGGATTACCCTGGCTAAGGTTTTGCTAAATTGAAATATAGCGACTCATTCTTCTCCAACTCTTGGAGTGGTCAATCCCATCTCGATCACACTCTGACTTCGCAAGTACTTGACTGTGCCCAGAAGCCTTCCATCCCTGAATTAGAAATTCAGTTAGTCTAGTACCAAAGCACAGTGAGTTGCTTGCAAGTCACTGAGGCGATCTCAAGTCTAAGGGACACTTATACCTATATCCCATCAGAGACATTCTCGACAGCAGAATCTTCTGGAGTTGGTCACGTTCAATGACGATGTACCCTTACATCTCACCTGTATGCCATACCAGTGTCTCCACACTCCTTGGTTAAGAGGACAACCAACCCATATGGCCTACAGCGACCTATGCTCGATAGAAGCTGTCGTCCTTGTTAACAGCCTATCATTTGGTCGTGAACAGTTTTAAGGACTAATTGATAAATCCTCTCTTTATCGAACTTAAATAGTCCTAAGGACTTCATCATAACAACGGAGTTCATTAGAAGATGAAAGCTTATGATGAAGATGTCAAATATATTTTATTTATTAACAAATCAATTACAATACTTGATTGCTCAACCGTCAACAGTTTGATGATTGACTTTTTGGGACACATTTTCCAACAACTCCCACTTGTCCTAAAGCCACTCGACACAGTATCTAATACCCATCTTCGACTTATGATTGTCAAACTCCTTTATCGCAAGGGCTTTAGTGAATGGGTTGGTTAGGTTCTCCTTTCCGTCGATCTTCTGAAGGTCAACGTCACCTCGATCCATGATCTCCCGAACCAGGTGGAAGCGGTGCAAGATGTGCTTCGTCCGCTGATGTGCTTTGGGTTCCTTCGCCTGAGCTATGGCACCAGTGCTGTCGTAGTAGAGCAAGACCGGACCATCGAGGGAGGGTGCTACTCCGAGCTCGTTGATAAATTTTCTCAGCGACACAGCTTCCTTCACGGCATCCGATGTTGCGATGTACTCCGCTTCACAAACAGAGTCTGCCATAGTATGCTGCTTGGAACTCTTCCAGCAGATGGCTCCACCATTCAGAGTAAAGATATAACCCGACATGCTCCTGCTGTCATCATGGTCAGATTGGAAGCTGGAGTCTGTGAACCCCACAAGTTTCAGATCTGACTCGCCATAAACCAACCATTGGTCCTTAGTATTTCTCAAATACTTAAGGATGGCTTTAACCACTTTCCAGTGATTTTCTCCAGGATCAGATTGGTATCTACTCACTACTCCTAGTGAGTATGCCACATCTGATCTTGTACATATCATGGCGTACATGATAGATCCCATGGCTGAAGCATATGGGACTCTACTCATACGCTCTCTCTCTTCAGGAGTTGTCGGACAATCCTTCTTAGAGAGAGAAATTCCATGACCTATCGGTAGATAGCCCTTCTTGGAATTCTCCATGCTGAACCTCTTCAGCACAGTGTCTATGTACATGGACTGGGATAACCCAAGCATCCTTTTAGATCTATCCCTATAGATCTTCATCCCTAGGATGTAGGATGCTTCACCCAAGTCCTTCATAGAGAACTGTGATGACAACCAAACTTTTATTCCCTGTAGTACGTGGATGTCATTCTCGATTAAGAGAATGTCATCCATGTACAAGACAAGAAATACCACAACTGGACCATTTGCCCATTTATAGATGCAGGGCTCTTCTCCATTCTTAATGAAGCCATACGTTTTGATCACCTTATCAAAACGCATGTTCCAACTCCGAGAAGCTTGCTTCAGTCCATAAATGTATCTCTGAAGCTTGCACACCTTGGACTCATCTGTGGATGTAAACCCCTCAGGTTGTATCATATACACCTCTTCAATCAGCTCTCCATTCAGGAAAGCTGTCTTTACATCCATCTGCCAGATCTCATAATCCAGATGGGCAGCTATTGCAAGCATTATCCGAATGGATTTGAGCATTGCCACAGGGAAAAATGTCTCGTCATAGTCAATACCATAACGTTGACGATACCCCTTGGCGACCAGACGGGCTTTATAGGTCTCCACCTTTCCGTCTGTGCCCCTCTTCCTTTTGAAGACCCATTTAAACCCAATGGGTTTAACCCCTTCAGGTGGGTCAATCAATGTCCATACATCGTTGACCTTCATGGACTCCATTTCGGATTTCATGGCTTCAAGCCATTTCTCGGAATCAAGTCTCTACATTGCATCCATATAGGTGATCGGATCCTCATTATTCTCATCAAGTTCGATGGGATCACCGTTCCGGACCAAGAAATCATAGTATCTGTCCGGCTGATGCGGTACTCTACCAGATCGCCTTAATGGTGCAGGTATATTGGGCTCCGGATCTGATCTAATCATATCCGACTCAGGTTCAGCTATTGGTGTCGGTCCTTCTACCTGTTGAACTTCATCAAGTTCAACCTTAGAGGCAACGGTTCCTTCACCAAGGAACTTCTTTTCTAAAAAGATTACCTTAAGGCTGACGAACACCTTTTGTTCATCAGCATGGTAGAAAAAATATCTTTTTATCTCTTTGGGGTACCCTATGAATGAGCATTTGTCAGACCTAGGTCCAAGTTTGTCTGTGACTAATCGTTTGACATTGGCCGGGCACCCCCAGACCCTAAGGTGTGAAAGTACTGGCTTACGCCTTGTCCATATCTCATATGGAGTCTTAATTACAGACTTACTTGGAATCCTATTTAACAGATAACAGGCCGATTCGAGTGTATATCCTCAGAAGGATATCGACAAGCTAGCAAAATCCATCATGGATCGGACCATGTCTAACAGAGTCCGATTCCTCCTTTCAGACACACTATTATACTGTGGTGTTCTTGGAGGAGTCCATTGGAAGAGAATCCCATTCTCTCTTAGATATGTGAGAAATTCACTAAAAATATATTCTCCTCCTCGATCAGATCGAAGAGTTTTAATACTCTTTTCAGTTTGTTTTTCTACTTCACTTCGGAATCGTTTGAACATTTCAAATGAATTCGACTTATGTTTCATTAGATAGACATATCCATATCGGGATAGGTCATCCGTGAAGTTATGAAGTAAAAATATCTACCTCTAGCACTGGTGCTCATGGGCCCGCATACATCAGTATGTATTAGGCCCAAGAGCTCAGTAGCTCTCTCACCTTTTCCAGTAAAAGGTGACTTGGTCATTTTACCAAGAAGACAGGACTCACAGGTTGGAAGTGATTCACAATCACTGACTTCAAAGATTTCCTCTTGAGTCAACCTGTTTATTCTGTTCTTATTTATATGACCTAGCCTACAGTGCCATAAGTAGATATCTGACACACTATCTAATCTAGGGTGCTTGCCAGTTGAATAGACTCTTATCGGGCTTGATCTTTTTGGTCTGTCTCTGTACTGATGTCCCAGCCTGAACTTGCACCTTCTTCACTTTCTTCTTCTTGTTCTTCTTTCCTTTCTTAAAGGGTCGAGAACCAGAAGACGAACCTCCCACTAAGTTCACCGACTCCTTATGGAGTTGGTGATCTTTCTCAAAGTTCTGAAGCAACCCCAGTAATCCGTGGTAGTTTACTTCAGGCTTTGTCATTCTATAATGAGTGAGGAATGGGAGATAAGACTTGGGCAGCGAGTTCAGTATTGCATCTTTCCCAAGCTGCTCATGCAAGGGAAAGCCAAGCTTGCTCAATCGTTCCATCAGCTCGATCATGTACAATACATGATCAGTGATAGAGGCACCATCCCGCATTTTGGCGGTGAAGATGGCACAACTAGTCTTGTGCTTCTCCACGTCATCGGGTGTGCCAAAGGCATCCTTCAACACTTGAAGCATGTCCTTTGGCTGAGCCGTCTCGAATCTACGACTGAACTCGTCGCTCATGGCAGCCAGCATGGTACAGCACACCGTGGTCCGGTCACAGAGTCACTTCTGATAAGTATCTCTAACTGTTCCACGTGTATTCACAGTTGGCTCCTTAGGTGCAGGATCTATTATCACATATAGGATCCATTCATGCTCCAGGACTATCTTCAACTTTCGGTACCAGCTACCGAAGTTGGGTCCCACCAACTTATCATTGTCCAACAATGATCGGAGCGATAGGGAAGTCGCCATATTTGCACAAAGGAGAACCATAACCTAATTAGTAATTGATTCATTAAACCTAAAGATTTGGACTTTAATCAAAAGGTTTCTCTCATTATTTTATTCGAATTGGTAGCCTCTACCTCCAACTCGAGGAATTATCCTAATTTCTTAGTGGGTACTAGAATCCACTTAGACTGCACACAAGCCCAACTTTGGTTGGTCAACCCATGTACATCTAAGGGTAGGTTCATAACCAATTGTTTCTCTAAACAATTTCTAGTAATTTTAATTTTGCCCCAGAAACCTAATCAGTAGGCTTTGGCCTCCACTGTAAGGATCCAGTTAGGTCCAACCATTAACATGATCATACTTGGTGTATCTAACCAACGAATGATTAAGCCCAACTTTGGTTGGCTCACCTAACCACCATTAGAGAGACACTTCCAAGTCGTCATATGATGAGTGATAATTCCATTAGTCAACAAGCACCAGGCCTTTGGGTCTGCAATGATTATTGAGTTAATGGACTTATTATCAAACACCTTAATGGGAGGCAATGACTCAGTTATCTCCATAACTTTGTCATTTTAAGGACCTAATAATTTTAGAAGATTTAAATAATATAGAGGATGAGGTCAGATGAACCAGCTTATCATGATCCTCCCACTGGCTTCACCAAGTCAGCTTAAAGGAGACCATTAAAAGGGCTGGTCTAGGAGCACCTAAATCAGTCACACTGATTTACCTAGCTGACATGGGTCAGCTCGAATAGTCAAGTGATCCGATCAAAATATAATTTCACTAAGAGGCTGGGTAAGTTCGATCAGTGGGACGGTCTGCCAAAGCTTGCCTTAGACACCATCAGAAATGGCCAGGTAAGCGGGCTCCCAATTAAAAACCACCGGTCTGGTTTACCTTAGACACCAACTGGTTTAATTAGTTTCGATTAGATCAACCTAACAGTTCATTCTAGACCACTTAGCCAAGAATCAAGTCCATTTGGTTCTCGTTAAAGACATGGACTTGACCAACTACAACTATTGTAATTGATCTAGAGAATCCTTGACCTAATCTAAGACAACAATTGATTAGATTTAGTCAATTCTCTAATTAAGTCCATCTTTAATCTAATCATAGGTCTAACCCAATTAATGGACCTAATTCCCACTAACCCATTAACCCAATATGTTATAATTTGTGTCTTAGGTTCTTCAATTCATAATCCTAGAACCTAATCAAACAACTTCTTAATTCTTAATTAAGTTTTGGGCTGAGGGTTGGGTTCGGCTTTTCAAAAAATAATTTTCATATTTGTAAAATAATTTTACAATATGATTCTACCAACCATATTGCATGTTTGATTCATAATCAAGATACAAGTGAATTAAACATGAAACTACTTTAGATCTAATCTAAACAGGTTCATGTAATTGAAATAATTTCAACTTTAAACAATTTCTTTGCACAAAAATTATTAATAAAGAGATTTTATTTTAGATTTAAATATCTTTTAAATCTAGTAAATCATAAATTTAATCTAGATTATATCTAATAAATTTATGATTAAAGATAGATCTACACAAACTAGGACAACCTTTTTCACTGTAAGGGGTAAACCTTACAGCAGGACAACCTTGAAGTTTGTGATTGATCTAAAATTTTAATTTTAGATTTAATAATCAGATTATAAATTAGATCTAATCTAAAAAATAAACTAAGCATGTATAAATAATCATGTAATAAAGAACCTGACTCTGATACCAATTGTAGGAACCAGATCTAGGGTTTCAGGGTTAGATCTTGAAACTTTTTCAAGATCATACAGCGGAAGACTAAAATAAATCAAAATTTATTTTCTAAAATCAGAGAATCTCTAGATCTAAGATCCTATTACATGGTTATTACATAGTATTAAATCAAAAATTAAAATATATAAATATAGCATGAACTACATGTTGATCATATCAACATGTTTCTATACCACATCTAATGTATGTATTAAACAATAGATCAGATCTATTACCTTGCAAGTTAGACGCTCTAACCTTGCTGATCCGGGATTAAGGATGATGTTTCAAGCCACACACGCGTCCGACCTCTAGGAGTCATCCACACGAGCCCACGAATCTCGATCAGAAGTCCTGCTTCAGGAAATCAGCACAGTATGCTAGTACTGCGCTGATCCTTCTTTGATGGTTGATCAGGTATCTCCTTCTTCTTGATTTGGACTCTTCCAAAGATAAAAAGTAAAAGGAGGAGTTTCAGATCTGAGACACTCTCAGAAAACTCAAGATGGAGGGAGGAAAGATATGAAAACAAAAAACCCTAGAAGAAGACCCTCTTCTTCTTCACATTTTTCTCTCTAGACACCCTAACTTGCATCTTTTATATCTCCATGACCCAAAGGTCTTTCTCTCTAATTTTTGGATGGCACAAAGGTCTCTCAAATCAAAGCACAGTGAGTTGTTTACAAATCACTGAGACAGCCTCAAGTCCGAGGGACACATATACCCATATCCCATCAGAGCAACCCTTGATAGCAGAATGCTCCAGAAGTGGTCATGCTTAGTGAAATATACTCTTACATATCACCCGTATGCCATATCCATGTCACCATACATTTTGGTTAAGAGGACAACCAACTAATATGGTATACAACAACCTACACTTGATATAATTATTGTCCTTGTAACAATTGTATCATTTGGTCACGAGCAGGATTTAAGAACCACATGATAAATCCTCCTTTATCATTTTGAAAGTAGTTCTAAGGACTTCATCATAACATATGAGTTCTGTTTTAGAAGATAAATTCCTTATGATGAATCTACCAGATAACATTTATCATTCTATAATTCATATACTTATATGGAGCACAATCATCTACAACCTAGATGATTGACTTTAGAACACATTTTCCAACAACTCTCACTTGGACTAAAGCCATTCAGATCGGTATCAAATACCCATCTTCTATTTTAGATTATCGAACTCATTAGATCCGATTACTCTAGTCAATGGATCGGTCAAGTTCTCCTTTCAGTCGATCTTTCTAAGATCGATTTTATTTCAATCTTATCGAACAAGTTGATTGCAATGCAGAAAATATTTGGTTCACAGATTGAACATCAGTTCTTCAACTTGAGCTATGGCTTCAGCACTGCTGTCAATATAGAAAGACTAGACCATCAATGGAGGATATCACTCAAAGCTCGCTGATGAATTTTTATAATCAAACAACTTCTTTACCAGTATCAAATACTGCAAAGAACTCCGTGTCATAAATAAAATTGGCTACTTACTATTGCATGAAATCTTTCCAGCATGTCGCTCATCTTTTTATTTAGGATAAAAATACAATCTGACACAACTTTTTCATTCCCATCCGATTAAAAACTGAAATCAGTATTCCATAGATTTTAAGTTAGATTCTCCATAAACGAGCCATTGATCCTTAGTATTTCATAAATATTTAAGGATGGTTCTTATAACCTTCCAAATCTTTATGGAGAACAGAGAGGACAACCGAGCATTTATTCTCTGTAATGTAGGGATGTGATTCTCGATTAAGAGAATTTCATCCAAACGGCACAAAGAATGGTTTTACAGAATTATTAGCCCATTCGTACATACAGGATTCTGCTTCATTCTTAACGAAGCCATATATTCAAAATATATATTCTAACTCTGAGAAGCTTGATTCAATCTGAATGGACTTGAGGATTATCATAAGAAAATCATCTCGTCATAGTCACACTATAACTTTGATGAAATCATTTGGCAATCAAATAGAATTAATAGGTCTCCATTTTCTGTCTATGCCTCTTATCCATCTAAAATCTACTCACACCTTATGGGTCTTACTCCTTCAGGTGAACCAACGAATGTCCATATATTGTTGATCTTTATGAACTTTATTTTAGATTTAATGGTTTCAAGCCACTTCTTAATGTTAGATCCTTGTATTGCATCCGTATGGGAGATCAAATCTCCATCTCGAATCTAGAAACTAAAGTATCTATTTGACTGATATGGTACTCTACTGTATCTATTCAAGGATGTCTTTATATCGGGTTTTGGATTTGATCTAATCAATTTTGGTTCTGCTGGTTTGTGTCAGAGTTGGTTCTCCTACTTATCAAGCTTTATTAAGCTTGCTCTTAAAGGCATCAGTTCCTTCACCAAGAAACTTTCTTTCCAAAAGGAATACCTTAAGATTCATGAATATCTCATATCCATTAGGAGGTAGAAGAATTATCCTTAAATAAAATTTATCAGACCAAGATCCAAGCTAATCGATTAGTGAACATTTCACATAAATTCGACACTACAAACCCTAAGGTAAGAGAGTATCGAATTACCTAAGTCCATATCTCATATGGAGTTTTGTGATCAATTTGCTCAGAACATTCTCAAGCACATATCAAGTAGTCTCTAAAATATGACCTCAGTCAGACCAGCAAACTCCATAATGGATCGAACCATATCTAACAATCAATTCTCCTTTTTGGACATCTTTTTAAATAATGATATCTCAGGAGAGGTCCATTAAGAGAGAATCTAATTTTTTTTTTTTGAAGACATATCAAAACTTACTGTAAAGGTATTCACTTCATCAGTCAAATCGATGAATTCTAATACTCTTTGCAGTTTATTTTCCTACCTCATTATAGAATCATTTGAACATTTTAATTGATTTAGATTTATGCTTCATAAGTAAGACACACCCATACAAAGATAGGTCATCAGAGATTTTAAGGAAGTAGTAAGCCCTCTTCTGACATTAATGTTCATGAGTGTAAATACATCAATATGTACCATAACTTAAAACATCGCTAGCTTATTTACCCTTTCCAATAAAAGATGAATAAGTCAACTATACCAAAAACAAACTTCAATGACATTGCCTAATCTAGGATGCTAATTAGATATGTACTTTACACTAACAGGCTATGGTAATGAGTTTATATCATTTTTAATTATCTACTCATTATTGTAATATCATTCATAATAATATTACAATAATCATACTCATTGACACCATGAATAAGATTAGATAATAGTGACAATCACTAAAAATAATATCTTCAGGGTTGAAAATAAGTTTGATGATTCCTAATGTTAAAACTAGAACAGACTTCTATGTCTTATATTTAGGAGTCTCTTATCATTTTTTCAAACCTTCTACTATCCTGAAGTATTTTGTAACTATTTACAAACATAACTTGCACTATCAGTATCCTATACCTAGAAAGTAGTATTTGTAGGAACCAGATCTAGGGTTTCAGGGTTAGATCTTGAAACTTTTTTAAGATCATACAGTGGAAGACTAAAATAAATGAAAATTTATTTTCTAAAACCAGAGAATCTCTAGATCTAAGATCCTATTATATGATTATTACATAGCATTAAATCAGAAATTAAAATATATAAATACAGCATGAACTACATGTTGATCATATCAACATGTTTCTATACCACATCTAATATATGTATCAAACAATAGATCAGATCTATTACCTTGCAAGTTAGACGCTCTAACCTCACTGATCCAGGCTTAAGGATGATGTTGCAAGCCGCACACGTGTCTGGCCTCTAGGAGTCATCCACACGAGCCTACGAATCTCGATCAGAAGTCCTGCTTCAGGAAATCAGCACAGTATGCTAGTACTGCGCTGATCCTTCTTTGATGGATGATCAGATGCCTCCTTCTTCTTGATTTGGACTCTTCCAAAGATAGAAAGTAAAAGGAGGAGTTTCAGATCTGAGACGCTCTCAGAAAACTCAAGATGGAGGAAGGAAAGATATGAAAACAAAAAACTCTAGAAGAAGACCCTCTTCTTTTTCATGTTTTTCTCTCTAGACACCCTAACTTGCATCTTTTATATCTCCACGACCCAAAGGTTTTTCTCTTTGATTTTTGGATGCCACAAATATCTCTCAAATCTCTATCTATTCCTAAAATTTCATAAAGAAACTCATTTTATACAGAGAGATATGATAGAGTCCTTGTCTAGGTCAAATACCTAGTCAAGGCTTATCCAAACATGGCAAGTTAAGGGGCGCCCAACTCTTGAGCACCTCCTCCATATTTTTGTACATGGATCACCAGCAAAGGGTACACAATGTATACCCTAAAAGCCATAAAAATTCCAAAAAAAATTTGGATAAATTCGTTGCAAAATTGAAAGAGTTTTGGATTTCTAAAACTCTATCTCATAGAATTCGAAATCCAAACTTATTCCTTTTTGATTTGATCCAAACCACCTTCCATGTAAGAAAGAAGAGAGGAAACCTTTTGTGAACATGGGAGAGACCTGGGAGAGGGCTTTTGTTGCACAAAATAAGTGGAGATTGGCGTTGAATAAGAGAGAGGGCGTGGGGAAGGCTTATGTGGCGCAAGGTGGAATCCTAGTCTTACTAGGATTCTATCTTATGACTTGTTTTAATTTGGTTTCCCAAATCAAATCAAACCAAAATTAGATCAACCTAATTAAAATAGGTCTTAACCCAATTAAAAATTTAATTTAATCAGATTAAATTAGATTTAAATCTGATTTAATTTTTTAATCAAATTAAAAATTAGATTGACCCAAGTCCTAGTTGAACTAGGACTAGTTTTTCCTTGCACTTGGCTTATCCAATAAACCAATTGGACTTGATCCAATCAAGTCCAAAATAAATCTAATTAAATCATATTTAATTAGACTTAATCTCAGCTCATTGACTTAATCAAATTAAGCCAATTAGCAATCGAATTGCTAATCGATCCTCCTGCAATACTTGCACTGGGTTAAATGTCAATCGTATTGATCATTTAACCCTAGAATGATTCTTAATCGTTGATCAACCATCCGATCAGATCATGAACTCTAATGTGTGTGATCTCATAGGTCTGATCCTAAGTCGGTAGCATAGGAATAAATTTTTGTACCAATCGAAGTGACCATCTAGCAATGGTACCCGACGATCGGATAGGTCGAATGTGTAGAACAACATCCTTAGAACCCATGCGGATATAGTTTTCATATAATTCATCCCCTTGATCAAAATGATCATAGGACACCCCAGAGTTCAACTGTCAACTCTGATCAGGTTGTCCACATTGTATTTCAAAATATCAAATCCATCTGATGGATTATCCTGGCCAAGGTTTTGCTAAATTGAAATACAGCGACTCATTCTTCTCCAACTCTTGGAGTGGTCAATCCCATCTCGATCACACTCTGACTTCGCAAGTACTTGACTGTGCCCAGAAGCCTTCCATCTCTGAATTAAAAATTCAGTTAGTCTAGTACCAAAGCACAGTGAGTTGCTTGCAAGTCACTGAGGCGATCTCAAGTCTAAGGGACACTTATACCTATATCCCATCAGAGACATTCTCGACAGCAGAATACTCTGGAGTTGGTCACGTTCAATGATGATGTACCCTTACATCTCACCTGTATGCCATACCAGTGTCTCCACACTCCTTGGTTAAGAGGACAACCAACCCATATGGCCTACAGCGACTTATGCTCGATAGAAGCTGTCATCCTTATTAACATCCTATCATTTGGTCATGAACAGTTTTAAGGACTAATCAATAAATCCTCTCTTTATCGAACTTAAATAGTCCTAAGGACTTCATCATAACAACGGAGTTCATTAGAAGATGAAAGCTTATGATGAAGATGCCAAATATATTTTATTTATTAACAAATCAATTACAATACTTGGCTGCTCAACCATCAACAGCTTGATGATTGGCTTTTTGGGACACATTTCCCAACAGTATTACCAACCAAGAAATTTTAAGGACTTATCACATAACATCTTGACCAGCAACCATTTGCTGATTTCTCTTTTAAGCCTTGTTGGGTATAAAATACCCCCCAGCCAAAGTTCGTGATAGGAGCGACCCTCCAGGGATTCTACTGACGTCCGACCTCCGACGACATCTCGCCGAACCTCTCTGGCGGCCGAGCCTCTGCAACATTCCCAAGTTCTGTCGATGGATAAACCCCCACCAACGTCGACTGGATTCTTCACGACGGATGGACTCCATCCAAGTTTCCACGATGATCGACCACCTAGAAGACTCCATCCGGACTCCTACGGGAGCTGGACTTCGCCTCCGACTTTGATCGTAGGTAGACTCCATCCGGACTCCTACGGGAGTCAGACTTCGCCCCCGACTTTGATTGCAGGTAGACTCCGTCCGGACTCCTATGGGAGCCAGACTTCATCCCCGACTTTGATCGCAGGTAGACTCCGTCCGGACTCCTATGGGAGCCGGACTTTGCCCCTGACTTTGATTGTAGGTAGACTTCATCCGGACTCCTACGGGAGCTGGACTTCATCCCCGACTTCAACTGCAAGAAGACTCCATCCGGACTCCTACGGGAGTCGGACTTTGCCCCCGACTTTGATTGCAGGTAGACTCCGTCCAGACTCCTACGGGAGCTAGACTACGCCCTCGACTTTGATTGCAGGTAGACTTCGTCCGGACTCCTACGGGAGCCGGACTTCATCCCCGACTTCAACCGCAAGAAGACTCCATCCGGACAACTACGGGAGCTGGACTTCGCCCCCGACTTTGATTGTAGGTAGACTCCGTCCGGACTCCTAAGGGAGCCGGACTTCGCCCCCGACTTTGATCGCAGTTAGACTCCGTCCGGACTCCTACGGGAGCCGAACTTCACCCCCGACTTTGATCGCAGGTAGACTCCATCCGGACTCCTACGGGAGCCGGACTTCATCCCCGACTTCAACCACAAGAAGACTCCATCCGGACTCCTACGGGAGCCGGACTTCGCCCCCGACTTTGATTGCAGGTAGACTCCGTCCGGACTCCTACGGGAGCCGGACTTCGCCCCCAGCTTTGATCGCAGGTAGACTCCGTCCGGACTCCTACGGGAGCCGGACTTCGTCCCCGACTTCAACCGCAAGAAGACTCCATTCGGACTCCTACGGGAGCCGGACTCCACCCCCGACTTTGATTGCAGGTAGACTCCGTCCGGACTCCTACGGGAGCCAGACTTCACCCCCGACTTTGATCGCAGGTAGACTCCGTCCGGACTCCTACGGGAGTCAGACTGCATCCCAGACTTCAACCGCAAGAGGACTTCGCCCGGACTCCTACGGAAGCCGGACTTCATCCCCGACTTCGGTTGCAGGAGGACTTCGTCCGGGCTCCTACGGGAGCCAGACTCCGAGCCCCTACTGCAAGCGACCCACTCTGAGTTTCTGCTACAAATGATCTACTTCAAATTTCTATCACGAGCGGCCTTGGTCGAGACTCCTCGACAAATGATCCCCATCCGGGCTTCTATGGGGACCGGACTCCAACTGAGACCTGGACCCCCTGGCAGGCCGTAGTAACGGCCACGACTCTGCTCCACTTCCTACGACGGATTTCGCGCAGCTCCATCACTCCCTGGCAAACCATAATAATGGCCACGATTCTGCTCCACTTCCTGCGACGGATACCACGCAGTTCCTCCACCCTCTAGCAAGTCGCGAAAATGGACGCCGCTCCACTCCCCGCAACAGACTCCACGTGGCATGTCCCGGTGATGGCCACGATCCCACTCCACTACTCTTCGCAACAAACTCCTCCTGACCCTGGGCAGCCCACTGCTAGACGGTTACAGACATCGCTATCAGTCTGTTGCCCCCTCCGCCTATAAAAGGGAATCCCAGATACGTTATTCTCTAAGCTCTAATTTCTATCCCAAAAACTCTGCTAAAATTTCCGTTCGAGCACTCCATTCTTATTGAGGTAGAGAACTAACTTGAGTGTTGGAGGGTCTTACCGGAGCAACCCCAACTCTGATTTAGACTTCTTTTGCAGGTCCCGATGGCGACCGCGACTCCCTCAACTCCAGCTTCTCCGATGCAGGCAGATTTTTGCACCAACAGGATTGGCGCTAGAAGGAGGGGCCTGTGTCTTCGCAATACCCTTGTTCTTAAAGAAACGCTCAACGGGACCGCCTCCGATCATCTTTTCCAGCATCCTCTCCTCCTTTCCCAACTAGATCTTTGCCTGATGCCTCCCCGCAAAGCATCCACACGGCGATCCACGGCCTCTGCGGTCAGATCTCAGGCTCCGACCTCACCTCTGGTTTCCCAACCTCCTCCTCCTCCTCCGGCAATGGCGGTTAGCGTGGAGCAATTCGACCTACTGGTGCAGCAGGTCAGAGGCCTCACTAAAACTGTGCAGGCCATGCAACAGCAGTAGCAGCCACAGGCATCAGTGCGACTAGAAAGAGCATCATCGAAACTCCAAAATCTGGTGGTAGGATGGGCCACTTGGGCCAGCCGCCTCATCTTTCCCGGAAAGATGAATCCGAGGGTGGAGAGCCCTCAGTCAGATCACGATTCCACCCCTAGAAGATCTCTACCTCTATTCTGCCAGAAGACCCTCGAGACCCGTAGTCGAGAGGATTTCCTAGACCGGAGGCTTCAGGAGATGAACCGACGGATCAAGGAACTCCACCACGCTCCCCCTGCTTATGGTGAGGATATTTGTACTGACCCTCCCTTTTCTCAAATGATCATGCAGGAACCGATCCCGCCAAACTTCAAGCTCCCTCAATTTGAAAGCTACAACGGGACTTCGGACCTAGTGGACCACCTGGAGGCCTTCCGGACAATGATGCTGCTTCATGGCGCACCCGACGCCATTCTATGCCGAGCCTTCCCATCCACCTTGAAGGGAGCAGCGAGAAACTGGTACTCGATGCTGAAGCCGGGTACCATCTTTTCCTTCGATCAGATGAGCCACCAATTTGTGGCTCATTTTGTTAGCAGCCGGCATCCCCAGAAGGGTTCGAAGTCCCTCATCAACATCAAGCAGAGGGAAGGGGAGTCCATTCGGGCCTACATCAACCATTTCAATGTCGCCACATTGGAGGTCCGAAACTTGGACCAATCGGTAGCGATGGTCGCCCTGAAAGGCGGCCTTCAGAAGAACGACCTTTTATTCTCCTTAAAAAAGAAGTACCCCAGGGATTTTGCTGACCTGTTAGCTCGGGCCGAAGGATACGCCCGAGCGGAAGAAGCCTTCAAAATGAAGGATGAGGAGACCACGGAGAGCGGCAGGCGGGAGACTCGAGTAAGCCCGTAGTCGAAAAAGGCCCGAGAGAAGCTCGGCCACGTTCTCGAACTCCTCCCGGGCACAAGCATATCCAGACTCCCCCCTGAGCACGCAGGCAGGGAAGCCCAGAGCACTAGGCTCGACGGGGCTCTCCCCTAGGAAGGTTCCACAGCTATGCCCCCCTCAACGCATCGAAAACCCAGGTGCTGATGGAGGTCAGAGAGCAGCTCCCAAGGTCAGAGAGGATGCGCACACACCCCGAAAAGTGCAATCCCAACAAGTTCTGCCTCTACCATCGTGACCACGGCCACGACACGGAGGAATGCATCCAGCTCTGAGATGAAATCGAGGAGCTCATCCGATGGGGTCGACTCGATAGGTTCATTCGGCATCGGTCTGAGGGTAGAGAAGATCGGCCAAGGGCCCTACCGCAACCTGAGCCGCCAAGGAGGGAAGAGCAGCCCGGAGATCGGCCTCCAATTGGGATCATCAACTCTGTCTCTGGAGGACCTTGACAGGAAGCAGACCTTCCACAGCCCTAGGGTTTGAAAACTTGTAAATGTATTACGAACGATCCCGCTTTAAATCAAGATTTCTTTCAAACTTGCACATCTTTCCCTTTTTGGCATAGACTTGTAACGACAGGGGATGACCCCGTCGGACAACAAAAGCCCCAATGTGGGCAAGGTCGAAGGCCCAGTTATTTGTAGACCAGATGGGGGGAGAGGCCATACAGCGCCCATATGCGCCCCCACAGCCATGTTAGGGACAGGAGGAGAACCTCGCCCTAACATGAGCAAGGTCGAAGGCCCGATTTTTGTAGACCGGATGGGGGGAGAGGCCATACAGCGCCCATATACACCCCCACAGCCATGTTAGGGATAGGAGGAGAACCTCACCCTAACATGAGCAAGGTCGAAGGCCCGGTTATTTGTAGATCGGATGGGGAGAGAGGCCATACAGCACCCATATGTGCCCCCACAGTCATGTTAGGGACAGGAGGAGAACCTCGCCCTAATATGAGCAAGGTCGAAGGCCCGATTGTTTGCAGACTAGATGGGGGGAGAGGCCATACAGTGCCCATATGTGCCCCCACAGCCCCGTTAGGAGCAGAAGAGGAACCTCGTCCTAACCCGAGCTGAAACCGATCACATCGGAAATAGGGGAAGAACCTCGTCTCGACGCCAATTAAGGTCTGGCCATTCGAGACCCGGCAAAAAAGAAGAAAAAGAAAGAGAATGAGGAAAATGTGAAGGAACAGCGGTGGGCCATCCCAACGAAAAATGGAGGCCGAACTACACTAAAAGCGTAAAGGACCTCGTCTCTATAAAGAAAGAGGAAAAGAAAGTAAGATCTACGGCCGCGAACAAAAGGCAAATCGATGCGGCAATGGCTAGGAACCTCCAAGCGGCGTCGACGCCAAACCAACCAAAAGCACAAGAAACTCAGTAATGATGACCTAGTACAAAGATGAACAAGGGACCTTCGAATAACATCGACATCGCACGGGATAAAAATGAAAGAAGTCCGATGCACGACGATTCGACACGACGTATGGGTAAGGTAACAAAAACTTTTTCATTTCATTAGCAAAATGTGCGTTACAGAGCCTGAAAAAAAATAAAACAAAACAACAACAACAAAGACAACAACGACAACAACGACAGCGACAACAAATAGACAAACGGCAAAAGAAGACACACAGGAGGACAAAAGGCAAAAGAGCCCTAAGGGGGCCCGACTTCCTCCAACCTCGAACTCTCGACTTCGACCCTCATCAGGGAGTGCCTTAAGCTCTCGACTTCTGCTTTCAATTCCTTCTCTCTCATTAGTATTTTCATATATCTCCGATGAAGCCGCTGGCTCTCGTTCTCTGCCTCTCGGTGCCTTTTTCTCAGGACCTCAGATTCTGCCTCCGCATCCCTGACTGCCTGCTGCTCATGTACTAGCTGGATCTTCAATTGCTGCAGCTCAGCCTTCTCCTCCCCAAGGGTGACAGATAGCTCTTCTATGGCTCTTCTCAGGGATTGGAGTTTGTCGGAACCCCGAACAGGAGCAAACTGAGCTCCTTCAGCTAGCCGCCTTTGAAGGCGGGCAACCTCGTCGGTCGCCATCTTGAGCTTCCCTCTATAGTCATCCACCTGCTTGCACCAGCCAGCCCGGTGTGCGTTATAGCCCGCCTCGGCATCCTAGAGCTGTTGCTGAAGGTCAGAGACCTTCTTCGACCATTCTCGATCGCTGTCGGTTCGAGTCAAAAGCCGGGATGAGCTTCCTTCCAACTGACTAATCCTCTCCTGTGCAACCGACAGCTCCACTCTGAGGGAACTGATCTTGGCAGCTTGAGCCCAAGATCGATCGCTGGCGCGCTTCTTGTGTTCCTCGAGCTCCTTCTTGAAGTTCACCTTTCTCCGACTGTACTCCATGATCCCCTTCACGTGGAGGTTCCGAAAGCAGATGGCCTCCGCGGTGGCTTCAGCGTGGCTCTCCCTCAACCTGCGAAACTCGCCATCCATCTTCTTCGACCTTTTTGTTAAATGAAGAACTTTCTTCTTCAGGCACTGGATCGTGGACTTCAGCGAAATCCCCTGTGGCAGGGGAAGCACTTCAGTGGGACACTGCCATCGGGAGACAAAAGCGTCAAGGCACGTCTCATTGCAGAAAGAAAAACAAAAAAGGAGGAGGAAGGAAGAGTGGAAAAGCCCTCCATAAGGAGAAATTCAACTTTATTGATTGAATGTTTCTTGAAGACAAAAAGGAAAAGAAAAATTATAGTAAAAGAAAAATACAAGGTCAGAGGTCTCAGACCTCTGAAATAGGAGTTGGGGAGCTCGGTGTCCCTGGAAGGGGGGCTGCGGTGGCAGTAGCAGTGGGAGAGGGACCGGCCTCGTCTTCAGATGCCTCGCCCAAGAAGCTAAGATCGAGCTCGGGAAATTTCCTGGCCACCTTCTCTTGGCAGAGCTCGAATCCTTTGATGAATGCTTCTTGACTGAACTTGACGTTCAGGTCCCTCATCTCCGCAGAGGCCTTGAACTCCTCCACCGCAAGAACCCTGGCCTCCGAGACCAGGATCGAGATCTGCTCCATCAAATTTGCGACCTCGGCCTCTGCCTTCCTCACCGTCTCCTCTGAGGTCTGCTTCTCTTTCTCCATGGCCTATTTTTCTTTCTCCAGGGCCTCTTGGAGGTAACTACCATGGCTGCCTTTTCTTTGAGGCGAGCAACTTCAGCCCGATGACTCTCCTCCGCCTGGATGGCGTTTCTTCTCGCCTGGTTCATCGCCTCGATATCGGCAAGGAGCTAGTGCCCGATCTGCAAAGGCAGCTAGGAGGTCAGAACGAAGATTGAGAAGCTAATTAAATGAAGGTACGAGGGGAAGGGAGAATGTGAATCTGTTTACCTCGAGAAAGGATCCTAGGGAGTCCCAAACCCACTGTTCGGGATCGGTGCGATCAATCCTCTCGACGACCTCAGGCAGGATGCAGCCATCAATCAACCACTTTATCAAGTCCCTGTCATTGAAGGGATTCTCTCCTGGCTCTTCTTCGAAATCGTGGGATTCTTCGATGGCGGCCTGGTGGCTACTCACCCTGTGGGCCACCGAGTTCCTTCTCCTCCCCCTCTCGGCCCCAGGCACCATCTCGACGTGGTCCCCTAAGGCAGGAACCTTAGCGGGAGAGCTCCTTAAAGAGGCCCGGGGAGCCGGGGGCTCGGCGTCTGAAGGAACATCGACCGTGGGGGCTGCCTGGGTAGGCGCGGTCGAGCTCATCTCCTCCATTCTGGCCTTCTTTGCTGATCCGGAGGCCACGATGCCTTTTCTTTTGTGGGCCTTGAGGCCCCTGGCGAGCATCCATGCTGCTTCGGCATCCATTCCTAAAAAAAAAAAAAAAGAGAGAAAAAGAAGATCAGTGATGGGGTGAAAAAGGAAGAAGCAACATGCAAAAAAAAAAAAAAGAGGAGAAAGAGAAAGAAAAAGAAGAAGAAAAAAAAGAAGAGAAGAAGAAGAGCAGGAGAAAAGAAGAGGAAAGGAAAGGTGGGATACTCACAGGATCCTGGGGACTCAAGCCGATGTTGAACAAAAACTGCTCCTTCAAAAGGTTGGGAAGGGAAGGAGCCGAATAACCAAGAAGCTTCCGGGCGGCCTGAAGGTCGTCCTCTCCCAGGCTAGGAGCCCGGCGGATAGAGTCCCTCAGGGAGCCCCAAGGGGGCAATCCCAGCCTCAAGATCGGACAGTGGACAAAGAGGTACTTCCCCTTCCAGTTATGGATTGAAGAGGGAGCACCTTTCAGCAACCCCTTCTTGCCGAACTGGAGAGAGAAATACCACCAGTCCTTTGCCGAGGGGTGACACTTGAAGGTGTAAAAATGCCTAAACAAAGAAAGAGATGGCTGAACTTCGACTACATGACAAAGAGAGAGGAACCCTATCAAAAACCTAAAGGAGTTCGGCATGACTGAAGCTAAATAAATGTTTAAAAAATGAAAAAGAATGATGACGAAGGGCGGAAGCAGAAGCCGGAGTCCGACACGGAAGGCCTCCTGATACAGGCAGAAGCGGCCAGGTGGGGGGGTGCTAGCCCGGTTGGCGGGACCAGGAAGCTCCAGATCGTACTCCGAAGGAACTCCATATTGAACCCTTTTCAATAGGAGTTCATTCGGAGTCAGAGAACAGGAAATGGCACCCGACACAAAAATCGAGTGAGGCCCAGCCCCAGATGTGGGTTCGTCTACAGTGTGGGGGTTCTGGGGGACTGAGGCAGATGAACTCCCAGAACCACTAGAGGCAGAGGTGCCGAAAGACATTTCAAATAAGAACCCTAAAAACCCCGGAGAAATCAGGCAGAACAAGAGGCGAAAGGTTTGCGGAGAACCAAACCAAAGGAATGCGGCAGGAGAAAAATGGAGGAAAAGGGGCACCCAAATGGCAAGAAAGGGAACAAAAGTTTCGGGACTAACCTAAGTTGCTCCGAAGGATGCAGAAGGTGCGAGGACAGGGATGACTCGAAGGATGCTTAGGGCCAAGGTAGACGCCAAGGAGGGTCAGAGCTCTTGAAGAGAAGACAGACACCGATAGAACTTTCAGGCAGAATGAGGCCTCTAAAGGCGGAAAGGCGGGTTTAAATAGACCCTGGGATCCAGCGCTATAATGATCATGGATTTCCCCAGGCCGACCCACGCTCGCCATGTGTCCCACTCGCCACAGCAGGCGGCTAAAAGTGGTTGACAGCTGACAGAGCCATTACTGCACCGTACCTAGGCCAGTGCTCCAACGAAAATTTCGAAAGGTCCCTTCGGATCGCCCCGATTCGAAAAGACTCCAGCACGCGCGCATTAAATGCCAGAATATTTGAGGGCGATCATGCACAGGATTCGAGGGGACAACTTTGACTGTGGAAATTTCTCTGTACTTCCTTCATTCAAAAATCAAAATTCAAAATACCCCCCAGCCGAAGTTCGTGATAGGAGCGACCCTCCAGGAATTCTACTGACATCCGACCTCCGACGACATCTCGCCGAACCTCTCTGGCGATTGAGCCTCCGCAACATTCCCAAGTTCTGCCGATGGATAAACCCCCACCAACGTCGACCGGATTCTTCGCGACGGACGGACTCCACCCAAGTTTCCATGGTGATAGACCACCTAGAAGACTCCGTCCAGACTCCTATGGGAGCCGGACTTCGCCCTCGACTTTGATCGCAGGTACACTCTGTTCGGACTCCTATGGGAGTCAGACTTCGCCCCCTACTTTGATCGCAGGTAGACTCCATTCGGACTCCTACGGGAGACAGACTTCGCCCCCGACTTTGATTGCAGGTGGACTCCATCCGGACTCCTACGGGAGCCGGACTTCGCCCCCGACTTTGATCGCAGGTAGACTCCGTCCGGACTCCTACGAGAGCCGGACTTCGCCCCCGACTTTGATTGCAGGTAGACTTCGTCCGGACTCCTACGGGAGCCAGACTTCATCCCCGACTTCAACCGCAAGAAGACTTCGTCCGGACTCCTACGGGAGCCGGACTTCGCCCCCGACTTTGATTGCAGGTAGACTCCGTCCAGACTCCTATGGGAGCCGGACTACGCCCCCGACTTTGATTGTAGGTAGACTTCATCCGGACTCCTACGGGAGCCAGACTTCATCCCCGACTTCAACCATAAGAAGACTCCGTCCGGACTCCTATGAGAGCCGGACTTCGCCCCCGACTTTGATTGCAGGTAGACTCCGTCCGGACTCCTACGGAAGCCGGACTTCGCCCCCGACTTTGATCGCAGGTAGACTCCATCCGAACTCCTACGGGAGCCGGACTTCACCTCCGACTTTGATCGCAGGTAGACTCCATCCGGACTCCTACGGGAGCCGGACTTCATCCCCGACTTCAACCGCAAGAAGACTCCGTCCGAACTCCTACGGGAGCTGGACTTCGCCCCCGACTTTGATTGCAGGTAGACTCCATCCGGACTCCTACGGGAGCCGGACTTCGTCCCTGACTTCAACCGCAAGAAGACTCCATCCGGACTCCTACGGAAGCTGGACTTCACCCCCGACTTTGATTGCAAGTAGACTCCGTCCAAACTCCTACGGGAGCCAGACTTCGCCCCCGGTTTTGATCATAGGTAGACTCCGTCCGGACTCCTACGGGAGCCAGACTGCGTCCCCGACTTCAACCGCAAGAGGACTTCGCCTGGACTCCTATGGAAGCCGGACTTCGTCTCCGACTTTGGCTGCAGGAGGACTTCGTCCGGGCTCCTACGGGAGCCGAACTCCGAGCCCCTACTGCAAGCGACCCACTCCTGATTTTCGCTACAAACGATCTACTTCAAATTTCTATCACGAGCGGCCTTGGTCGAGACTCCTCGATAAATGATCCCCATCCGGGCTTCTACGGGGATCAGACTCCAACCGAGACCTAGACCCCCTGGCAGGCCGCAGTAACGGCCACGACTCTGCTCCACTTCCTGCGACGGATTCTGCATGGCTCCATCACTCCCTGGCAGACCACAATAATGGCCATGATTCTGTTTCACTTCCTGCGACAAATATCACGCGGTTCCTCCTCCCTCTGGCAAGTCACGACAATGGACGCCGCTCCACTCTCTGCAACAGACTCCACGTGGCATGTCCCGATGATGGCCATGATCCCACTCCACTACTCTTCGCAACAAACTCCTGACCCTAAGCAGCCCACTGCCAGATGGTTACAAACATCGCTATCAGTCTGTTGCCCCCTCCGCCTATAAAAGGGGATCCCAGATACGTTATTCTCTAAGCTCTAATTTTTATCCCAAAAACTCTACTAAAATTTTTGTTCGAGCACTCCATTCTTGTTGAGGCAGAGAACTAACTTGAGCATCGGAGGGTCTTGTCGGAGCAACCCCAACTTCGATTTAGACTTCTTTTGCAGGTTTCGACGGTGACCGCGACTCCCTCAACTCCAGCTTCTCCGACGCAGGTGGATTTTTGCACCAACAAGCCTGTTTGGGTTAGTCGGAGACTTCTTGATTAATTTGCTCAAAAAACTATATTCAACTTTCGATATTAGCTATCGAAGTTAGGTTTGATAATATTGTCATTGTCTAACAATAAACAGAGCGATAATTTTTTAGTCATTTTTGAAAAGAGAATAATTGACCTTTAGTATATGAATTATTTTAAACCTAAAGACTTGGACTTTAGTCCAAAGGTTCTCCTACTATTTTACACAACTTGGTAGCCTCTACCTCCAATCCAAAGAATTATTTTAATTCTTTAGCAGGTACTAGAATCCACACAGACTTCATTCAGACCCGAGTGTGGCTCGGCCAACCCTAGAGCATCCATGGGTAGGTTCACAATTAATTATCTTTTCAAATAATTTTTAGTAATCAAATTTTACCCCAGGCATCCCTTCAGCAGGCGTATGGTGTCTCCACTGAAAATCTTGGTTAAGTCCAACTATTAACATGACAACAGCAAGTGCATCCAACAAAATAAATGTCCTGGCCCGAGTGTGGCTCGGCCAACCTGAGCATTGATCTGAAGGTACAATAAGATAGTCATATAATGAATGATAATTCCAATATGTAATAGACACCAGGCATGTGGCGCCTCCAATGCCTATTTGAGATATTGGACTCATTATCACATACCTTAATGGGAGGCTATGATCTAGTTATCCCCATAACTAGCTCATTTTATGGATCTAATAATTTAAAAAATTTGGTTAATATATCTTAGAGGACATCAATTGACCTACAAGTCATAATCCTCCCACTGACTTTATCAAGTCATGAGAAGGATTAGTAACTAGTGGATCCAACCGGCATGTCGTAGATCCTCCCACTGACTTTACCAAGTCATGAGAAAGATTAGAGACAAGTCAGTCCAGGGCACCTAAATCAATCATATTAATTAACCTTAACAACATGGGTCAACTCAAGTCATCTAGCGATCTAATCAGTCTAATGACTCAGGCTCAACCTTTGAGCCTAAATCAAGGTCTATTTGGTTTGATCAAAAATATGGACTCGATCAACTATAACTATTATTTTTGATCTAGAGTATCTTTGATCTAATCTAAATCTACTATTGGTTAGATTGGATCAACAACTCTTTTTAGTCCATTAAGTTTTTGATTTTAACTTTAGGTCTAACCCAATTAAAGGACCTGATTTGAGCTATCCCATGCCCTATGTTTTATGCAATATCATTAAATCTTTAATCACAATTCTAGATCTAAAATATATTTTTTAATTCTCAATTAAGTATAGCATCAACATGAGTTAAGATTATGAAATAAATTTTTATGTAAACCTTTTACATTAAATCATAAAATCTTTTAGATCAAATCAAAATTTTCATGATTTTTAATCAAATCAATTTTGATTAATCAAGATTAGATGTAACTAGTTTCTTCGCAACTTGTATCACATACAACAACACCTAAGATTTCAAGATCTAGAATTTTGCAAGAAAGTAAGTTTTCTCATTTTGCTTTCTTCTTCATGGGACCTCGCAGTGGCACCCCTACATGCCATAAAGAGCACCCCATTGAATGAGAAGAGAGGGTCATGTAATCCTACTTGCTCTTATGACCGAATGGCCTGGTGATTACCCAATCCGAGTACTTTGCTACTCAGAACATCTAATCTTATTCACATATCATATATGCAAAAATTTAGATCAAATTTAAATTGTATTAGATCTGATTTTACATTAGATCATATCTAAAATCAGATCATAACATATCTTATATATTGCTAAATCTATATTTCAACTCTACATGCATATATGTTCATGTCATAATGAACCTGTGCTCTGATACCAATTGAAGAAAAACGTGATGGGTGATGTGCATGCATTTTTAAAATTTTGTAGTGGAGCATATGTAGATTAAATAATTTAATCTATAATGCATGCTTAGATCAAATCTAAATCACCATATAGGATCTATGATATGAACTAATATGCATATATGTACATCTAAAATCTAAAATCAGCATATACTGAACATATCTAAGTGTAATTAGATCATATCTAATTCATATTTAGATTATATCTAAAAATTAATTTAGATCAAAATCTCATACCTGAGTGTGGGTAGAAGATCACCGTATCTAAAATCTATGGTAGATGATTCTTCGTGATGCTTGACAGCCGCACATACGTCCGGCCTCTACGGGTATCCACACTAAGTCCTCATGCTGATCGATCTTCCTAGGAGTGCTAGCTCATGAAGACACCATTCATTAGTTGATTTGAGATGAACATGATAGAATTGAAGAATAAGAAGACCCTCTCCTTTTCTTTCTAGATCCATGCATCTGATCTCTACAATAGAGATCAAGAGAAGAATCCTTTCTTCTCAATTTTTCATGTATAAAAGAGAACCTTTTTCTCTTTCTTTCATGCCCTTAAGAAGAAATTTTTTTCTCTAATTTTTTATGATAAAAATCAGATATAATCTGATTTTTTATATTAAAAATCATATAAAATCTTGAGATCCAGAAAAATTCAAAAGAAGAATTAAAGAGAAGAACCGTTCTTCTCTCTTCTTCTCCCTTTTTCTTCTTGATCAAGAACTCAAGAAAGCTCCAAATGCCCAATCAAATTTTTTTGATATATTTTTTCTAAATTATTATATTAAAAATTAGATCTAATCTAATTTTTATTTTTAAAAAAATAGAAAAAAAATCTAGAAGAAGAACTCCTTCAAGACTACACATAAGAAAGAAGACCCATCTTCTTTCTTGATCTAAAACTTCAACAAGCCTCAAAACCAAACCAGATTTTTTTTGATATTTTTTTTCTAAATTTATATGTTAAAAATTAGATCTAATCTAATTTTTATTTGAAAAAAAAAAATAGAAGAAGAACCCCTTCTTCTTCAAGGCTGCACGTAAGAAAGAAGATCCTTCTTTTTTCTTGATCTTTTTCTCTTTGGGAAGAACTTTTTTTCTCTAATTTTTTACTGTATAACTAATAGAAAAGTCTCTCTTTGATGTTTAAAAATTAGTAGGAAAAAGATTAAAAAATATACGAAGAAGAAGAGGAGAAACAGGATCTTGGTGTGTGGAATGTTGGGGCGTCCAACCCTTGCACGCCCCCTTCCTTCTTTCTTTTTCTTTTCGGGTGGCAACCAAGAGGAGATTGGGGCACCTCCTTTTCCATGGGAGTAAGAGAAGAGATGGAGTGGTGCATCATAATAGGCATGAGACATTTTTCACTGCATGAAAAGAGATAGGATGCGTAAATAAATATCACATGGGGTTTGGGTTTTATCCTATTTTCCAATAGGATTCAAGATCTTGATCTAACTCTAACTAATCCTTGGATTCAATCCTAACCAATTTAAGAATTAGTTATAACAAACTAACTAATTGGATCCTAGCCCTATTAGGCCCCAACCCAATTAGAAATTAGTTAGATTAAAACCCTATTGATCCAGGGATGAAGATCAGGTGCTTCATTTGATATTAGGGCTTAATCCAATCAAGCCTATTATTCAATATGGTTAGATCCAATCCAAGTCTATATAAAACTAATTAAATTATATTCAATTTAGAATAATTTTAAATTTATGCATCTCTTAAATCAATTGGAATAAGCCCTATCATTTAATAGGGCTGCATCCAATTAATCCAAAGTCAATCTAATTGAATCCAATTCAATTAGATCTAATCCAATCTCCATTGCTCAATCAAATTGAGTAAATTAACAATCATATTATTAATTAATTATTTTTTAATTTACTAACTATTAGTAAATAATTTATTACAACCTTTATATAAGATTAATCATCAATCAAATTGATAATTAAACCTTTCAACAATTCATAATTATTGATTAGCCATTTGATCAGACAAGTACTTCTATGTGTGTGATCCCATAGGTTCGAACCTAAGTCGGTAGCACAAGAATAATTCTTGTATTAATCGTGTAACCATCTAGTAATGGGATCCGACATCCGGATAGGTCGAATGTATTCCTAGCAACACTCTAAAATTCATGTGGATATAATTACTATATAATTCATCCTTTTGACACTTGATGTTCAAGGATGACTAAGGATAAACTGTCAACCTAGAAAGAGTGGTCCACATTGGTCTCAACTTCAAAAATCCTGTGACTCTTCACTAAGACTACTTTAGCCAAAATTTTGCTGAATTGAAACACAATGATGCATCATCTCTAATTTTACTTGGAGCGGTCAATCCCATCTTGACTCACACTCATACTTCACAAGTACTTGACTGTACCCAGAAACTTTCTATCATCGAATTAGAAATTCAGATAGTCCGATATCAAAGCACAGTGAGTTACTTGTAAGTCACCGATACAACCTCAGATCTGAGGGATACATATACCCATATCCCATCAGAGCAACCCTTGACAGCAGAGTGCTCCAAAAGTGGTCATGCTCAGTGAAATGTACTCTTACATATCACCCGTATGCCATATTCGTGTCACCATACGTCTTGGTTAAGAGGACTGTTAAAAAATATATCCTAAAAGTCAATCGTCAACCTATTGACGGTTGAACAACCTTGTATTGTAACTGATTTGTTAATAAATAAAATATATTTTTGGTATTTTCATCATAAGTTTTCATCTTCTAATGAACTTCATTGTTGTGATGAAGTCCTTAGGACTATTTAGGTTTGATAAAGAGAAGATTTATCAATTAGTCCTTAAAACTGTTCACGACCAAATGATGGGCTGTTAATAAGGACGACAGCTTCTATCGAGCATAGGTCGCTGTAAGCCATATGGGTTGGTTGTCCTCTTAACCAAGGAGTGTGGAGACACTAGTATGGTATATAGATGAGATATAAGGGTACATCATTATTGAACATGACCAACTTCAGAGCATTTTGCTGTCGAGAATATCTCTGATGGGATATAAGTATAGGTATCCCTAAGACCTGAGATCGTCTCAGTGACTTGCAAACAACTCACTGTGCTCTGGTACTGGACTAACTGAATTTCTAATTCAGTGACGGAAGGCTTCTGGATATAGTCAAGTACTTGTGAAGTCAGAGTGTGATCAAGATGGGATTGACCACTCCAAGAGTTGGAGAAGAATGAGTCCCTGTATTTCAATTTAGCAAAATCTTGGCCAGGATAATCCATCAGATAGATTTGATATTTTGAAACACAATGTGGATAACTTGATCAGAGTTGACAGTTGAACTCTGAGGTCTCCTATGAGCATTTTGGTCAAGGAGATGAATTATATGGAAACTATATCCGCATGGGTTCTAAGGATGTTGTTCTACACATTCAACCTATCCGACTGTCGGGTACCATTACTAGATGGTCACTTTGATTGGTACAAAAATTTATTCTCATACTACCAACTTAGGTTCGGACCTATGAGATCACATACATCAAAGTTTATGATCCGATCGGATGGTTGATCAATGATTAAGAATCATTCTAGGATTAAACAATCAATATGATTGACATTTAACCTAGTACAAGTGTTGCAGGAGGATCGATTAGCAATTTGATTGCTAATTGACTTAATTTGATTAAGCCAATGGGCTGAGATTAAATCTAATTGAATATAATTTAATTAGATTTAGTTTGGGCTTGATTGGATCAAGTCCAATTGATTTATTGGATAAGCCAAGTGCAAGAAAAAACTGATCCTAGTCCAATTAGGACTTGGGTCAACCTAATTTCTAATTCGATTAAAAAATTAAATCAGATTTAAATCTAATTTAATCTAATTAAATTAAATTTTTAATTAGTTTAAGATCTATTTTAATTGAGTTGATTTGATTTTGGTTTGATTTGGTTTGAAAAATTAAATTTGAACAAGTCATAGATTGAATCCTAGTAAGACTTGGATTCCACCTTGCGCCACCTTAGCCCCCCCACGCCCAGTCTCTCTTATTTTGTATGACAAAACTTTCTCTCTCAGGCCATCACACACATCTAAAGCTTTCCACTCTTTCTTTCTTACATGGAATGTGGTTGTGGACCAAGTCAAAGTAGGAATTAGTTTGGATTTCAAATTCTATGAGATAAAATTTTAGGAAACCAAAATTCTTTTCTTATGGTACTGATTTTATCCAGATTTTTTTAAAGATTTTTGTGACTTTAATGGAACATATTGTGCATCTTTTGCTGGTGGTCTATAGCAGAAAAAGAAGGAGGGGGTGCCCAAGAGTTGGGCACCACTTGTCTTATCCTGTTTGGATTTTTCTTGACTAGGTATTTGACCTAGATAAAGATTCTTCATATCTCTTTATGTAAGATAAATTTCTTCTTGAGATTTTTGTGAATTTTAGAGCACTGAGAGACCTTTGAGGCATATAAAAATCAGAGAGAAAGAGTATTGGAGTGTGAAGATATAATAGACACAAAACTAAGTGTCTAGGTGAGAGTAAAGAGAAGAAGAAGAGGGTCTTCTTCTAGGGTTGCTGAGTTCACCTCTTTCCTTCCTCCATATGTGAGTTTTCTGAGAGTGTCTCATATCTAAAACTCCTCCTATTTTTTATCTTTAGAAGAGTCTAAATCAAGAAGAAGAAGGCATCTAATCGACCATCGAAGAAGGATCAGTACAGTACTAGCATACTGTGCTGATTTTCTAGATCAGGACTTCTGATCGTGATTCGTAGGCTCGTGTAGACAACTCCAAGAGGCTGGATGTGTGTGTGGCTTACAACATCATCCTCAATCTTAGATCAGTAAAGTTAGAATGTCTAACTTGCAAAGTCATAGATCTGATCTATTACATTTTACATACATTAGATGTTGTATAGAAACATGTTGATATGATCAACATATAGTTCTTGCTCTTTATATTTTAATTTTTGATTTAATATTATGTAATAATTATGTAATAAAATATTAAATCTAGAGATTTTCTAATTTTATAAGATAAATTTTAATTTATTTTAGTCTTTCACTGCCTGATCTTGAAAAAGTTTCAAGATCTAATCCTGAAATCCTAGATCGGGTTCCTGCAATTGGTATCAGAGCCTAGGTTGTTTATTACATGATTATTTATACATGTTTAGATTATTTTTTAAATTAAATTTAATTTATAATTTAATTATTAAATCTAAAATTAAAATTTTTAGATCAATCATAAACTGTAGGTTGTCCTACTGTAAGGTTTACCCCTTACAGTGCAAAGATTGTCCTAGTTCGTATAGATCTATTTTTAATCATAAATTTGTTAGATATGATCTAGATTAAATTTATGATTTATTAAATTTAAAAAATATTTAAATCTAAAATAAAATCTCTTTGCTAATAATTTTCATGCAAAGAACCATCATATATTTGTCTGAGAAATTTGTGCAGTTTAAAGTTGAAATTGTTTCAATTACATGAACCTGTTTAGATGAGATCTAAAGTAGTTTCATGCTTATTTCACTTGCATTTTGATTATGAATCAAACATGCAACTTGATTGGTAGAATCATATTGTAAAAATATTTTACAAACATAAAAATTATTTTCAAAAAGCCGAACCCCAACCCTCAACCCAAAACTTAATTGAGAATTAAAAAGTTGTTTGATTAGGTTCTAGGATTGTGAATTGAAGAATCTAAGACACAAACCATAACACATTGGGTTAATGGGTTAGTGAAAATTAAGTCCATTAATTGGGTTAGACCTAAGGTTAGCTTAAAGATGGACTTTATTAGAGAATGGACTAAATCTAATTAATTATTGTCTTAGATTAAGTCAAAGATTCTCTAGATCAATTACAATAGTTTGTAGTTGGTCAAGTTTATGTCTTTAACGAGAACCAAATGGACTTGATTCTTGACTAAGCGGTCTAGCACAAACTGTTAGGTTGATCTAATCGAAACTAATTAAATCAGTTGGTGCCTAAAGTAAACCAGACCAGTGGTTTTTAATTGGTAGCCTGCTTACCTGATCATTTCTGATGGTGTCTAAGGCAAGCTTTGGCAGACCCTCCCACCGATCGAACTTACCTGATCTCTTAGTGAAATTATATTTTGATCGGATCACTTGACTATTCGAGCTGACCCATGTCAGCTAGGTAAATCAGTGTAACTGATTTAGGTGCTCCTAAACCAGCCCTTTTAATGATCTTCCTTAAGCTGACTTGGTGAAGCCAGTAGGAGGATCATGATAAGCTGGTTCATTTGACCTCCTCCTCTAAATCAATTAAATCCTCTAAAATTATTAGGTCCTTAAAATGAAATAGTTATGGTGATAACTAGATCATAGCCTCCCATTAAGTGGATGATAATGGGTCCATAAGTTGGATAATCATTGGAGGCCCAAAGGCCTGGTGCTTATCGGCTGATGGAATTGTCATTCATAATATGATTTCTTGACTGCATCTTTCTAAATGGTGGTTAGGTTAGCCAACCAAAGTTGGGCCTAATCATTCATTGGCTAGATGGGCCAAGTATGGTCATGTTAATGGTTGGACCTAACCAGACCTTTTCAATGGAGGCCAAAGCCTACTGATTAGGGACTGGGGTAAAATTTAAATTACTAGAAATTATTTAAAAAAATAATTGGTTATGAACCTACCCTTAGATGTACATGGGTTGGCCAACCAAAGTTGGACTTGTGTGCAGTCTAAGTGGATTCTAGTACCCACTAAGAAATTAGGGTAATTCCTCAAATTAGAGGTAGAGGCTACCAATTCGAATAAAATAATGGGAGAAACTTTTTGATTATAGTCCAAATCTTTAAGTTTAATGAATCAATTACTAATTAGGTTATGATTTTTCTTTATGCAGATATGGCCACTTCTCTATCGCTCCGATCATTGTTGGACAATGATAAGTTGGTGGGATCCAACTTCGGTAGCTGGTACCAAAAGTTGAAGATAGTTCGAGAGTATGAATGGATTCTATATGTGATAACGGATCCTGCACCTGAGGAGTCAGCTACCAATGCACATGGAATAGTTAGAGACACTTAGCAGAAGTGGCTCAGTGACTAGACCACGGCATGCTGCATCATGCTGGCTGCCATGAGCAACGAGTTCAGTCGTAGATTTGAGACGGCTCAGCCAAAGGACATGCTTCAAGTATTGGAGGATACCTTTGGCATACCCGATGACGTGGAGAGGCACAAGACTAATTGTCCTATCTTCAACACCAAAATGTAGGATGGTGCCTCTGTCACTAATCATGTATTGTACATGATCGAGCTGATGGAGCGTTTGAGAAAGCTTGGCCTTTCCTTGCATGAGCAACTTGGGAAAGATGCAATACTGAACTCGCTGCCCAAGTCTTATCTCCCATTCTTCACTCATTATAGAATGACAAAGCCTGAAGTAAACTACCATGGGTTACTGGGGTTGCTTCAGAACTTTGAGAAGAATCACTAACTCCACAAGGAGTCGGTGAACTTAGTGGGAGGTTCATCTTCTGGTTCTCGACCCTTTAAGAAAGGGAAGAAGAATAAGAAGAAGAAAGTGAAAAAGGTGCAAGTTTAGGCTGGGACATTAGTGCAGGGCCAGACCAAAAAGATCAAGCCCAATAAGAGTCAAACTGAATGCTTCTTTTGCAAGAAGCGGAGGCACTGGAAGAGGAACTGTCCTCAGTACATTGCCTCCCTAGATCCGAATAGGCAGAGAAAGAAGCAAGCTGTTGCTGGGCAAGATATTTATATGATAACTCCTTGCAATTTCTCTATTTGTGATATAACTGACTGGATATTGGATACCGATAGCCCTTACTATATTTGCAATTCGTTGCAGGAGTTGCAGGTTAGTAGGAGATTCGAGCAAGGCGAGAGGTTCCTGAATGTTGGAGATGGAAGATCAATTCCAGTTCTAGCATTAAGAATCTTGAAACTTGTATTTGAGTCCCATACCGTTGTTCTTAATGATTGTCATTTCTGTCCCAGTCCTTTTTAAATATTATTTCTGTAGGCCTTCTGGCCAAAAATGATTATAAAATTTTAATAAAGAAACAAGTTTGTAATATCATTATGAATGGTGTTACTATTTTTTGTGGACATTTGAACAATGGTGTGTATATGTTATCACAACCTGTTAACATAGTCTATTCTACAGGCAAGCACCCTAGATTAAATAGTGTATCAGATATCTACTTATGGCACTATAGGCTAGGTCATATAAACAAGAACAGGATAAACAGGTTGACTCAAGAGGAAATCTTCGAAGTCAGTGATTGTGAATCACTTCTAACTTGTGAGTCCTATCTTCTTGGTAAAATGATCAAGTCACCTTTTACTGAAAAAAGTGAGAGAGCTACTGAGCTCTTGGGCCTAGTACATACTGATGTATGCGGGCCCATGAGCACAAGTGCTAGAGGTAGATATTTCTACATCATCACTTTCACGGATGATCTATCCAGATATGGATATGTCTATCTGATGAAACATAAGTCAGATTCATTTGAAATATTCAAACGATTTCGAAATAAAGTAAAAAAATAAATTGGAAAGAGTATTAAAACTCTTCGATCTGATCGAGGAGGAGAATACCTTTCTGATGAGTTTCTCACATATCTAGGAGAGAATGGGATTCTCTCCCAATGGACTCCTCCAAGAACACCACAGCATAATGGTGTATCTGAAAGGAGAAATCAGACTCTGTTAGACATGGTCCGATCCATGATGGGTTTTGCTAGCTTGCTGATATCCTTCTAGAAATATGCACTCGAATCGACCTGTTATCTATTAAATAAGATTCTAAGTAAGTCTGTAATTAAGACTCCATATGAGATATGGACAAGGCATAAGCCAGCACTTTCACACCTTAGGGTCTGGGGGTGCCCGGCCTATGTCAAACAGTTAGTTACAGATAAACTTGGACCTAGGTCTGACAAATGCACATTCATAGGGTACCCCAAAGAGATCAAAGGATATTTTTTCTACCATGCTGATGAACAAAAGGTGGCAACCATTTTAGAAAAAGAGATCTTTGGTAAAGGAACCGTTGCCTCTAAGGTTGAACTTGATGAAGTTCAACAAGTAGAATGACCGACACCAATAGCTGAACTTGAGTCAGATTTGATTAGATCAGATCCAGAGCCCAATGTATCTACGCCATTAAGGCGATCCGGTAGAGTACTGCATCAGTCGGACAAATACTATGGTTTCTTGGTCCGGGACGGTGATCCCATCGAACTCGATGAGAACGATGAGGATTCGATCACCTATATGAATGCAATGCAGAGATCTGATTTCGAGAAATGGCTTGAAGCCATGAAATCCGAAATGGAGTCCATGAAGGTCAACGATGTATGGACATTGGTTGACCCACCTGAAGGGGTTAAACCCATTGGGTGTAAATGGGTCTTCAAAAGGAAGAAGGGCACAGATGAAAATATGGAGACCTATAAAGCCCATCTGGTTGCCAAGGGGTGTCATCAACATTATGGTATTGACTATAACCAGACGTTCTTCCCTGTGGCAATGCTCAAATCCATTCGAATAATGCTTGCAATAGCTGCCCATCTGAATTATGAGATCTGGTAGATGGATGTAAAGACAGCTTTCCTGAATGGAGAGCTGATCGAAGAGGTGTATATGATACAACCTGAGGGGTTTACATCCACAGATGAGTCCAAGGTGTGCAAGCTTCAGAGATCCATTTATGGATTGAAGCAAGCTTCTCGGAGTTGGAACATGTATTTTGATAAGATGATCAAAACGTATGGCTTCATTAAGAATGAAGAAGAGCCCTGCATCTATAAATGGATAAATGGTCCAGTTGTGGTATTCCTTGTTTTGTACGTTGATGACATTCTCTTAATCAGAAATGACATCCCTGCACTACAGGAAATAAAAGTTTAGTTGTCATCGCAGTTCTCCATGAAGGACTTGGGTGAAGCATCCTACATTTTAGGGATGAAGATCTATAGAGATAGATCTAAAAGGATGCTTGGATTATCCTAGTCCACGTACATAGACACTGTGCTGAAGAGGTTCAGTATGAAGTATTTCAAGAAGGGCTATCTATTGATAGGCCATGAAATTTCTCTCTCTAAGAAGGATTGTCCGACAACTCCTGAAGTGAGAGAGCGTATAAGTAGAGTCCAATATACTTCGATCGTGAGATCTATCATGTACTCCATGATATGTACAAGGCTAGATGTGGCATACACACTAGGAGTAGTGAGTAGATACCAATCTGATCCTAAAGAAAATCACTGGAAAGTGGTTAAAGCCATCCTTAAGTATTTAAGAAATACTAAGGACCAATGGTTGGTTTATGGCGAGTCAAATTTGAAACTTGTGGGGTTCACAGACTCCAGCTTTCAATCTGACCATGATGATAGCAGAAGCATGTCAGGTTATATCTTTACTCTGAATGGTGGAGCCATCTACTGGAAGAGTTTCAAGCAGCATACTGTGACAGACTTGTTTGTGAGGCAGAGTATATCGTAGCATCGGATGCTATGAAGGAAGCTGTGTGGCTGAAGAAATTCATCACCGAGCTTGGAGTAGCACCCTCCATCGATGGTCCAGTTCTACTCTATTGTGACAGCACTGGTGCCATTGCTCAAGCGAAGGAACCCAAAGCACACCAGCGGATGAAGCACATTTTGCGTCGCTTCCACCTGGTCTGAAAGATCATGGATCAAGGTGACGTCGACCTTCAGAAGATCGATGAAAAGGAGAACTTGGCCGACCCCTTCACTAAAGCCCTGACGATAAAGGAGTTCGACAACCACAAGTCGAAGATGGGTATTAGATACTATGCCGAGTAGCTTTAGGACAAGTGGTAGTTGTTGAAAAATATATCCCAAAAGTCAATCGTCAGCTTGTTGACGGTTGAGCAACCTTGTATTGTAATTGATTTGTTAAGAAATAAAATATATTTTTGGCATTTTCATCACAAATTTTCATCTTCTAATGAACTCCGTGGTTGTGATGAAGTCCTTAGAACTATTTAGGTTCGATAAAGAGAGGATTTATCAATCAGTCCTTAAAACTGTTCACGATCAAATGATGGGCTGTTAATAAGGACGATAGCTTCTATCGAGCATAGGTCGCAGTAGGCCATATGGATTGGTTGTTCTCTTAACCAAGGAGTGTAGAGACACTGGTATGACATACAGGTAAGATGTAAGGGTACATCATCATGGAACATGACCAACTTCAGAGCATTCTGCTGTCGAGTGTCTCTGATGGGATATAGGTATAAGTGTCCCTTAGACCTGAGATCGTCTTAGTGACTTGCAAGCAACTCACTATGCTTTGGTACTGGACTAACTGAATTTCTAATTCAGTGACGGAAGGCTTCTGGGAACAGTCAAGTACTTGTGAAGTCAGAGTATGATCAAGATCGGATTGATCACGCCAAGAGTTGGAGAAGAATGAGTCACTATATTTTAATTTAGCAAAACCTTGGCCAGGATAATCCATCAGATGGATTTGATATTTTAAAATACAATGTGGACAACCTGATCAGAGTTGACAGTTGAACTCTGAGGTATCCTATGAGTATTTTGATCAAGGGGATGAATTATATGGAAACTATATCTGCATGGGTTCTAAGGATGTTATTCTACACATTCGACCTATCCGATCGTCGGGTACCATTGCTAGATGGTCACTTCAATTGGTACAAAAATTTATTTTTATACTACTGACTTAAGTTCAAACCTATGAGATCACACACATTTAGAGTTCATGATCTGATCGGATGGTTGATCAACGATTAAGAATCGTTCTAGGGTTAAACGATCAATACGATTGATATTTAATCTAGTGCAAGTGTTGCAAGAGGATTGATTAGCAATTCGATTATTAATTGGCTTAATTTAATTAATCCAATAGGCTGAGATTAAGTCTAATTGAATATAATTTAATTAGATTTGGTTTGGACTTGATTAGATCAAGTCCAATTGGTTTATTGGATAAGCAAAGTGCAAGGAAAAACTAGTCCTAGTCCAATTAGGACTTGGATCAACCTAATTTTTAATTTGATTAGAAAATTAAATCAAATTTAAATTTAATTTAATTTGATTAAATTAGATTTTTAATTTAGTTAAGATCTATTTTAATTGGATTGATTTAGTTTTGGTTTGATTTGGTTTGAAAAACCAAATTTGAACAAGTCATAGATTGAATCCTAGTAAGACTAGGATTCCACCTTGCTCCACCTTAGCCCCCCCATGCCCACTCTCTCTTATTTTATGTGATAAAACCTTCTCTCCCAGGCTTTCACACATGACCAAAGCTTTTCACTCTTTCTCTCTTACATGGAATGTGGTTGTGGACCAAGTCAAAGTAGGAATTAGTTTGGATTTCAAATTCTATGAGATAGAATTTTAGGAAACCAAAACTCTTTCCTTATGGCACTGATTTTACTCAGATTTTTTTTGAGATTTTTGTGGCTTTTATGGCACATATTGTATACCCTTTGCTAGTGGTCCATGGTAGAAAAAGAAGGGGGCACCCAAGAGTTGGGCACCACTTGTCTTGCCCTGTTTGGATTTTTCTTGACTAGGTATTTGACCTAGACAAGGATTCTTCATATCTTTTTATTTAAGATGAATTTCTTTTTAAGATTTTTATGGATTATAGATCATTGAGAGACCTTTGGGGCATGTAAAAATTAGAGAGAAAGAGTGTTAGGGTATGAAGATATAATAGACACAAAACTAAGTGTCTAGGTGAAAGCAAAGAGAAGAAGAAGAGGGTCTTCTTCTAGGGTTGCTGAGTTCACCTCTTTCCTTCCTCCATCTGTGAGTTTTCTGAGAGTATCTCACATCTAAAACATTTTCTCCTACTTCTCATCTTTGGAAAAATTTAAATCAAGAAAAAAGAGGCATCTGATCGACCATCGAAGAAGGATCGGCACAGTACTAGCATACTATGCTGATTTTCTGGACCAGAACTTCTGATCATAATTCGTGGGCTCGTGTGGATGACTTCTAGAGGTTGGATGCATGTGCAGCTTGCAACATCATCCTCAAGTTCGAATCAGTAAAGTTAGAATGTCTAACTTGCAAGGTAATAGATCTGATCTATTATATTTTACATACATTAGATGTAATATAGAAACATGTTGATATGATCAATATATAGTTCTTGCTCTTTATATTTTAATTTCTGATTTAATACCATGTAATAATCATGTAATAAGATCTTAGATCTAGAGATTTTCTGATTTTATAAGATAAATTTTGATTTATTTTAGTCTTCCATTGCCTGATCTTGAAAAAGTTTCAAGATCTAACCTTGAAATCCTAAATCTGGTTCCTTCAAGGACAACCAACTAATATGGTATACAATAACCTACACTTGATACAATTATTGTCCTTATAATAATTGTATCATTTGATTATGAGTAAAATTTAAGAACCACATGATAAATCCTCCTTTATCATTTTGAAAGTAGTTCTAAGGACTTCATTATAACATATGAGTTCTATTTTAGAAGATATATTCCTTATGATGAATCTGTCAGATAATATTTATCATTCTATAATTTATGTACTTATATGGAGCACAATTATCTACAACCTAGATAATTGGCTTAAGGACACATTTCCTAATAGTTAGGTCCAATCAACTTGTTTGCATCTAGTATGTCTCTAAGTGATAATGAGGATGCCATGTGTGTAGTTAATCTACAATAACAAGAATATAATATAAGCAGACAACTCATGATGACATTCACAACTAGACTCGGACTTTTATCTAATAGTGTCTCTCACTATTTTATCGAACTTCATACCCCTCAATTATGAAAATCGAGAAACATACTAATATCTCTTAGTAGGATTGAGATTTCTATTCTTCACAAATACCTTGTGGATAGCACAATAAGTATTCATGAGTTTAAAAGTAAGTAACTCTTTACCAATTGTACCTCTACAATTCTCAACATCTTTCTTTCTGACCTCTAGATTTCATATAGTCTTGTGGATAGTACAACAAACTATAGTGTTCTAATTAAGTTGACCCTTCAATCCTATATGATCATACCCAAACAATGCTGCCCTTGTAGATAGCACAACAAAGCAACACTATTCAAATATGCCATAAGCATCAATATGCCCTTGATCAACATCATGCTAATTTCTATAGTAAGCCTTGTGGATAACACAATAAGCTTACTAAGATTTTGACATACTCTATCGATCAAGTTTGAAGGAAAGCCCTTGTAATGTCTACATCACTAATCAATCTAAGTCAGAAATTCAATAAATCCAAATTGACCAAGTAGGTGGGAGGCTCTCCATAGCTTTTCTTAGATACCAACAGAGTTGGCCAGGCCAGCATACGGACCTAATTATAAAACCACCTTTCACACTTTCTTCGATACCAATTGATCTTAAGAATTTAACTTTTGATTTAAAAGTGAATTTTGACATTATAACTTAATATAATTTTTAAGAGAGACTTTGAACTGATCTTGGCACTCCTAACTATGACTACATAAAATGTACACTATAAATTATGCAATTTGACATGCTTCTATTAATCATAATGGCAATCAAATTATCATGCCAAAAATCAAAAAAGGGTGCAATAGAAGTCATAACAAATGACAAGTATATTCAAGTAATATAGCAAATCCTAATCATATTAGGCATGCATAACACCCTTAATTATGCATCAATTTAAGCATCAACCTACCATGATAATAAAAATTTTAAATTATCATAAATTTATAATTTTAATAATTAAAATTTAACATCATGATATATATAAAGTCAAAAATAATTTTTGAGTTTGAAGAATCGATGCTAAAAATAATGCAACATTTTTGGCAGGATATATGAACAAGAATGATTCTATGCTATAACTTTGCACTTGATTGATCGAATCAGACAAGGGTGGCCCTGATACTACTATTGAGTTTTGACCATGCAATGGAAAGTGATTTTCAAAAATTTTAAAATTATACAAATCAGTAGTTATCTAGGTATGGATACGTCTACTTGATAAAATACAAGTCTGAATCATTTAAAATGTTCAAATGATTTCATAGTGAGGTAGAGAAATAAACTGAGAAGAGCATTAAAACTCTTCGATCTGATCAAGGGGGTGAATATCTTTTCAGTGAATTTCTGATAGATCTAGAAGAGAATAGGATTCTTTCATAATGGATCCCTCTTAGAATGCCACAGCATAATGGCATCTCAAAAAGAAAGAATCGAATCTTGTTGGACATGGTTCAATCCATGATGGCTTTTTCTAGTCTGTCGATCTTTTTTTGAGGATATGCACTCGAGTCGGCTTGCTATGTACTTAATAGGATTTCGAGTAAATCTGTGAATAAAACACCATATAAGATATGGACTAGGCATAAATCAATACTCTCGCACCTTAGGAATTGGGGGTGTCCGACTTATGTCAGATGTTTGAAAATAGATAAACTCAGACTTAGGTCTGATAAGTATATCTTCATAGGATATCTGAAAGAAACTAAGGGATATTACTTCTACTTTGCTGATGAACAGAAAGTGTTTGTCAATAATAAAGCATACTTTTTGGAAAAAAAAATTTAGTGAAGGAATTAGTACCTCTAAAGTTGAGCTTGATAAAGTTCGATGAATAAAAGAATTGACATAATCTAGTGAACCCATAGAATCGAATTTGATTAGATCAAATTCGAAACCTATTATAGATAAAGAAAAATGGGTAATTCAAAGTATGTATTTTTAAAATTTTATAGTAAAATAATAAAAAATTAAATATTTTAATCTTCTAAACATATCTTAGATTAGATCTAAACTACCATTAAGGATCTATGATAATAAAAGATTTATATATAAAATTTGATATAAAATAAAAAACTACATCGATCACATCGATGCCCTGAATCTGATCTAATTTTTAGATTATGTTGGTAGAGTTTAAAACTCATCACCTTTTCATGGGTTGATGATCTCCACTACTGATAAGTATGGTATAAAGCTCTCAGTGATGTCAAGCAGCCTCATAGATCATCCGACCTCTACAGATCATCCATCCAAAGCTCTGATCGGATCTTCCTTCGCGGGAGTACTAGCTCGCATCGAAGGCTCTGGATGGCTGATCCAAGCTCTTTTCTTTGCATCTCCCAGACTCTTCTAGATCAGAAGATGAAGCTTTATGAGGATATGATGGTGTGGAAGATTGGATAAGACTCACACTTATATTTTTCTTCTCACAAAACCTAGAGATGAAATCCTAAAACCCACAGCTCACGCCCGAGAGGAAGAACACTTCTTCTGTTTCTCACGCACGGAAGCCCAACCCACTCTCAACATTTTATACCCCCTCTCTCAGATTTCTCATGCCAACAATCACTTCTAATATTGCAAAAAATTGATCCCCTTTTAAGTTTGGCATCCCATAGAAGATAAGGATAAGAATAAGATAGTTTTGGTTCAAATTCAAGTGTTGGTTGATCTTTATCACCAATTCAAATCAAATTTGAATTAAATTTTGAACCAAACTTTATCCTTATCTTATAAACTTGGAGAGGGGTCGACCAACATTAGAATGGTGCAAAAAATCTCATGCAAAAATACTTTATTCTTGGACAAATGTGGTGGCGTGAAGAGGAGAGTCCAACTCAATTTGGACTCTAGATTTTCATTCAAATTCATACCAATTTGAACTTAAGTTTAAACCAACCAATTTTTAATTCAAAAAGACTCAGATGAGGATGTGAAAAAAACTTCTAGGTATAAAAAAAATCACATAAATTATTTCTCACATAAAGAATAAGAGGGCACAAATAAAGGAGGTGCAAGGGATTCGAATTCGAATTATTTTTCTCATAATTAGATTCTTAATCCAACCAAATTAGGTTAAATCTAATTGGACCATTGAACCTAATCTAATTAGGTAGTAAATAATTTTGATCAAATTCTAATCAAATTAAAAATTAATCAAGCTTAAATTCTGATCATATCAGGAATCGAACACCCTTAATGATTAGGTCATCTTATAACCTAATCGGATCAAACCAAATTGAATCCAATTCAATTAGATTCGATCCAAACCTCAATACTCAATGAAATTGAGTTAATTAGTAATCTAATTACTAATTAATCTTCTCATAATTTATCAATAATTAGTGAATTGATTTATTATAATTTTTGCACAGAGTTAATCATCAATCGAATTGATTATTTTACCTTGGAATGATTCTTAATTATTGATCAGCCATATGATTAGTCAGAAATTTCTTTTGAGTGTGATCCCATAGATTCGAATCTAAGCCAATAGTATAAGAATAATCTTTCTATACCAATCAAAGTGACCATCTAGCAATGATATCCGACGTCCGGATAGATTGAAAGATTGTAAAGCATCATTTAAGAACCTATTGGCATATGGTTACTGTATAATTCATTCCTTTAACCCAAATGCTCAAGGTGACCTAGGGTTTAACTGCCAACCCTGATATGGTCATCCATATTATATTTTAATTTTCAAAATCTATCATATAGATTATCCCGACCAAGATTTTACTTAATTAAAACACAATGATACATTAACTCCTACTTATTCAAAGGGATCAATTCCATCTTGACTCACACACAGACTTCGTAAGTACTTAACTATGTCCAAAAATCTTTCATCACTGAATTAAAATTTTAGGTAGTCTGGCACCAAAGCATAGTGAGTTGCTTGCAATGGTGATCTCAGGTCGGAGGGACACTTATACCCATATCCTTCGCGAGCTACTCCTGACAGTAGAGTACTCAATAATTGACCATATTTAGTGAGATGTACTCCTACATCTCACTTGCATGCTATACTAGTATCTCCATACTCTTTGGTTAAGAGGACAACTAACATATATGGCACACAATGATCTATACTTGATATAACTATCATCCTAATAATAGTATATCATTTGGTCATGAACTTAAGGTTTAAGGACTAAACGATATATCCTCCTATATCAAATCAAATAGTCCTAAGGACTTCATCACATAACAGGAGTTCAAAATGAGATGTACACAGTGATAAAAAAATCAAATAATATTTATTAATTTAATAATTTATATATAATTATAATAATAAGCACAACCATCAACAGACTGATGATTAGTTTTGAGACACAATTCTCAACAACTCCCACTTGGACTAAAGCCAATCGGTATAGTATCGTATACCCATCTTTGATTTGTAGTCTTCGAACTCTTTGATGCCGAGGGCTTTAGTAAATGGGTCGGTCAGGTTTTTCTTTCCATCGATCTTCTGATGCTTGATGTCACCTCGATCCACGATCTCTTAGATCAAGTAGTAGCGACGTAAAATATGCTTAGTCCGCTGATGTGACTTCAATTCTATCACTTGAGCAATGGCACCAGTACTATCGCAGTACAACAAGATGGGGCCATCAAGAGAAAGTGCCACTCCAAGCTCATTAATAAACTTTCATAGCCACACAGCTTCTTTCATAGCATCGGATGCAACGATATATTCTGTCTCATAAGCAGAGTCGGCTATAGTGTGCTGTTTGAAATTTTTTCAACAGATTACTCCACCGTTCAGGATATAAATATATCCTGATACTTTCTTATTGTCATCATGATCCGATTCAAAATTGAAGTCTGTAAACTCCACAAGTTTTAAGTCGGATTCTCTATAGATAAGCCACTGATCCTTAGTATATCTCAAATACTTAAGGATGATTTTTATGACCTTCCAGTGATTCTCACCTGGATCGAACTGGTATATGCTCACTACTCCTAATGAGTATACCACATCAATCGCGTATATATTATGGCATACATAATAGATCTCACTACCGAAGCATATAGAATTCTACTCATATGCTCTCTCTCTTGAGGAGTTGTCAGACAATCACTCTTCAAGAGAAAAATTCTTTGGCTTATTGGAAAATAGCCTTTCTTAAAATTTTTCATACTAAATCTTTTTAGCATAGTATCAATATACGTCGATTGGGATAATCCAAGCAATCTTTTAGATCTATCTCTATAGATCTTCATCCCAAAGATGAAGGATGCTTCTTCCAAGTCTTTCATGGAGAACTGTGATGACAACCAAACTTTTATTCTCTGTAATACAGGGATGTCATTCTCGATTAAGAGAATATCATCAACATACAAAACAAAAAATACTACCACAGAGTTATTAATCTATTTGTATATGTAGGGTTCCTCTTCATTCTTAATGAAGCCATACGTTCTGATCACTTTATCAAAATGCATGTTCTAACTCCAAGATGCATGCTTAAGTCCATAGATGGATCTTTGAATCTTACACACCTTATACTCATCTGTGGATATGAAACCTTTAGGTTGTATTATATACACCTCTTCTTCTAGCTCTTCATTTAGGTAGGCTGTTTTTACATCTATTTATCAGATTTTATAGTCTGGATGTACTGCTATCGTAAGCATAATCCGAATAAACTTGAGTATTGCCACAGGAGAAAATGTCTCATCATAGTTAATACCATAATGCTGACGGTAACCCTTGACAACTAGATGGGCTTTATAGGTCTTTACCTTCCCATCTGCGTCCCTCTTCTTTTTGAAGATCCACTTACACTCTATGGATTTTACCCCTTTAGGTGGGTCAACCAATATCTATATATTGTTGATTTTCATGGACTTCATTTCGGATTTCATGGCTTCTAGCCACTTATCAGAGTCAGACCCCTACATCACATCCATATAGGTGATTAGATCTTCATTGTTCTCATCGAATTCAATTGGATCCCCATCCCGGACTAAGAAATCATAGTATCTATCTGATTGACGTGGTACTCTACCAGATCTCCTTAAAGATATTTCTATAATAGGTTTTGAATTTGATCTAATCAAGTCTGACTCTATAGGTTTACTAGATTATGTCAATTTTTCTACCAATCGAACTTCATCAAGTTCAATCTTTGAGGTATTAGTTCTTTTATCAAGAAACTCTTTTCCTAAAAAGACTGTCCTATTACTGACGAACACCTTCTATTCATTAGTAAGATAGAACTAATATCTCTTGGTCTCTTTTGGATACCCTATAAATAGATATTTATCAGACCTAGCTCCAAGCTTGTCAGTTTTCAAATATTTGATATAAGTCAGACATCTCTAGATCTTAAGGTGAGAGAGTGTTGGCTTACATCCTGTCCATATCTCATGTGTTGTTTTACTTACAAACTTACTGTTGGGAAATGTTTCCCAAAAAGCCAATCGTCAAGCTGTTGACGGTTGAGCAACCAAGTATTGTAATTGATTTGTTAATAAATAAAATATATTTGATATTTTCATCATAAATTTTCATCTTCTAATGAACTCCGTTGTTATAATGAAATCTTTAGGACTATTTAAGTTCGATAAAGAGAAGATTTATCGATTAGTCCTTAAAACTGTTCACGACCAAATGATAGGCTGTTAATAAGGACGACAGCTTCTATCGAGCATAGGTCGCTGTAGGCCATATGGGTTGGTTGTCCTCTTAATCAAAGAGTGTGGAGATACTGGTATGGCATACAGGTGAGATATACTGGTACATCATCATTGAACGTGACCAACTCCAGAGTATTCTGCTGTCGAGAATGTCTCTGATGGGATATAGGTATAAGTGTCTCTTAGACTTGAGATTGCCTCAGTGACTTGCAACCAACTCACTGTGCTTTGGTACTGGACTAACTAAATTTCTAATTCAGGGATGGAAGGCTTCTAGGCACAGTCAAGTACTTGTGAAGTCAGAGTGTGATCGAGATGGGATTGACCACTCCAAGAGTTGGAGAAGAATGAGTCGCTGTATTTCAATTTAGCAAAACCTTGGTCAGGGTAATCCATTAGATGGATTTGATAGTTTGAAATACAATGTGGACAACCTGATCAGAGTTGACAGTTGAACTTTGGGGTGTCCTATGATCATTTTGGTCAAGGGGATGAATTATATGAAAACTATATCTGCATGGGTTCTAAGGATGTTGTTCTACACATTCGACCTATCCGGTCGTCGGGTACCATTGCTAGATGGTCACTTCGATTGGTACAAAAATTTATTTCTGTACTACCGACTTAGGTTCAGACCTATGAGGTCACACACATTAGAGTTCATGATCCGATCGGATGGTTGATCAACGATTAAGAATCATTCTAGAGTTAAATGATCAATACGATTGACATTTAACCCAGTGCAAGTATTGCAGGAAGATCGATTAGCAATTTGATTGCTAATTAGCTTAATTTGATTAAGCCAATGAGCTGAGATTAATTCTAATTAAATATGATTTAATTAGATTTGGTTTGGGGTTGATTGGATCAAGTCCAATTAGTTTATTGGATAAGCCAAGTGCAAGGAAAAACTAGTCCTAGTTCAACTAGGACTTGGGTCAATCTAATTTCTAATTTGATTAGAAAATTAAATCAGATTTAAATCTAATTTAATCTGATTAAATTAGGATTTTAATTAGATTAAGACCTATTTTAATTGAGTTGATCTAATTTTAGTTTGATTTGGTTTGGGAAACCAAATTAAAACAAGTCATAAGATAGAATCCTAGTAAGACTAGGATTCCACCTTGCACCACATAAGCCTTCCCCACGCCCTCTCTCTCATTCAATGCCAATCTCCTCTTATTTTGTGTGACAAAAGCCCTCTCGTAGGTCTCTCCCACGTTCACAAAAGGTCTCCTCTCTTCTTTCTTACATGGAAGGTGGTTTGGATCAAATCAAAAAGGAATAAGTTTGGATTTCGAATTCTATGAGATAGAGTTTTAGAAATCCAAAACTCTTTCAATTTTGCACCGAATTTATTCAATTTTTTTTTGAAATTTTTGTGGCTTTTAGGGTACACATTGTGCATCCTTTTCTAATAATCTATGCATGAAAATATAGAGGAGGTGCTCAAGAGTTGGGCACCCCTTAACTTGCCATGTTTGGATAAGCCTTGACTAGGTATTTGACCTAGATAAGGACTCTATCATATCTCTCTATATAAGATGAGTTTCTTCATAAAATTTTTAGAAAAGATAGAGATTTGAGAGACCTTTGGGTCATCCAAAAATCAGAGAGAAAGACCTTTGGGTCATGGAGATATAAAAGACACAAGTTAGGGTGTCTAGAGAGAGAAATGAGAAGAAGAAGAGGGTCTTCTTCTAGGGTTGTTTGTTTTCATATCTTTCCTCCCTCCATCTTGAGTTTTCTAAGAGAGTCTCAGATCTAAAACTCCTCCTTTTACTTTTCATCTTTGGAAGAGTCCAAATCAAGAAGAAAGAGATACCTGATCAACCATCAAAGAAGGATCAGTGCAGTACTAGCATACTGTGCTGATTTCTTGAAGCAGGACTTCTTATCGAGATTCGTGGGCTCGTGTGGATGACTCCTAGAGGCCAGATGCATGTGTGGCTTGCAACATCATCCTCAAGCCCAGATCAGTAAGGTTAGAACATCTAACTTGCAAGGTAATAGATCTGATCTATTGTTTAATACATACATTAGATGTAGTATAGAAATATGTTGATATGATCAATATGTAGTTCATGCTATATTTATATATTTTAATTTTTGATTTAATACTATGTAATAATCATATAATAGGATCTTAGATCTAGGGATTCTCTGATTTTAAAAAATAATTTTGATTTATTTTAGTCTTCCGCTGTATGATCTTGAAAAAGTTTCAAGATCTAACCCTGAAACCCTAGATCTGGTTCCTACACTTACTCAAAACTTTATTTAAAATATAACAAGCCAACTCGAGTGCGTATGTCTAAAAAAAAATCAACAGACTTGCAAAGCCCATCATGGATCGAATCATGTCTAACAGGATTCAATTCCTCCTTTTTGATACACTATTATGCTGTGGTGTTTCAGGAGGGGTCTATTGTGAAAAAATCTCATTCTCTTCTAAGTATGTCAAAAGCTCACTAGAGAGTTATTCTCCTCTTCGATCGGATCAAAGAGTTTTAATACTCTTTTCAGTTTATTTTTCTACTTCATTATGGAATCGTTTGAATATTTCAAATGATTCTGACTTATGTGTCATTAAGTAGACATACTCATACCTCGATAGGTCATCTGTAAATGTAATGAAATAATAATATCTATCTCTGGTACTAGTGTTCATTGGTCCACATGTATCAGTATGTATCAAATCTAGAATTTCAATGGCTCATTCATCTTTTTCAGTAAAAGATGATTTGGTCATTTTTTTAAGAAGACAGGACTCACAGTTTAAGAGTAATTCACAATCACTGACTTCGAAGATTCTTTCTTGTGTCAACCTGTTTATTCTGTTCTTGTTAATATGACTTAACTTACAATGCCAAAGATAGATATCGGAGACATCACTAATTCTAGGATGTTTGTTGGATATGTACATTACACTAACAGGTTGTGACAATATGTAAATACCATTATTCAACTATCCATTCATCATATTAACATCATTCATAATGATATTAAAATTATTTTTTTATTAAAATTTCATAACCGTACATGGTCAAAAGGCCTACAGAAATAATATTCAATAAAAAAGAAGGACAAAAGTGACATTCACTTAGAACAATTGCATTAGACTTGAATACAAGTTTAATAGTCCCTAACGTTAGAACTGAAACTGGTCTTCCATCTTCAACATTAAGGAATCTTTTGCTTTCTTCAAATCTTCTACTGACCTATAGACCCTGTAATGAATTGTAAATATTAAAAGAGCTTCCGATATCTAATACCCAGGTAGTAGAATCACAAATTGAGAAATTATAAGGTGTTATTATATAATTACCTTGTCCAGCAATAACTTGCTTCTTTCTCGGTCTGTTCGAATCCAGGGAGGCAATATATTAAGGATATTTTTTTTTCAATGCCCCTGCTTCTTGCAGTAGAAGCATTCCATTTGACTCTGGTCAGACTTAGATTTCTTGGTCTGACTGGGCTTGGGTGCCCCAGCACTTTGTATCTTTTTCTTATTCTTCTTGTTCTTCTTTTCTTTCTTAAAGGATCAACATTCAGAAAAAGATCCTCCCATAATATTCACCAACTCTTTTTAGAGCTGGTGATCCTTCTCAAAGTTTTGCAGCAACTCCAGCAAACCATAGTAGTTAACTACAAACTTTGTTATTCGAAAATGAGTAAGAAAAGAGAGGTAGGACTTCGACAGAGAGTTCAGAATAGCATCTTTCCCCAACTACTCTTATAGGGAAAAGCTAAGCTTGCTTATACACTCAATCATCTCGATCATATACAATGCATGATCAGTGACGATGCTTCTTCCCTAATTCGAGCATTGAAGATGGCACAACTAGTCTTGTGCCTCTCAACATCATCAGATGTGCCAAAAGACTCGTTCAATATTTGCAACATGTCTTGTGGCTGAGCATTCTCGAAATGATAGCTAAACTGATCATTCATTGCCGCCAGCATAATACAACGAACTGTAGTCTAATCATTGAGCCATTTCTTATAAGTATCTCTGATCAAGCTATGTGCATTTGGAGCTTGCTCTTCAGATGCTGGATCTGTTAACACATACAAGATCCATTCGTGCTCTAAGATAATTTTGAGTTTTTGATACCAGCTATCAAAATTTGGTCTCATCAATTTATCACTATCTAATAGTGATTGGAGCGACAAAGTGGTAGCCATAACTATAAAAAAAAAATCAGAACCTAATTAGTATATGAATTGATTAAGCCTAAAGACATGGATTTTAGTCTAAAGGTTTTTCTACTATTTTATTCAAATTGATAGCCTCTACCTTCAATTTAAAAAATTACATTAATTTCTTAGTGGGTACTAGAATCCACATGGACTGCACATGGGCCCGAGTGTGGCTCGACCAATCTTTGTGTACCCATGGGTAGGTTCTTAACCAATTATTTTATCAAATAATTTTTAGTATTCAATTTTGCCCCAGACACCTCTTCAGCAGGCGTGTGGTGCCTCTACTGAAAGTTCTGATTAGGTCCAATCATTGACATACCAAAATTTAGTATATCTAACAAACGAGTGATCAGGCCCGAGTGTGGCTCAACCAACCTGACCATCATCAGAAAGATACCACTAGAACAACATATTATGAATGATAATTCTGATAGCCAGATGAGCACCAGGTGTGTGGTGCCTCCAATGATCATCTAAATCATTTAACTTATTATTATCCAACTTAATGAGAGGCTATGATCTAGTTATCACCATAACTATTTCATTTTTAAGGACCTAATAATTTTAGAGGATTTAATTAGTCGAATTGAGAGATAAGAAAAGATTTGACTAGTTAATCTTAATCCTCCCACTGACTTCATCAAGTCAGATTAAAAGAAATTAGGTAAAAGCTGGTTCAATCAACTAGTCATAAATCTTCTCACTGACTTCACCAAGTCATGAAGAGAACTCAAGATAAGTCGAACTAGGGGCATCTAAATCAGTCACACTGATTTCCTAGTTAGTATCGATCAACTTCAATCATTAAGTGATCTAATCAAAACATGATTCACCATGTTGATCAGGTAAGTGAGATCGATGGGAGGGATATGCCATTAACTCGACATAGACTCAATCTATGTGAGTAGCTCCCAATTAATGACCATCGATCAAAGCTGCCATACTTACCTTAGACATCAATTGGTTAGTCATTTTCAATTTGATCAACTTATAGACTTGGATTTGACCACGGAGCTACGATCAAAGTCCATATTAGTCTAATCAAAGATATAGACTTAACCAACTATATCTATTAAAATTGTCAAGAGAAGAAATTAACCTAATCAGAATTAACTTTTAATTATTTGATCAATTACTAACATGATCTATTATCAATGATTTCTAACCGAAGGTCTAACCCAGTTAAATGGACTTGACTCGAGCTAACCAATTAACCCATGAGTTATGAAATTAATGCCTTAGATCTTTGATTCTCAAATCTAGATTGTTTAATTTTCAATTAAATTTTGGGCTGATATGGATTCGGATCGATGTTTGAAAACAGTCTTCAATTTTGTAAAATAATTTTACAATCAATCATCTAATTATCAAAACTCTAATTTCAAATCTAATATATATTATTTTAGATCTAAAATAAAATTTTAAATTTTTTTTTATTATTCATCATCATGAAAAAAATTATGCCGTACCCCTACACGCCATAGGAGATCCCATCGAATGGATAAATAGGATAGTGAAATCCTGATTTCTCCTATGACTAGATGGCTATGAGGATCTATCCAATCAGATTACTATCCTACACAGATTCAAAATTAACTATTTAGATCTAATCTAAATAATTAAAATTAGATTATATGCAAAAAATTTATGTCATAAGAAACCTTACTTTGATACCATCTGAAGGAAAATGGGTAGTTCAAAGTATGTATTTTTAAAATTTTACAATGAAATAATAAAAGATTAAATATTTTAATCTTTTAAATATGCCTTAGATTAAATCGAAACTACTATTAAAAATTTATAACATAAAAAATTTATATATAAAATCTGATATAAAATAAAAACTGCATCGATCACATCGATGCCTTGAATCTGATCTAACTTTTAGATTATGTCGGTAGAGTTCAGAACTCATCACCTTTTTGTAGATCGATGATCTTCACTATTGATAAGCATGGTATAAAACTCATACTAATATTGAGTAGCTGCACAGATCGTCCGACCTCTATAGATCATCCACTCGAAGCTCTGATCGGATCTTCCTTCGCGGGAGTGCTAGCTCGCGTCGAAGGTTCTGGATGGTTGATCCAAGCTCCTTTCTTCATATCCCTCAGACTCTTTCAGATCAAAAGATGAAGTTTTATGAGGAGGTGGTAGTGTAAAAGATTGGACAAGACTCACTCTTGTATTTTTCTTCTCACAAAACCTAAAGATAAAATCCTAGAACCCACAGCTCACGCCCGAGAGGAAGAACACTTCCTCTGTTTCTCACGCACGGAAGCTCAACCCACTCTCAACTTTTTATGTCCCCTCTCTCAAGTTTCTTATGCCAAAAATTACTTCTAATCTCGTACAAAACTGATCCCCTTTTAAGGTTGGCATCCCATCAAAGATAAGGATAAGAATAAGGTAGTTTCGATTTAAATTCAAGTATTGGTTAATCCTTATCACCAATTCAAATCAAATTTGGATTAAATTTTGAACCAAATTTTATCCTTATCTTATAAACTCAGATATGGGTTGACCAATATTAGAATGATATAAAAAATCTCATGTAAAAATACTTTATACGTGGAGAAATGTGGTGGCATGAAGAGGAGAGTCCAACTCAATTTGGACTCTAGATTTTCATTCAAATTCAAATCAATTTGAACTCAAATTTAAATCAACCAATTTTTAATTCAAAAAGACTCAGATGAAGATGTAGGAAAAACTTCTAAGTATAAAAAAAATTATGTAAAATATTTCTCATGTGAAGAACAAGAGGACACAGATAAAGGAGGTGCAAGGGATTCGAATTTGAATTATTTTTCTCATCCAATTAGATTCTTAACCCAACCAAATTAGGTTAAATCCAATTGAACCATTAAACCTAATCTAATTAGATAGTAAATAGTTTTAATTAAATCTTAATTAAATTAAAAATTAATCAAGTTCAAATCCTGATCATATCAGGAATCGAACACCCTTAGCGATTATGTCATCTCATAACCTAATCGGGTCAAACCAAATTGAATCCAATTTAATTAGATTTGATACAAATCTCAATGCTTAATCAAAATGAGTTAATTAATAATTTAATTACTAATTATTTCTCTCATAATTCATCAATAATTAGTGAATTAATTTATTACAACTTTTGCATAGGGTTAATCATCAATCGAATTGACTGTTTTATCTTGGAACAATTCTTAATCGTTGATCAGCCATATGATCAGTCAGAAACTTCTTTTGAGTGTGACCCCATAGGTTCAAACCTAAATCGATAGTATGAAAATAATCTTTCTATATCAATTAAAGTGATCATCTAGCAATGATACCTGACATCCGGATAGGTCGAAAGATTGCAAAGCATCATTCAAGAATCTATTGGTACATGGTTACCGTATAATTTATCTCTTTGATCCAAATACTCAAAGTGACCTAGGATTTAACTGCCAACCCTGGTATGGTCATCCACATTATATTTTAATTTTTAAAATCCATCATATGGATTATCCCAGTCAAGGTTTTACTGAATTGAAACACACTCATATATTAACTCTTACTTATTCAGAGGGGTCAATTATATCTTGACTCACACACCGACTTCGCAAGTACTTGACTATGCCCAAAAATCTTTCATCACTGAATTAAAAATTTAGGTAGTCCGACATCAAAGCATATTGAGTTGCTTACAAGTCACTGTGGTGATCTTAGATCAGAGGGACACTTATACCCATATCCTTCGCGAGCTACTCTTGACAGCAGAGTGCTCAGCAATTAGTCACATTCAGTGAGATGTACTCCTATATCTCACTTGCATACCATGCTAGTTTCTCCATACTTTTTGATTAAGAAGACAACCAACGTACATAGCACACAACGATCTATACTTGATATAGCTATCATCCTAATAATAGTATATCATTTGGTTATGAACTTAAGGTTTAAGGACTAAACGATATATCCTCTTATATCGAATCAAATAGTCTTAAGGACTTCATCACATAACAGGAGTTCAAAATGAGATATATATAATGATGAAAAAATTAAATAATATTTATTAATTTAATAATTCATATACAATTATAATGATAAGAACAACCATCAACAGACTGACGATTGGCTTTGGGACATAATTTTCAATAGTATATGCACCATTAAGGAGATCTGATAGAGTATCATGCCAACTAGATAGATACTATGATTTCTTTATCTGAGATGGAGATCCTGTTGAACTTGATGAGAACAACGAAGATCCAATCTCCTATATGGATGCAATACAAAGGATCGACTCCAATAAATGGCTTGAAGCCATGAAATCTAAAATGGAGTCCATGAAGGTCAATGATGTATGGACATTAGTTAACCCACCTAATAAGATAAAATTCACAGGGTGTAAGTGGATCTTCAAGAGGAAGAAAGGTGCAGATGGAAAGGTGGAGACTTATAAAGCTATCTGATTGCTAAGGGGTATCATCAACATTATGGTATTGACTATGATGAGATTTTTTTTCTATGACAATGCTCAAGTCTATTCAGATTATACTTGCTATAGCAGCACATCTTGACTTTGAAATCTAGCAAATGGATATGAACACAACTTTCTTGAATAGTGAGCTAGAAGAAGAGGTATATATGATACAACCTAAAAATTTTATATCCATAGACAAGTATAAGGTGTACAAGCTTCAGAGATCCATTTATAGATTGAAGCAAGCAAGCAGGAGTTGGAACATGTGTTTTGATAAAGTGATCAGAATGTATGGCTTCATTAGAAACAAAGAAGAATCCTATATTTACAAATGGGTTAACAATTCTGTGATAGTATTTTTTATTCTATATATCGACGATATTCTCTTAATCAAGAATGACGTCCCCACATTACAAGAAATAAAAATTTGGCTTCATCTCAATTCTCTATGAAGGACTTGAGAGAAATATCTTACATCTTGAGGATGAAGATCTATATAGATAGATCGAAGAGGATGCTTGGATTATCTCAGTCCACATACATCGATACTATTCTAAAATAGTTCAACATGAAAAATTTTAAGAAAGACTATCTTTCGATAGTCCATGAAATTTTTCTCTTAAAGAAGGATTGTCCGACAGCTCTTCAAGAGAGGGAATGTATGAGTAGGACTCCATATGCTTCGACAGTGAGTTCTATAATATACGCTATGACATATACAAGATCATATGTGGAACACTTACTAGGGATAGTGAGCAGATACCAGTCTAATCTGAGGGAGAATCATTGGAAGGTTGTAAAAATTATCCTTAAGTATTTGAGAAATACTAAAAACTAGTAGCTCATTTATGAAAAATCTGACTTGAAACTTATAGAGTTTACAGGCTTCAATTTTCAGTTTTATCCTAAACGGTGGAGTAATATACTGAAAAATTTTCAAGCAGCACACCATGGCCGACTAGTATACGAAGCGAAATACATCATGGCATCTGATGCTGCGAAAGAAGCTATATGGTTGCGAAAGTTCATCGACGAGCTCAGAGTGGCACCCTTCTTGGATGGTCCGATCTTATTATACTGCGATAGCATTAGTGCCATTGCTCAAGCAAAGGAATCGAAGTCCCATTAGCACACTAAGCACATACTGTGCCTCTACCACTTAGTCTGGAATATCATGGATCGAGGTGATATCGAGCTTCAAAAAATTGATGGAAAGGAGAACCCGATCGACCCATTTACTAAAGCCATCAGTGTCCAGGAGTTCGAAGATCATAAAATAAAGATGGGTATATGATACTGTACTGATTGGCTTTAGTCCAAATAGAAGTTGTTGGGAATTGTGTCCCAAAGCCAATCATCAACCTGATGATGGTTGTGCTTATTTATACTTGCATATGCATTATTTAATAATAAAAATTATTTAACATTTTTCATTGTAAATATCTACATCTTTAATATGAACTCCTGTGTTGTGATAAAATCCTTAGGACTAATTTTAAATAGAGAAAATAGTCCTTAAACTTGTTCATGATCAAATGATATATTATTACTAGGACAATAACAATATTGTTGCCCAGCTATGCAACCCAAGAGGGGGGGGGGGTGAATTGGGTTTTTAAAAAATTTAAGCTTAACTAATTACTTATGAAAAGTATTTATTAAAAGCTTGATGAATGAGGAGAAAGACTTTAGTTCAAGATTAATTACCTAAAGCAAGAATGCAAGGATATAATAAAGAAATAAAGAGAAACAATAAAGCACACCACAAACACAAGGATTTATAGTGGTTCGGTGCCAACCTTGCACCTACATCCACTCCCCAAGCTCCTACTTGGGAATTCCAATCTACTATACTTGTATTCAACCCGAATACAAACATCGGAACCTCCGACACTAGCTATCCCAAGCTAGTCCACTTGTTTACCGGATACAAGCCAACCCAAAACACTCTGATTTCAGGTTCGGATCAACCTTCCCTTGTTTTGGAAACCTTCCAAAAACAAGAATAATTACTCACAAAGAGTAAGACAGTTTAGAGCATAAATAAGTACAAGAATAGCTCCTTAAATGAGCGAATATAATATTAAATGCACTTTACTCAAATGAAGAATCTCCTTTTTGGATTTCCTCAAGGTGGATGAAGAGTTGAATGAACGCTTGAGGAGAAGGTGAACTTTGATTGAAGACTTCTTGAAGGCTTTGAAAGAGCTCTTGATCAAGGTTGAAAAGTTGGCTTGAAAAACCCTCTCTTTAAATGCTCTTGAATGCCCTTTTGAACGCTCTTGCTTTTCTCTTTCAAAATCTCTCGTATGTCTTTTGTGTATATTGTAGATCTCTTGTATCTCTCGTGTATATTGTGGATCCCCCTTTTTGTTTTTCACCTTTTGAAACCTTTTATAGCTTTAAGAAACAAGGGAAAACATTTTAGGCAGAAAAAGAGCCGTTAGAGCATTTTAAGGGAGCATTAAAGGCAACTAAAATGGGCAAAAAACTAGCCATTGCAGACAATTTCCGTCGCAGGGGTCGACTCATGAGTCGACTCATGCTTCAGGAGTCGACTCATGAGTTGACTTCTGTTACAACAGCCAGAAATGTTGGTTTCTGGATTTTTTTGGCCCAAACCAGCAGAGGTCGACTCATGAGTCGACTCATGCCTTGTGGGTCGACTCATGAGTCGACTCACAGGTCGTGCCAAGCCAAAAAACCAGCGTGCCAAGGGAAATTTTAGCGTGCCAATCAGCTCATTGTGCCATGAGTTGACTCATGAGTCGACTCATGCACTTCAAACATTCATAACTTCAAAAATATAAGTCCAAAAATAATGAAATTTTCACCAATAGATTACAAATCATTTGTTCTACCAAATGATACTATCAAATCAGGATTTTAGTAAAATTATGATTTTTCCCCTGAAGAGCATAAAGACTTTTTCAAATAAAAATATTTGTATCCCTTCAATCTGCTTTGTAATCATCAAAATCAATCTAGGAGCAACAATCTCTCTCTTTTTGATGATGACAAAACACTTGAACAAAAGCATTTATGTGAATGCATTATAGATTTATATGCTTGAAAAGAGTATGATTCTTTTGGCATGTGATATAAATGGTCATATGCAAGAATAGTTTGCCCATTTGCTTAAAGATTTGAAGATATGCTCATTGGATTATGTGAATTTTAGTGTTAGAGCAGAAAACTTGTTTTTGTTATCAGATCAAGCTGTATTTTGAAAATTTGCTCATTCTCATTTGATTTTAGTTTTAGCATCAGAGCAAAAAATAATTATGTGTGCCAAAGCATGTTTAAGAGTTGATTTGGAAAGTGTATTAGATCATTTTGAGTTTAAGATATATCAGAGCAAGAGAAAAATAAATTTTGCAATGTATCGGAGCAAGAAAAACAATTTTACAATGTTATCAGAAAAAAAATTTTATAATGTATCAGAGCAAGTTAAAAATTTTAAGATGTATCAGAGTAAGTTAAATTTCTTAAGATGTATCAAGGCAAGTTGAATTTCTTAAGATGTATCAAGGTAAATAAAATTTCAAAAGATGTATCAGAGCAAGTTGAAATTTTGAAGTATATTAGAGCATATTTAAATTTTTAAAGCAAATCAGAGCATATGTAAAGAAGTAATTTAAAAGTTACTTATTTGCATTGTACTTAGCATTGTACTTTTGATATTGTTCTTTAAATTCTCCAATTCATTCATTAATTTCTCATAATTTGTAGTTTTGCTTTTGATGGGATGCTTTTTCTTTAATTGCTCATAATTTATGGTTTTGCTTTTGATGGGTTGTTTTTTTTTTTTTTAATTTAATTGCTCATAATTTATGGTTTTGCTTTTGATGGATTTTTTTTTTTGTTTAATTTCTCTCCCTTTTTGACATCATCAAACATGGTTAACTCCTCCTTTTTCTGAAACATTCTTTAATTTCTCCCCCTTTAGAGTTTATCACAGATGTTTGCTCCCCCTTAATACAGCATTTATTAACAGCAAACAACAACAAAGAGAAGACAATATTTCAACAAGAAGAATATATTTCAACAAAGAGACAACACTTAATTCTTTTAATTAAGTATTTGGGCTGATAGGTCAGGGTTTGGCATTTCGAAAATAATTTTCCAATTTGAAAGGTTTCATTTTCTGTTCACCAAATATGTTGACTCATTTCACAAATAGATCAGCACATTTCATAAATAGCAATCCTATTGCTAATTACATAACAGAAAATAACTTAATCAAAAAAAAATCATGAATATTTCTTTAGATCTAATCTAACACATTCATGATAAATTTTATAATGGAACCTTTACAAATAATTCCTTTCACTGCTTCATCTGTATGGGATATAATTGCAGCGGCACCCCTACCGTCATAGGAGACCCCATCGAATGGGAGGAGAGAGCCTTTAAACCCTACTTTTCTCCTATGATCGGACGGCCATGGCAACCAACCCAATTCGATTACTTGCTACTTGGATTAAGTATATCTAAATATACCAATTTCAAAATTTAAATTTTAAATTTTAAATTTTAAATTTTGAATTTCAAATTTCAAACAAATTTCAAATTTCAAATTTCAAATTTTTGAATTTTAAATTTTGAATTTTAAATTTTGAATTTAAAATTTAAAATTTAAAATTTAAAATTTCAACCAAATTTCAAATTTTGAATTTTAAATTTTTGAATTTTGAATTTCAAATTTCAAATTTAAAAAATTCAAATTTCAAATTTTAAATTTCAAATTTTTAAATTTTGAATTTTGAACAACTTTCAAAATTCAAATTTTAAATTTTGAATTTCAAATTTCAAATTGTAAACTTTTAGATTACAACTTAATCTACGCATGCAAATATATATATCATATCTAAGAACCCGCTCTGATACCATTTGTGGGAAAAAATAATGCAGGGGTAAAATGATAATTTTAAAACTTTTTTCAAAATCACTATTTTACAATAGAAATTATTAATTAATCTAATTAATTAATAAAAATTTATCCTATATTAGGATCTAAATATAATATATAGCATGCATGCATTTAAATTTAAAATTCAAATTTGAACAGTAAACACTTTACTGTAATGTGTTCAGAACACAATACCTTTGTGCGGGTAGTAGATCATCATAATCTGATCACCGTCGAGAGAGTCTGATCATCGTGATACAGCCACACAGTGTATCTGGCCTCTGCGGATCATCCACACGAAGCTCCCGATCTGATCGACTCCTCACGAGTGCTAGCTCGTTGTTGAGCCCTTTCGACGATCGATGCTGATCAAACTCCTTCGATCGATGTCTGTTGATTCTTTGGATACTCCGGATTATCAGTAGACATGCTTGAGAGGATGTTGAAGATCTTCCTAAAATTTGATGGGCTCACAACACTCGTAGCTCACCTTCTCACTTCCCGAACTCCAAGCTGAAACCCTGAAGAACTCACTGAAACCCTGCGCATACTTTTTCTTTCTTTTCTTTTTTTTTCTCTCAGAAGGATATAGACCTTCACCTTGCACACAAGGATTCCTCATGCCAATATTTTCTCTTCAAAATTTTTTTTGCACACGCCCCACTCTTCTCCTTCTTTTAAAACAATGTCAAACGTCTTAATCACGTGAGAGGATAAAGATGAGTAATTGCACATTTGAATTCAAATCAAATTTTGAACTCAAATGAAAATCAATTTATTCTTATCCACTAAGGATGTGAGAAGAGGAGGGTGTGGCTTAATTTATGTGTGAGTAATTTCATGAGAAATATTTTCTCGTGTAATAAATAGGATGTTAAAAGAGGATAAGGTCAAGGCGCTAAGATTGGTTGCTCATTCAAATTCAAACTTTGTTTTGAATTTGAATGGCCAACCGATCATCCTTATCCACTCATATGGTGCATTAAAGTAGGGAGTGAGGATGGCTTTGCATGAGGAAAAATTCATGAGAACTTCCTTCTCGTGAATTCAAAAGGGCGCAGTGGAAGTGAGGTGGCACAGGGAGAATGGGTCAAGGTGGTTTCATTATTTAAACCAACCTAGTTGAACCAAATAAGTTAGGCCCAATTAGATTAATTTAAACCCAACTAAATTTAGCTTAATTAGGCTCAATAAAATTCTAATCAAATCAAAAATTGATTAAGTCCAACCCCTGATCATATCAGGGACCAAACCATCTCGACGATTAGGTCAACTCTTAACCTAATCGGGTCAAACCCAACTGAATCCAATTCAATTGGACTTGATCCAAAATTAATTACTCAATTAAATTGAGTTAATTAGTAATTAAATCACTAATTAAACCCCTCATAAATATTGAGTTCAAATTCGATGGGTAATCGGGTATCAAAATTCATCGATATGTAACCCTGATCGAAGAGTCCCAAACCAATGGGACTCTTGACCCCGATACCCAAAATGTGTGGAATTTGTGATCAGAGAATCCTGATTCTCGATCATAGAATCTCAGACATGAAGGACTCTTCACCAGCTATCAGATCAGATAGGAACTTTTAATGTGTGTGACCCCGCAGGTTCGAACCTAAGCCGGTAGCATAGGAACCAATTTCTATACTAATCGAAGTGACCATCTAGCAATGGTACCCGACGATCGGATAGGTCGAATGGTCACAATCGCAACACTCAGAACCTACGTGAATATGGTTACTGTATAATTCATCCTTTTAACCTCTGTGTTTAGGATGACTCAGGATTAAACTGTCAACCCTGATTAGATCATCCGAATCGTGCTCAACTCAAACAGTCCTATGACTCTTCACAAAGACTACCCTGGCCAAGGTTTTGCTAAATTAAAATATGACTGTACATAGCTTCTAAACTGGAGTGGTCAATCCCATCTTGACATACGCATGGACAAGTCAAGTACTTGACTACACCCAGCAGCCTTCCGTCATAGAATTAGAAATTCAGGTGGTCCAGTGCCTAAGTGCAGTGAGTTGCTTGCAAGTCACCATGGTGGTCTCAGGTTGGAGGGATATTTATACCCATATTCCATCGGAGCAAATCTTGACAGCAAAAATAGCTCCGAAATCAATCACGTTCAATGTAGATGTACCCTTACATCTCACCTATATGCCATACCAGTCTCTCCACAGTCATTGGTTAAGAGGACAACCAACCTATATGGCACACAACGACCTATGCTTGATAAACGTTGTCGTCCTTGGTAACAACGTATCATTTGGTCGCGAATAGATTTAAGGACTAAACGACAAATCCTCCTTTGTCGAGTCTAAATAGTCCTAAGGACTTCACCACAATATAGGAGTTCATTAGAAGATGAAATATTTTATGATAAAAAATACCAAAATAATTTTTATTAATTTATAATTCATGTACATATACAAAAATGAGTACAACCGTCAACAGACTGACGATTGGCTTTGAGACACTATTCCCAACAGTATAAAGGATGCCTCTCCTTGATCTTTCATAAAGAACTCCTTAGACAACCATATTTTGATTGAGGTCAACATGGAAATATCATTTCCAATTAGGAGGATGTCATCTACGTATAGTATGAGGAAGACAACTGCACTCCCGCTGACCTTCTTGAACACACATGGTTCCTCCTCATTCTTGATGAAACCAAATATTTAGATCACATCATTGAAATGAGTATTCCAGCTCTGAGATGCTTGCTTAGGTCCATAAATGGATCTTTATAGCTTGCAGATCTTGTGATCATCATCACTAGATGTGAAACCAAGCGGCTGTTCCATATAGATATCTTTCTCAAGATATCCATTTAAGAATGCCGTTTTCACGTCCATCTGTCATATTTCATAATCGAAATAGGCTGCAACAGCAAGTAATGTGTGGATGGATTTTAGCATGGCTACGGATGAAAAGGTATCCTGATAGTCAATGCTTTCGTGCTGATTATAACCTTTCGCTACGAGCCTAGCCTTGAATATCTCCATATTCCCATCTGCACCTATCTTTCTCTTAAAGATCCATTTACACCTAATAGGTACAATACCTTTAGGTGGATCTACCAAGGTCCAGACTTGGTTTGAGTGCATCGAGTCAATTTTTGATCTCATTGTCTCTAACCATTTCTCGGAGTCGATATCTGATATCGCCTCATCATAGGTCTTGGGGTCATCACCATGAGTCCCATTTTTCGTGAGGAACATTTTCTCTACTTCCTTTTGTATAGTACCTAAGTATCTTTCAAGAGGATGAAAAATCCTAATTGATCTACGAGGTGGAAGAGATTGTGTTAGGACTGGTTCTAATTGATTTGGTTCCTCAGGTTCTTTAGCTCGTTGCTCTTGGGAGACATTCTCCTTAAGCTTAATTATTCTTTCGATGCCACCATCTTGAATAAACTATTTTTCAAAAAAAATAACATATCGATTCACAATCACATTGTGATCTTTCGAAATATAGAAATAGTATCCTAATGACTCTTTAGGATATCCTATGAACCGAGCTCTAAAAGACCTAAACTCTAACTTGTCCGCCTACTTTCTCTTGATATGAGCCGGACAACCCTAAATTCTGAGATGACTCAGACTTGGCTTCTTACCATGCTATATCTCATACGGTGTGGTAGGAACGATTTCAGAGAAAATCCTATTCAATACATATATTACTATCTTAAGACAATGTCTCCAAAGAAACTCAGGAAGGTCCGTGAAGCTCATCATGGAACGGATCATATCTAATAGGGTCCGGTTCCTCCATTCTGAAACCCCATTGAGTTGTGACGTTTCAGATGGAGTCCATTAAGAGACTATGCCATTGTCCTTAAGATAGTCTAGAAACTCCCGACTAAGGTATTCACCTCCTCGATCTGATCGAAGAACCTTAATGGGCTTTCCTATTTGTTTTTCTACCTCATGTCTGAATTCTTTGAACTTTTCAAAGGCTTCAGACTTGTGTTTCATTAGAAACACATACCTGTACCTAGACATATCATCGGTGAAGGTAATGAAGTAGACATAGTTGCCTCTAGTCAGCACATCAAATGGGCTGCACACATCTGTATGTACTAGGGCAAGTAGGTCTGTGGCCCTTTCCCCATGTCCTATAAAAGGGAGCTTGGTCATTTTGCCTTGAAGGCATGATTCACAAACTGGATATGACTCGAAAGTCAACGGACTCAATAGCCTGAATTTCTCTAATTTGTTAACCCTGTCTTCCGCTATAGGACCTAGCCTTAGGTGCCATAGATACCTATCATTTAGACTATCTCTAGGCCTTTTAATTCCCATGGCATTCATATTTTGCTCGATATGAAATACAGATACATCAATATGTAGCTGATAGAGATCATTAATAAGAAAATTATTTGTAATTTTATTATTTTCATAAAATATGTTACAATAGTTCTTATGAAAGCTAATCACATAGCCTTCTTGTGCTAAACATGAAACAGAAATCAATTTTTCTACTTGCTGCAGGCACATAATAACAATCTCTAAGAACTAAATCTAATCCTAATGGTAATCACAGAGGGTAGGTTCCCACGGCCACAGTAGCAACTCTTGCTCCATTTTTGATGCGTAGGATCATATCCCCATCCCTCAGCTTCCTGCTCTTTTCGAGATTCTACATAGAAGTGCATAAATGAGCACTAGAACTAGAGTCAAGTACCCAACTGGATGCAGAGAAAATCGTAAGATTAGATTCTATAACGAGCATACCTCCAAAAGGACCATCCTTCTTGTTCTTCAGGGTGGCCAGGTACTGAGGACAGTTCTGCTTCCAATGGCCATCTGAATTACAGTGAAAATATTTTTCCTTTTCAGCAGCCTTCTTCTTCGGTTCCGTCTTCTTCTTCTTCCTATCCACCTTTTGCTTCTTCGCAGACTTCTTCTTCTTTCCAAAAGATTTTCTTTTGGAAGAAGTCCGCTCCATAATAAGGACTGAGCCTTTTGAACCCTTCAAAGAAAGCTCAGCTGTAACCAACATGTTCATTAACTCAGCTAAGGTACACTGCATCTTATGCATATGAAAGTTCATGATGAACTGACCATATGCATCAGACAAGGATTGAAGGATCACATCAATCTGGAAATTCCTGTCTAAGATGACATCGAGCTTCTCAAGCTCCTCAAGGTCCTTGATCATTGACAAACAATGATCTTGGATTGACTGCCCATCATGCATTTTAGCCTTAAAAAGCCTTTGGCAGACTTGATACTTGGCTGCACGACTTTGTTCACCAAACAACTCTTGTAGGTGAGCCAACATTTGGCGGGTAGTCATAATATTCTCATACTGGCGCTGCAAGTCATCAGACATGGCACCCAATATGTAGTACCTGACTTTGTTATCATCATCCGTCCACTTTTCTAGAGATACTCTCTGTTCAGCAGTCAGACATGCTGGTATGGCAGGTGGATCCTAGTCCAAGACATGAGTCAATTTCTCGAAACCCAGAATAATTCTGTAGTTTCTTAACCAGTCTTTGAAATTAGGTCCAGTCAATCTGTGGGTGTCTAATATTTTGGTCAGGGGGTTGGATGCAGACATGTTTCTTGTAGAGAGTCAAAAGTTTCTAGTTAGATTTTGTAATCAGACTTAACCAATTTATTTAGGGATTTCATTTTTAAACAAATTAGGCTCTCACTGTTTTCTCAAATTCCTACACTCCCTAGATAGAGATGTGAAAATCTCCATGATTAGTGATTTCTAATAGGTGGTGCAGTCTCACCGACTGGCTCACCACCTCACCTAATAGTTATTGGTGATGGGTCAACCGATGAGTGGACAACTCTTGTCCAATGATTCTCTAATCATGGTGCACCCAAAATTTGATCTCTAATTCATGAAGCTCACCGTGTCTGGAATATTACTCCAATCCTTAGTTAA